>NC_133756.1:100550550-101150550 GCF_036562045.2 Rhinolophus sinicus | reverse complement strand
AGTTGTTCAACGTCTGTCTTCCCACTAAATTAAAAATTACTTGAAGGCAGGGCTTTGCCTGTTTATTTATTACAGCAAGTCCAGTGCCAAAGCCAAGTCTGGCAGATATTGGTTGCTCAATAAATATTTGTTGAGTGAATTAATAAATAAATGAATAAAAGATAGTATGGGACTGAGACACCATTAGACTTTGCACTAGAAAACTTGTAATTCATGCTTAATTACTAGCCAGTTATTGACCTGGAGCAAGTCACTTAAATGATTCAGGTCATCATTTAATATCATTAGTAAAATTATTTTCCTGTTACTGAATAATGTGCTCAGTTTTCTTTGCTGTATTCTAGCAAGGAGTTATTCTTTGCAGATTCTCACTTATCTATATCTGACCATAAGAGACAAAAAGATGAGTTTTTCCCAACAATTGAAGACCTGTGTTACCAGCATTTGTGACTTTGATAACATTATAAATCATGGGTACATATTTAAATGAGAATTTTGCTAAAACAGTAGATTCTTAAATGTGGCAAGCTATAAGCAAAGGAAAAAAGTAAAATTATTTATGAAAAGGGAAAATCACATTAATTACTTAACTATCACAGGGTTGATATATGCAGAATATTTAAATATATTCACAAAGTATTTGGATAAATTTATAGGTGAGAAGAATATATTGGTGGAAAGACTCAGTCATGGTACTTTGTGGGTCCTTAGGAAAATCATTTAACCATTGTGAAGAGCTCATATTTTTTCATCTGAAAAGAGGTTAATTATAATATGTGTTCTTTTTTATAGGGTTGTTTCAAGGATACAATCATAATGTACAGAGTATACTAACATGGAATCTGACAAACCACATGCATTCAACAAACATGTATTTTTAAATCTGAACATATGAAATGTAAAAAGCCAGGGGAATTGTCCAGGGGGATGGTTGCAGGGATGGAGATTGGTGAAAACTTAGGAAATTATTTGGGAGTTAGAATAGATATTCCCTTCTAGAACTATTTGGGAGTTAGATTTTATATAAGTTGAGGCTTAATCATTGGTGTATTGCAAAAGGGGAATCCCTGACCTTTGTCAAGAGAAAAAAAAGATCATCATGTCCCATGGATTTCCCTTTAGCTTCTGTCACAGAGACATCCTTACCTAAGAAGAGAAGTTGATCTGATGTGAACAATTCAATGAATCTATTGTGCAAGTGAGTCAAAGTAGGAGAAAAGCAAGTGGAAGTGGGACAATGCCTGTTTAATATGATTTCCAGCTTCAGTCTAGCAAGAGTTGTACAATTCAGATTGTTGTTTTCCTGGTTTTCAAAATGAGTTATTGTGTCTTCTTCAAATTGTATTTGATGAGTCCTCGGAAAGATTTATGCACTCATGATTTTCTTCACAATTCTAGGCAGGATGCAGTTTTACACATAGCAAGTGCTGGACTGTAGATCTTCTCTAGACAGGTTCATCACACTCTTATCTATGGTGTGGTTTATGTCCTGAGTGTCCAAGGATATGTGTGAAGACCCAGCAAGCCATAGGGAACAGGAAGGAGAAAAGTTTCAAATCCACTTGGAAGCAGAGTGTAAAGCAATGTAATGGTGCCCAAAGCTGAGAAATAGCCGCAGGAAGATGTCCATCCTGGCAAGAGAAGCTCAGCGTTGCCTAGCAAGCAAGGAAATGGGCCCCATTTACAGGTGCTAATAAATATCAACTGAACCAGTTAACAAATAGGTGATATTACCAACTTCTATCATAGCATTTATCGTACTGTAGCGGTTTCATAGATCTCATTTTTAAAGTATAAATTACTCAGCATAAGATATTTTTATTTTTTTAGTAATGGTTCTTGCACAGTGCTTGTAGGAGAGAATGCAGAAGGTATAGAGGAATTGGTTGGTAAATGTAAGACCCAAAGGACCTTTTGCCTGCAGTTTGAAATTAATACCACCAGACGGTAATGTTTTATTATAAAAACTAAGATGTGCTCTCCAAGATTTCTAAAAAAAGTGAAAACCAAAATTCCTTTACATTAAAAATATATACATTTATAATGAAACTTAATTTTATATTAAATAATAGCACAAATATTGATCACAGAATAATGTTGCACTAAGATATGTGATTTAAGATGCAATTTAGTATTTAAAGAAAACTAAGATATAGCCACTGAAGTACTTTACCACATACCCATAATCTGTCAATTTCCAGGGCTTTTTAAATAGCAAATTTATTTCAAAATTCTCTCTGAGTCTTCTTTTGGAATCATGAGTCTCTAGAGAGTTATTTAGCTCCTAAAGACCAAATGTTAACATGGGTATACAATTTTTTCTAGTACTTTTTATTCATGGTCTTTATAACCAACACTCACAGTACTTTCATGTACTTTCCTGCACCAGGTTCACGATTGATAGAAAAAGAGCCTCTCTAGCTCTGGCAAAAGGTAAGGAAGAAAAATGTGTGTGAAGTACACTCAGAGCATCCTCCATGACAAAGGCCCACTCTCCAGAGAAAAATGACTGTGATTTATCCCAGCTCAGGGAAGGGAATCCCTCTTAGTCTAGACCCTTTAGGCCTTCCTATCTCACCTAGGGGAGACAAAAACAAACACAAAAAACAGTCAACAAGAGTTAGTTACGGATTTAAGGAAATAGCCTAGGAACCTTGTGGCCAGAGAAGGAAGTAGGGAGCAGGAAACTAAAGGTATACTACAGGAGAAACACTGTGAAGGCTACAACCCCAAGACACACAAGACACAGACCCACAAAAAAAACTTATCTTTAATCACAAGATTATAAGATTATCACACACCAACAATGTTCCAGTATAACAACAGTAGATAATAGCTGAAAGAGCTGAAAAACTCAGACTCGCCCTAAGGCAAGGGCTTAATGAAGTCCCAAGTCAAGACAGGAGGCAAACACAAGGACACTAGAGGAATTTGAAGCTTCTAGCACCTATGGGTACAGCAAACCTTAAACGCAGCACAACTCCTAGCCAGATTGACATAAACCCTAGGACTAAAGTCCTAGTTACATTAGTTTTTTTGTGTTTTTTTAAAAAATTAAAGTTTATTGGGGTGACAATGGTTAGTAAAATTACATAGGTTTCAAGTGTACAATTCTGTTAATACATTATCTATATATCGCATTGTGTGTTCACCACCTAGGGTCAGTTCTCCTTCCATCACCATATATTTGATCCCATTTACCCTCATCTACCACCCTCCCACCCCTTACCATCTGGTAACCGTTAAACTGTTGTTTGTGTCTATGAGTTTTTGTTTCTTTATTTGTTTGTCTTGTTCCTTTGTTGCTTTCAGTTTTATATCCCACATGTCAGTGAAATCATATGGTTCTCGACTTTTTCTGTCTGACTTATTCCTCTTAGCATAATAATCTCAAGATCCATCTTATTACTCAATGCAATGTGAACAATTTTCATCCACAACAACAACAAATTACAAGGCATGCCAAAGGAAAATTTAAAATACAGTCTCAAGCGCCAAAGCAAGCATCACAGCCAGACATAGATATAACACAATTGTTAAGAGACAGGTAATTTAAAATAATTATACTTAAAATGTCAAGTGGTCTAATGGAAAAAGTAGAGATCAAGCAAGAAGAGATTCATAGTGTAAGCAGAGTGATAAAAACCAAAAAAAGAAATTGTTACAAATAAATATTACTATAAGAAAGATGAATAATGCCTTTGATTGGCTAACTAGTAAGGTGAACAGTGGTTAAGGAAATAATCAGTGACCTTGAAGATAGGTCAATAGCAATATCTCAAACCATAAGCAAAGGAAGAAAGAATGAAAAAACAGAACAGAATATCAAGAACTGTAGGACAATATCGAAAGATGCAACATAGTCATAACTGGAATACTAGATGAAGGAAAACAAGATGGAGGCACATAAATATTTGAAGTAATAATGGCTGAGAAATTTCCAAAACTAATGACAGACACCAAACCAAAGATCCTGGAAGCTTAAGGAACACCAAAAAGTATAAATATCAAAGAAAGTCACCTTTAAACACATCATATTCAAACTGCAGAAAACTAAGGTCCAAGAAAGGATCTTAAGAGTAATTGGGGTGGTGATGATGATAGTAACCCTTATCTATGGAGGAAAAGTAGTCTATGATGAAATTATACTGGAAAGCAATAACAAATGATAACTGGGAAATCCATACTTTTAAATAACAAAACTTTAAATAACACAACTTTAAACAACACACCTTTAAATAACACCTGGGTCAAATGAAAATTCAAAAGAAATTGAAAAATACTTTTGACTAAATTAAAATGAAAATACAATTCTTTAAAATTTGTGGAGTTCTGAGAAATCATTGCTTACAGGAAAAATTATAGCTTTAAATGTTTATATAAGAAAAAAGAAAACTCAAAAACCTATGCTTCCACCTTAGGACACTAGAAAAAAGAGGTATACATTAAGTCTAAAGCACACAAAAGAAAGGAAACAAAGTGAATAGCACTAATAGGGAGAAATTATAGTATCAAAATACAATCAGCCCAGGTAATTTTCCTGATAAAGAGTGGAGAGTTCATGGTAAATGTAAAGTTCCACTTTGGCACTGCCACTTTCAGCTACCCTAACTGTTATTTTTAGTGTTAGTTTATCCAAGTATTTTTCTATTCTGGATACATTTGCACATATGAAGACCTCTATCTGTGTGTCTTGTAAGCAAACGCATACAGCCTGCAAAAGATTATGTGCAAGGCATCTTTTCCTTGTAATTTTCTTCCACTCAGATCCAATATTGTTTTCACACCTCAATTTCTATGACCCATAAATAGCTGTGGACACAGACTCACAAATGAATGATGTTAGGTTCACCGATACTTGAGGGATCAATGACTAAGCTGACAGGAGGAACTGGGGAGTGTTTTTTAGAGGAGGCACAGTTTGTGCTCAATCCTGAATCCCCATTCAGGCATTTGATGATATTACTAGTACATTGAGTATAGTGGAGAACCAGCTAGATCACAAGCAAATGGTAAGGATGAAGTTAGATAATTAGGTTAGATAGATTTGTGGAGGTCTTTGTATATTATGGTAAGGAGCTTGAGATTAATCCTTAAGGAGAGGTAATAGGAGGGTTAATGAAATCAAGGTTAAACAAATACCTTTTGGGAAAGAAAGCCATAGTTGGGCCTTACAACCAGTAGAATTAGATATTCATCATCTTTGGTACTTTCATTTTCATAGGCTTTATTCTCTCACATTACAGACCAGCATGCTCCATGAGTTGAAGAATTTGGTGGCCGATAGCTGGACATTAGAGTTGGAATAATGTTCTTTCTCAGTTCCAGGTGGGAAAATGCTGGGAAGAAATCTTATGGGTCTGCAGCAGATCAAATTTTTCCTCCTGGGTCATCATCTGCAGCCAGGGAGATAGATATAGTAAGACAATATCATGACGAACCAACTAGTACCACATGATTTGCACATGGATGAGAAGTAGTTTACCAAAAAAGATTCAGCAGAAGGCAATGTCATGGGCAGAGAAAACAGTGGGAGTCAATGGAAGGGATTATTCAGAATTAGTTACATTTTTACAGCTCTTTGGAATTTGGAGGCTTAGTGGAAAACAATGAAAATGATTTATTACAATCTCAAAATTAGCAAATTAGTGAATCCAGGAAATCTAAATTCCAGTTACATCTCAAATCCTTCTTTGAGCTAATAGACAGTCACTTCAGCATACACTCTCAGTCCTCCTTTTGTGTCCCTATATCAGCCTGGCTATGACTTTTCGGACTCAGAAATCTGAACTCTAAGCATGAGCAACTATTTATAGGCTAGGCATAGAAATACCAGGGTCTCTAGGATGCAGTCTGTCTTATAGAGAAAAACTGTGTTAGGTGGTAACTAAGTAGCCTGCCAAATCTTAAAATTTCCAAATGTGAGACTGATAGAAACAGTAGAAGATGAAGGGATTTGCTTTTATAGTGGAGTGAGAAGTAGAGAGGGAAGGGGGCAATGAGAAATGCTGAGTGACAAGTATAGCAGCACAATTAGTACATGGAGGTTGTCAAGGAGATCAGATCACCTAAATTGCTTGTTGCAGATTGCATCCCATGGGAAGCAGACTGAGACAGAGATTGGTGTACAGGACACTTATTAGGGATGGTCTTGGGAACATGGATAGGAAGGATGGAAAGCAGGATTGGGTAGAAGGAGAAGATGAGCTGTGATGCAATTCCAAGCAAGTTTTCAGCCAACCCCATGGAGAGACCTGGGAGTGGGATAGCCTTTCATTATTTCCACGTAGGGGCAGCAGGATCAGGACTTTTAACCACATTATAATTAATCACTGGATAAGGCTGCCTGTGGAAAGACACATTACCTTAGGTGAGACAGTATTCTCCAGTCAAGGCAATCTTCAAACACAGCTCATAGCTAAGGGCCATTTTCCAGCAGTAATTCCAGCATCTGAGGGAAGTATGTCCTTCCTTCCTGAAAGAGAATCTGGGTGGCACGTGACGTAGGCATGTGCACATTGCCTACTACATAGGATAATTGTTAAGATGAAATGCCTTAATATGTGAATAACAGAACAGTCCTGGCACATTGTAAGCATTGTATAAATGATTGCTGGCATTTTTCTTCTTTTTAATTTCTGAATGGAGAACATTCATAAGACTGACAGGTTTGTTTTGACATGTTTATGATAGTGGTTTAATCAAATGTTGTTACTAACAGCATCCAAAGAGAGTAATATTTAATTAAAATGTTTTCTTCATGTGGAAAAAGACTACACAGAAGAAAAACCAAAATGTTACCCTAATCTGTTTACATACCTCTTGCTTTAGGTTTAAACAGTAGGGCTGATCTCAGCTGCTCTGAGCTCTCACATGCATAATCCACCATCCTGCACTCAGTTCTGATGTGTCCCATTGTCGTAGTCTGAAAGAAGTGTGGCATTTGGCTTAATGTTGATTCACCATTGGATTCCTTTCAATTTTGGCTTCTCTTTACTGTGATCATGGTTATGAAGTTGGTCATGCTCCAGGTGCTGTTCAGAAGCATAATGGGAGGGTAGGGCTGATGGAGAGAAGCAGTGCTGTACAGAGAGTGCAGGAGTAATTTGCACCTATCATAATTTACAATTCTCGAATCCAAAGCAGAAGCACAGGCCAGATGGTCTGAATTTAGGCTCCTGTTTTTGTATCTTGGACTGCAATCCAAACAGAGCTAGGGTCAGAGTCATATGGAGATGAACCTGCTTTGTTGGCTGGTAGTTGGTTCACATACTTATCTTCCACTTAGAAAAGAAAAATCTGCTTTACCTGATGCAGCTATACATCAGTTGTAGAATCATAGTCAGCACTTATCTGTATGTACATACCCTTTCCTATGTGGTATATGTAATAGTAGGTGGCAATAGGCAGGAAGGCGGAAGAATTGTGGACTCATTAAAATCTTTTTCACTTTTAAAGTTCTGAGTTCTTTGACTATGGAAAACACTTTTATAAAAGTGGCTATCAGTCCTAGCTAAAGTAGGGATCACCCATGGAATTCTTTAAACAAATGGAGGTGACTACGCTGTGCCTACTGAATAAATAGCTCTAGGGATGGGGTTTGGCGCCTTTAATTAAAAATAGTTCTGTAGATGACTGGTGCACAGTCAAAATTTAGAACCCTGACTTATACATACAACACACCTCATTTTATTACCTTTCACTTTATTGCAGTTCACAGATGTGGATTTTACAAATGAAAGGCAAGACCCTCCACCAGCAAAAAGATTACGACTCACTTAACAGACATACCTCATTTTATTGCACTTCGATTTATTGTGTTTCACAGGTGTTGTTTTTTAGAAAAGAAATTGGAGGCAAATCCCTCCATCAGGAAAAAAGACTACAACGGGGCGGCCAGACAGCTCAGTTGGTTAGAGCTGGAGCTATGAACAACGAGGTTGCCGGTTTACTTCCTGCAAGGGATGGTGGGCTGCGCCCCCTACAACTAAAGATTGAAAACAGTGACTGGACTTGGAGCTGAGCTGCCCCCTCCACAACTAGATTGAAGGACAACGACTTGGAGCTGATGGGACCTGGAGAAACACAGTGTCTCCCAACATTCCCTAAGAAAAGAAAAAAAAAATTAAAAAAAGAAAAATGACTACAACTTGCTTTATTGTGATACTTGCTTTATTACAGTGGTCTAGAACTGAACCCGCAATACCTCTTAAGGTATGCTTGTATTTATTCTTTATGGTCTGCTTCCTTAAGGAATAATGATGGTTACCACCTCGTGAGTGTCAGGTACTGGTTAAGCACTTTTCTGCAACATTTCATTATTAGAATCCTCCCAGTAACCCTATGAGTTACATCTTATTATTCCCATTTTATGATGGGCTCAATGAGGTTAAATAACTTGCCTACGCTTGGTCTGTCTGACTCCAAAGCCTATGTTCACTCCACAAATTCGTGCAGTCAAGGATGCTTAGAATTCAAGAGAGTGAATTAAGACTCTCTGCTAAATTGTTAGGATTATCCATACCCTTTTACTGATGCTCAAACTACTAATCATCATAGCTCATAAGAGGGCTATTTAATGTGTATAACTTCTTACTATTCCCATGACAAATGTAGTATAGTAAAAATGCACAAGAAAGGAGAAAAATGATCTTTACTCTATTAATTTTTACTATCACATTTTAAGTGTGAAGCTGGGGAAATAATGTATTATTACCAGGCACATTAAATAGCCCAGCAAGCAGATCAATAACAAAGTGCAAAGACCACAAAGTTCCCTCTTATCTCTGTCTTTTAGACATGTATCAAATTTATCACTGTCCCTGGATACTGTTCTTCTTCTCTGCTTCTACTAAATTAGTTCCCTGTTAGCCCTGTACTCTGGGTCTGCCTTCCACTCAGTTAGATTCTGCTTTGTGGCTCTGTCACAGTCATGATGCTAATGGTGATGCCCAGCGTGATATCAGAGGGCTGATAATGCCAACTGCTTTGTCAAAAAAAAAGTCGGTATCGTGTAGATCTTCAACTGCTATGTTGTTTTTTTCAACTTTCCATGTCATGACAATGCTTTTCTATTTCAATATATGTTTTCAAGACAAAAATATGTTAATTTAAGCCATTGCTATGCGTTAAACTACTAGAATATTCTTATGGACAGTAGTTTTGTTGCGTTCATCCCCCTAGTCATTTTTTTGATTACTAGTTAGATGTGGCATAGTTATAGTGAAGGAAAAATAGAAGAGCTCAGAGTTAGGTTATTTTCAAAATATTAGCCAGGATTGTTTTTTAGTGTGTAGCCATTTACCTTAAACAAGGAAGAGCTGTGATACAACACTATGCTTCTCTGGACTTGACCTAATTCGGAGTGACCTGCGGTGGTAATTCACAGCACGACCGTTATCTATTTGAGCAGTGCTTCTGAACTGTTTACTGATTGAATGTATGTATATGTGTGGCACTTTATATTAAAGCTTTAAGTCAGAGATATTTATATGAAGCTGACATCACTTGCTTATAGCTCTCATTTAGTGCTTTCAGTTTCAGCTGATTCAACACAGCTGCTTTAAATAAAACAAATGTGACCTGAAAACAGGATTAAAAATGGAACCTGATTGACTAAAACTGAGTGGCATGGCTGTCTGCGCTCAGAGGTGAGTCAGTATTGAAACAAAGCAGACTGGCAAGAGCTTGTAGTACAATATGCCTGCCATTTAGGGAGGGCAGAGGCATAAACTGTCTTGGCTGGTAAATGGCTTATGGTCCTTATGGTTACAGTAAGGAAACAACTGTCTACAAAAGCACACTTAAGCTTCACCTGACACAGCAAGACCTTAGGTATTAACCTGTGCACAAAAAATGCATTCTGGGAGTTTACCATTTTCTCGTATGTTACCATTCTTTTGATGATAAAATAGTAACTTATATGAATCATGTCTTGTTTTCCCAAGTGTCTGTCAATATCATCTGAACACATTTAGTTTAATCAGTTACTGACTATAATTTATTTCCTCATTGGTAAACACATGAAAGCATTTAACATGCTTTCCTATCTTTGTATGCTCTTTCTTTTGTCTGCAGCGTTTTCCCTCTACTTAGCCATTAACTCTTAGAAATATCCCTTTCTTTATAGAGTGCTCCCTAAAGTACAACTGAGGCAAATTTGAGCATCATTGGCCATTAATTTTAATAGAAGAGATACATATCTATGTATCTTTTGTAAATTATGAATAATTCTACACTTATCAATTGTCCTCATTTTTATTCTCTTAAGGTTATTTAAAATAACTCAGCGTTCAACATCCTTTCTAAAATTTGTGTGCTGGGAGTGCTTTGGTTAACACTCAAAGAGCTATGACTAGAACAGGGGTGTCCAAACTGCGGCCCGCAATCCATTTTTTATTGGCCCACAGCAAATTCCAAAAATATATTTAGTTTACTTAAATAAACCAGGTGAGGCAACACATACTTCGCCTCGAGTGAGTGCCCTGGCTGTTTGCGTATTTTACCACATATGGCCCTTGGTGAAAAACGTTAAAAAAAAGTTTGGACACCCCTGGACTAGAATTTAGTGAGTTGAATAAAAGGCAACTTGACCTGGTGGTAAACACATAGGATGGGGAAGGAAAATAGGATTTTAGTCACATCTCTATTAATACCAACTGTGCCCCTTGGTCTACTAACTTAACTGGCCTCTCTCCCTTCAACTGTAAAATGAAGTATTCACTTGAACTATACCAGTGATTTGAAAACAAACCAAAACCAAACCAAAACAAAACATTTTCTTAGAAGAGGAAGCTATTCCTCAGTTAAATGGAAAAACAACATGTTCAACAGATACAAGAAATGCTGTGATGATTACGGTAATCCCTGAATCTAACCTATTTTGCTTTCAGCCCCTGAAGCAGCTCCTTAGATACAGCTATAGAAACTCAAAGAATCCATAGCATTCAATATTAAAACAAAACAAAATAAAACAACAACAAAAAAAGTAGCTGTCTCTTAGGTTTCTCCCAAAATCAGTTTTCCAAAGATTTTTTTTTTTTGAAACTGAAGTGTGCATTCATAGAAATAAAACCTCCAGCCTGGGTGCCAATACCCAGGCAGCATCCAGTTGTCTGTCTTTTAAAACTGCCTCCCCACCGCCCCCGCCCCCAGGGTTTATTGATTGCTTGCTTTCTGCCTTGTTTTGTTTGTTCAGCAATACAAATCTATACCCACACAGAGGAGAGAATAGAGCCCTTTGTGAAACATAGCCACCTTGAAAGTATAAAGCACACTTACAGATATATGGTTCAAATGATGGCTACAGATATATTTAGGATGGAAGATATTGTAGATGGTAATCCTTATATTACTACAAGACTGAATGTAAAAAAGTACTTATCCTTCTCCCCATGCTATAGCAACGCTCTCTTCCTCTCCTTTGCAGCCACTCCCACCATCCCCCAACTGAGTTAAGGAAATTTGAGTAGTTAGTTTTCTTTCCACTGGCTTTTGCTTTGTAATTTACATAACTGAATTTTTGGCTGAACTTTGATCTCTCAAATATTGAGTCCTACTGTTCATTTTTATACAAATCCCAAATACAAAACAACAACTAAAGAGAAGTTTGGTAGAGAGGTAAAGATGATGCATTTCTATTAAAAACAACAACAAAAGACAATGGAAGGCCCTAACCTGAGCATTCTTAGACCTAGGGAACTAAAATATTAGTTTTCAGTGTTAAGGTGGAAATCACTGTTGGGTAAAATTCCCATGGGGTCGGCATGTTGAGGTTTCTGGAAGTATATTACCCAAAGACATTTTGGGATATAGATTATTTGGGATACAGAGTATCTGAAATAAAATTAATTTTCTTAAACCCCTTTTGATTTGGAGTTACCAGTTTTGAATCTTAGAAAAACAGATAAGAAATGTCAAAAGAGCATTTTAAAATCACATGTATGTGAATTCTTATATAAAATTGGATATACAGTATACATCAAATAAAGGAGAAATAACTTGTTTTGTTATTAATTAATACTAGTTAGTATAATTAATATCACTCTTTAAATAATCCATGTATCTTCCCTGACCTGAAGGAGCTCACTTGAGGAAACAGACACATACCTTAATGTGAATCACTGCTATAAATGGTATGATAAAATAAGCTTTACTGATGGTTTAGAATCCTGTGAATTTCCTACTACTCAGTCTATGCTTTGTTTATAGTAGATGTACTACTATCTCCCTAGTATACTATCTCCTTGTACCTTAAAATACTATCTCCTTTCCATTTATGGAGTAATTTCTGCTGTATGTATTGGTGGGATGCAACGACCAACCTCCCAGCACAGAACCTGAGAGGAGAAATCCTGTAAACTAAGGTTTGGGCACGTGACCTATGTTCAACCAGTCAAATTCTTCCCAGAGAATTCTCCCTCTCTCCTCTTCCTTTGTAATGTGAGTGAGTGATACAAAGGTGAAGAAATGAGCAAAATTTGGGGGTAGCTACTGCTACCTGCAATAGCAGCTTGGGGTACTCGAGAGGTATCCATGGGCAATGGGGTACTCCAGTGGTATCCAGTGGTATCAAGCATTGACAGTGGTACGTACACAGCACAGGATCATGTAGACTGATGGGATACTCCTCCTGCTGACTCACCCCAGAGCTATTTTAGTTCCCTCTCCTCTGCTAAGCCTGCCTTTGTTTCCGTGAAAACTGCTTAGGACAACCAGATTTGGAGTCTATTACTCATCAGCCAGATCTATGACTGATAAATTCCCCTAACTTTTAAAAGTATATCTATATGGTGTCATGTGCACACATTAAATTACCTGAATAAGAAGGACCAATAGTTTTACAATATTGACATTACTTACTTACTTACTTAATTAATTAATATATTCAATATATATTTATCATGTACTTACGTGCCAGTCCTTTTATGAATGTATTAAACTACATTTAAAAAGTTTAAATGTGGTATTAAACAAATCTAGTACTGTTGATTATGTAAAGTACTTCTGTCTCAAAAACCAATCATAGGCCAGCCCAGTGGCTCAGGCGGTTAGAGCTCCACGCTCTTAACTCTGAAGGCTGCTGGTTCAATTCCCACATGAGCCAGTGGGCTCTCAACCACAAGATTGCCAGTTCAATTCCCACAAGGGATGGTGGGCAGCGCCCCTTGCAACTAAGATTGAACAGGGCACCTTGAGCTGAGCTGCCGCTGAGCTCCCGGATGACTCAGTTGGTTGGAGTGCATCCTCTCAACCACAAGGTTGCCGGTTCGACTCCCGCAGGGGATGGTGGGCTGTGCCCCCTGCAACTAGCAATGGCAACTGGACCTGGGGCTGAGCTGCGCCCTCCACAACTAAGACTGAAAGGACAACTTGAAACTGAACGGCACCCTCCACAACTAAGATTGAAAGGACAACAACTTGACTTGGAAAAAAGTCCTGGAAGTACACACTGTTCCCCAATAAAGTCTTGTTCCACCTCCCCAATAAAATCTTTAAAAAAATAATAAAATAATACTGCCACCTTGACTTACAGTGTGAAGCGGCTAAGTGTTAAAAGTCCAAGCTGCATCTGGGGAGAACATTTGAAATAACATTGCTGGCTAAGTTGTGATGTTTAGGATGTTTGTGATGTGGCACATTTTTTTTTAAAGGTCATACTCAACTGGAAATTATTCTGTTTCTGCCAAGACTCAGGGTGCAAAATAAAACCCCTTCCAAGTGCTATATATGTCAAAGAGGTACAGAAGAAATCTGATTACATGGGTAGCTGAGGAGCCATTTCTGGAATATAGTGGCAGAACTGATATTTTTCAGAAATATTTTCTTGCAGGAAAGAACATCTTTATTTTTAAAGTTTATTTGAATATGTGTCATATAAATTTTTAAAAAAATTCTGGTATGTAAATCTTTAGAAATTATAAGACAGGGTAAAAGATGAAGAATGAAGTAAAATAAAACTGTAAAAGCAACAAGCACACTGGATCGAATAAGATCAGGACAGGACATTTTTCGTGAATCTGGACAAACTAATCTGAAGTGAAAAAGGAGGTAGAAGTTATCATGGGGACTAAAAATGCACGGTGTTACAAATGTATGTATTATATTTAGGTTTTAGGTGATCAGTAAATTAAACATGGTTCATTCTATCAAGATAGGTTCAAGCATACTCATTTATCCTTTTTATTGGTGGTTTTACACCACCCTTAATTCTTCCCTTCCTCAATCCAATTAGTCCCTATTGATTCTCCTTCCTGATTTTTTTTTCTGTAATCTTAACCCCTTTACTTTTCTCTCAATGCTAATACCTTGGTTTTGACCTTCATTATGTTTCACTGTGTCTATTGCAGCAGCCTTTCAACTGGTTTTAAAATTTCAGTTTTTTCCCTGTGCACCCAATCTTTTCTGCTTCGTATAGAGTGCCATTACTTCAAATCTAATTTTCCTTTCTTTCTCTAGAATTGTTCAGCAACAACCCATCATTTCAAGGTAAATTTCCAAATTCTTTGTGTGACATGCATGATGATTCACAAACTGGTTTCTGCTTATTGCTTTTTCCTTTTGCTCCACTAAACTTTATGTGGTTTCTTTAGAAGATACCACATCTCTCTTGCCATATGCCTTTTTGCATATATTGTTTTCTGACACTGAATTGTCATTCTCTATTTCTGTGCCTGCCTGAACCTCTTTCTTAAGTTCCATCTTGAATATCATCTCTTATGTGAAGTCTCTCTGTTGTTAAGTGCTTCTAAAGCCATCAGTGCATTTAGCAAACTGTTTTTATTATTTGCTTGCTTGTCTCTCTCCCATGTGACTTTGAGTTCAAGAAACCACACTTTCCTATTTTATCTATTTCTAGTATCTAACATAAGATGTGTTGTACTCAATTTTATTTGTTATTGAATGGATATTTGTTCATAAATGAATGACAGAATTTTCACACAATTAGCTTATTTAAAATTTACAGGAAGTCCTGTGAGTTAAGCCTTTTATGTTATTATAATAACATTTTCAATGCATATTGAAAGCTTTACATGAATTTAAAAATCTTTAAATTTTAGTCTCTAATCCTTGAATGACCTTTACACAAATAACAATTTTTCTCACACAATTAAAGAGGTTTTTTTTTTTTTAAATAAAAGCAATGGTTTTCCTTTTTTATTTTATGGTGTAATTATTTTTAACTTTAACCTTTTAAAAATTTGGTAATTATTCAGGCATAATTACTTAAAGAAAAAAGGAAGTTATATTGCATAAATATTACCAATGAAAACATATATATATATGTATATATATATGTATATATATACATATATATATTTAAAGTGTCAAATTCTTTCATATGCGTTTTCGTTTCATAAATGGAAAACTCAGGTTTTTTAATTTTCATTTTACGTGAACTGTACTAAGGTTTTTTAAACATTTTTTTCAGTTTTATTGAGATATAATTGGCATATAGCATTGCATTAGTTTTAGATGTACAACATGATGACTTAATATATGTATATATTGCAAAATGATCATCACAATAACTTTACATCACATTAACTTACATGTTACAATTATTTTCTTCTGATAAGTTTTTGTTTTCAATTTTTATTAAAATATATAAACCATACAACATTATATCAGTTTCAGAAGTACCCCATAGTTATTCAACATTTATATACCTAAAGAAGTGATCACCATAATAAGTCCAGCAACCTTCTGACAGGGTACTATGATATCACAATACGATTGACTATATTGCCTATGTTGTATGTTACGTTCCCATGATTTATTTGTTTTATACCTGAAGATTTGAACCTCTTATTCCCTTTCACATATCCCCCACCCCTTTTTAAAATTTTTCAATTACAGTTGAATTTTAATATTATTTTATATTAATTTCAGGTGTACAGCATAGTGGTTAGAAGTTTATATAATTTAAGATGTGATCCCCCTGACTAGCATAGTACCCACGTGGCACTATATATAGTTATTACCATGTTATTGACTATATACTCTATGCTTTACTTTACAACCCCATGATTATTTTGTAACACTTCTTAATCCCTTCACCTTTTTCACCCTGCTCCCCAACCCCCTCCCATCTATCACCCCGATAAATCTAGTATCCATCTGACACCATACATAGTTATTACAGTAGTATTGACTATATTCCTTATGCTATACCCTACATCCCATATGCACTTTGTAAGAACCAATTTATACTTCTTAATTCCTTTTTTCAACGCCCCCCCCAAACCTCTTTCTATCTGGCAACTATCAAAATGTTCCCTGTATCTGTGAGTTTGTTTACTTTGTTCTTCAGATTCCACATATAAGCAAATCATGTTGCATCTGTCTTTGTCTGACATATTCCACTCAGCACAATACTCCCCAGATCCAGCTATGCTGTCCCAGATAGCAAGAATCCATTTTCTTTGACAAGGGAGTAACATTCCATTGTATATATGTACCACCTCGTCTTTATCCATTCATCCATCGAAGGACACCCAGGCTGCCTCCACATCTTTGCTATTGTAAACAATGCTGCAATGAACATATGGATGTACATGTCCCCTTGAAGTAGCATTTTGGATTTCTTTGGATAAATACCTAGAAGTGGGATTACTAGGTCCTTCTTTGTCTCTTGTTATAGCCTTTGTTTTAAAGTCTATTTTGTCTGACATAAGTATTGCTATCCAAACTTTTTATTTTGTTTGCTTTTTCATGAAATATCTTTTTCTATCCCTTTATTTTCAGACTGTGTGTGTCTTTCAATCTGATATGAGTCTCGTGTAGGCAGCATATTTAAGGGTTTTGTCTTCTTATCCATTCAGCCAGGCTATATCTTTTGTTTGCAGCGTTTAACCCATGTACATTGAAAGTAATTGTTGATAGATATATAGTTATTGCCATTTTATTATTCATATTTTTGATATTTTTTAAATTTAATTTTTTTTGTTTGTTTCAAGGAAGTCTCTCTAACATTGTTTGTAATACTGGTTTAGTGGTGATGAATTCTTTTTGCTTCTCCTTTGGGAACTCTATCTGTCCTTCAATTTTAAATGATACCCTGGCTGGGCAGAGTAGTCTTATTTGTAGATCCTTGCATTTCATCACTTTGATTATTTCCTACCAATCCTTTCTTGCCTGCAAAGTTTCTATTGCAAAATCTATTGACAATCTTATGTGAGCTTTCTTGTAACTAGTTGCCTTTCTCTTCTTTTAGGAATCTCTCTTTGTCTTTAACTATTGACATTTTAATTCTAATGTGTTGTGGTGTCAGCCTGTTTGTGTTCATCTTGTTTGGGACTCTCTGTGTCTCTTGGACTTGTAAGTCTATTTCCTTCACCAGGTTAGGAAAGTTTTCAGTCATTATATTTTCAAATAGGTTCTCAATCCCTTGCTTACTCTCTTCTCCTTCTAGTCTCCCTATGATGTAAATGTTGGTACGCTTGATGTTGTCCGATAGGTCCTTTAAACTATCCTCATTTATTTGTGTTCTTCTTTAATTCTGCTTTTTTCAACTGGGTGCTTTCTGCTATCCTGTCTTCCACATTCCTGATTTCGATCCTCTGATTCATGTAATCTGCTGGCGATTCCTTGTAGTGCATTCTTTATTGGCTATTGTATTTTTTGTTTCTGACCGGTTCTTTTTTATGGTTTCTATGTCCTTTTTTATACTTTCTATCTCTGCTAAAATTCTCATTAAGTTTCTTGAGCATCCATATAACCATTGTTTTGAACTCTGTATCTGGTAGGTTGCTTGCCTCCATTTAATTTAGTTCCTTTTCTTAAGTTTTGACCTGTTCTTTTATTTGGGATATATTTATTTATTTCCTTATTTTAGCAGCCTCTCTGTGTTTGTTTCTATGTACTGGATAGGGCTACTATGTCTCCCAGTCTTGGCTGCATGGCCTTATGTAGTAGGTGTTCTGTGCATCTCAGTGGTACAGTCTCCATGGTCACCTGCTCCAGTTGTTCCAGGAGTGTCTCTTGTGTGGGTTGTGTGTGCCCTCTTGTTATAGTTGAGCCTTGATTGCTATTGGCATGTTACTGGGTGGGATTGACCCTCAGACTGACTGGCTGTTGGGTTTGGCCACGTTGACAACTTACTCATGCTAAACAACTTACAGGCTGCTGCTTACCCATGGAGCATGATTTGGCCCAGCAGGCTCTGGTGTCTGTTGAGACTGCCCTTTGGGTGTGCCACTTGTGGGGCTAATTGGGTGGTGCTCTACTGTGGTTTGAAGCCAACTTCCAAGTCTGTTGGTTCTGGGGACTCTTGTGAGGGGATTCAGTGCAGGCCCAGGTCACCCACTGCCTGTGACTGGCCAGGGACTACATGGTAGGAGCTATAAAGTGATCTGTGGCTGGTCGCTGCCTATGATTAACCTGGAAGCATGTGGGAGAGGCCATGCTGTGAACTGAGGTCAGCTGCCACGAGTACTGGCCCTGGAGTAGCTCCACAAAAAGCCAGGACACCCTGAGTACTGCTGCTACCAGCTCGTTCCCATAATGCTCAGCTGCTGTTAAAGCCTCGTGTGATCACAAGTTGGATGAAGCAGGGTTTTAGTGAGTCCCCAGGGTGGGACAAGTTACGTTCACCAGGTTAATGTAGATTCTGGCTTGGTGCTAGTGCTGAGCCTGAAGCTACTCAGAAAAAGTCTCAGAGCATACCAAGGCCAGTTACTGCCTTCCTGGGTCCCACAAATTTCTGATAGTTGTCCAAGAAAGAGGTCAATGTGGGTGATCTGACTGCTCTCTGAGAAAATGTCTCTGGCATGGGGGAAGTTGGGTAGGGTGGAGTCCCAGGGAGTCAGCAGGGTGGAGTGAGAGGACCTCACCAGGCAATTCTGACTCAGATATGGCCAGGAGCATTGGGGTAAGACTCAACGCATAAAAGATGGTGCCTGCCTGCTGACTGCATGGCAGGAGGACCCTACACAGGGAAAATGGTGACTGTCCCCCCCCTCCCCCCCAGTTTTTACTTCAAAGCCACATAGCTCAGTCTCTTCTTGTATGTTTCTGATGCGCCCCTGACTCATTGTCTCTTTGCCGGATCACAGAGTAAATGCCTGCAAGTGAGTGAGTCTGTGTGTCAGCCCTTTAAGAGGATGTCTGGGTTTCCTGCAGCTTTCTTTCCCACCAAGATGGTTGGAATCCCCACTGTTTTTCACAGCCAGATGTTGTGGTTGCTCCTTTGCCCAGCACCAGTATTCCAGGCTGGGGAGCCTGGTTTGGGTCTGGGGTCTCTTGCTCCTCTGGGGTTGTGGGGGTGGGATTTCAGTGGCAGAGATATCCCTTCTGATTCTCAACCACCACACGGAGGTTTGGGGCTGGCCTGTTCCACCTCTCTGACCCTCCTATCAGTCTCAATGTGGCTTCTACTTTCTATCCTTAGTCATAAAAACTCTGCTCAGCTAGACTTCAGATGGTTCTCCAGGTTGACTGTTCTATAATTTAGTTGTAATTTTAATGTGGTCATGGGAGGAGGCAAGCACAACTTTTATCTACTCTGCCATCTTGGATGAAGATTCTAAGACTTTTCACAAGCTATAAAAAGATAAGTTCTTATTCTGATTTGGTGTTAGTTATATAGACACCACCTGCATTTCTTAAATCATTATTTAATTATTGTTAATGTAATTACTTTAAAGAATTTCTTTTGTTGTTGCTAAAATATAGCTAGTTTATAATAATGAGAAGAGGATAGATTTAATGAGAGAAAGTATATTTTAATTTTGATTATGTCATCAACTGTTCCTATCATTGGACAATATAATTAATCTTTCTGAGATTGTATTTACTTACCTGTAAAATGTAATTTTTTATTTTCTCTAGTTTGTTTACCCTTGTAGAGTAAGATCATCCTTGATAACATGAGCCAAGTCTTGTCTATCACTCTGTCCTTAGCACTAATGATGCCACTAGATTGTCATGAAGTCAAGTGACATAGTGCCTTGCAAACTTGAAGTGATTTACAAAACCATGTAGTTGTTCTTGTAATGATATTGATTTCAATTAGGTGGAGGAGAAAGAAGAATCTCTAAACTTGAGGCACTATCAAGAATGTTTGTGTTTTGTGAAAGGATTTCAACAAATGAAATGCTCATAGTGTTTCCCTGCTATAAACAGTCTCATATGTCTTCTACATATGGGCAGAAGTTACTATACAGTTATATACACATAATGACATTTCAGCCAATGACAGGCCGAATATATATTGGTGGTCCTATAAAATTATGATGGAGCCTGTAAAAACTCTATCAAAAAACTGTTAGAGCTAATCACCAAATTCAATGAAGTTGCAAAATACAAAATCCACATACAAAAGTCAGTAACTTTCTATATGCTAACAACAACTTATATAAAAAAAATGAAAACAACCCCATTTATAGATAGCATCAAAAACAATAAAATACTTAGGAATAAATTTAACCAAGGAGGTGAAAAATCTCTACACTTAAACTATTAGAATTAATATTATTAAAATATGCATAATTCCCAGAGTTATCTATAGAGTCAATGTAATCCCTATCAAAAGTCCAATGGCATTTTTATAAAAGTAGAAATAAAACAATTCTAAAATTTCTCTGAAGCCACAAAAGATCCCACATAGTGAAAACAATCCTGAAAAAGAACAAAGCTGGAGGCATCAAGCTTCTTGATTTCAAATTATATTACAAAGCTACTATTAAACAAAACAAAGTGTAGTACTAGCATAAAAAACAGATCCATTGATCAATGGAATAGAACCGAGAGCCCAGAAATAATCCCATGCATATATGGTCAACTAATATTTGAAAAGGGAGCCAAGAATACCCAATAGAGAAAAGTCTCTTCAATAAATACTAGGAAAATTGGATATTCACATGCAAAAGAATGAAACTAGACTCTTATACCACTCCTAAAAATTAACTCAAAATGGACTAAACACTTAAATGTAAGACCTGACATCATAGGTAAAAAACCTAGGTTTTTTTACCTGAAACCTAGGTAAAAAAGCTCTTTGACATGGGTCCTCGCAATGATTTTTTTGAATATGAGACCTAAAGCACAAGCAAAAAAACAAAAAATAAAAGGTGGGATTACATCAAAATAATAAGCTTGTTTTAATTTTCTTAATTCTCTAGCTAGTACCTTGTGAAAAAAAAAAAGAAATGGTAATAGTAAACATTCTTGTCTTGTTCTTGATTGTTGCAAGAAAGTCTATGGTTCACCATTGCATGTGATGTTTGCTGGAGGCTTATAGTAAAAATTCTTTATTAGGTTATGGAAATTCCCCTATATTTCTAGTCTCCCTAAAAGTTATTTTTTAAAAATTACAAATAGCTAGTCATTTTTACTGAATGTTTTTGTACATATTTAAATTGAAATCTCATATAGTTTTTCTCTTTTTATCAGTTAATCTGGTATTTAAATCTGTAAAGCTAGGTAATCTGGTCTTGGTCCTGGTTCCTATCTGTATCTGCATGTGATCTTGGGCAAGTTTCTTAACCTCTCTGATACTCAGTTTTATCATCTGTAAATTGGGGATAAAATAAAAACTTTGCTGTACTATTGTGAAAAGTAAATTACAACACATATGTGGGTGTTCAGAAGAAACCACCCAAAATGAGCCTGAGTTATATGCATATTATTTTGAGCTAGGGCAACTGAGACGCTGTGGGCTCAAGACAAACCTCTTTACTATCTAGAACAATTTAAAGGAGCCTGGCTCATGATAAGAATTATCACCAGAAATGACTTTTTACCTATGTTATGGCAGGGCAAACTACTAATTACTGAATATGTGCTCTCCCTGCAATTACTTTCTGAAGCTCTGAGGTTCATTACCTCATCCCTAGCTCATAATCAATTAAATACCTCAATTTTCCTTTCTGTCTCTGCACGTCTCCTGCATGTGGGGTCTCCGACTCTCTCATATGTGGGGTATTACATTTGGTTGTTTTGCTAATCTGTCTCATATCTAATTGATTATTAGACCAGCCAGAAAGTTTGTTCTTCCCCCACACATGTAAAATCTCTAACTCTTGGAAATTTGTAATTCAATAAATGAGCTCACTTTTCCAAATATGTTGTTGATAATTTATAAAACCTGAAATGAAAAGCTATTTAAAAATCTTGGAAGGGCTTAATGCTTAGCAAATATTTACAATATTCTGTTTGTTCAGTAAATTCCAAAGGTAACTAAAAGGAAACAAATAAATAAAAACAACAAAAAGCATCTGTTACACCCCTGAGCCATAAAGTGAAATTATCAGGATGCTACTGATATTAACATATTATACAAATGATATAACACAAGATTTCAAATAACAGACATCTTGGGAAGCTTTGGTATAAAAAAAATTCAAATTAAAAAAAAATCTTGAGAGGCTTTGCTATAATAAAAGTTTAAGTACTCCTCAAATATATTTGTCATTGATGTATAATGCCAATAAAAAAAAGGCAATGCAAAAGCTTCACTATAGATGGATGGATTACTAGAAAAATAATTCATTGAAGTTTTCTATCAGCCACCTATTATTTTCTCAACAGTGAATAATGAAAATAACCAGGTGTTTTATTTTCTATTGCAAATAAAGTATGGTTTTTGGCTTTTTATGTATTGTTTAAAGAAGACAGATTTTCAAGCTTCACATTCAATATTTATGTCTTTTTCTTTTATCTTGTTGAAATGAGCAGAAATCACTTATAGTGTCTTATCAATTGGTTAAGAAATTTCTTTTGCTTTTAGAGGCAGACAGAGGAATTAGTTATCTTAATCCACAGCACATAATCCTGTCTGTATAAAAAAAGTTCTATATATATTCATTGTGCCTAAAAATCTATGGTGCAAGCTTATATTGTTTTTATCGCATTGAGTCCTAAGCTTAAAAGAGTGACTTTTATTTGTGTACTTTTAGTTCTTGAGTATATCATTTACATTGTTTAAAAAATCCTCATTGAGTTGTTTTATCAGTAAGTTAAAAAAAACAATAAAACAAAAAACTGTTAACAAAAAAAGCCAAACTTTTTTCCCCCATAAACATACTTACGTTCAAATCACTTTTTCCTTTTGCACAAATACGCCTTTGTGTTGAATAGTAATTAAGAAAAGCTGATTTGAATCAAGTGGTTCAGGTAATCAGTATTCTATGCCTTTTTTTCATTTCTCTTTTGGCCTTCTGCTTCTTACGTATTAAGTTGTTTGTGCTCAGAGAGCAGGACTATTTATACATTTCTACAGAATACCAGAGAAGGAGGACTAAGAAAATTCTTTAAAAATCATAACATGCTTTGTGTTTTTATTTCTTTTTTAAAAGTAATAAATATAGATAAGACAAATACAAATAGAAAACAAATTAATCCCTTTCCTTAGTGTGCCAACTAGCATATGCTTCTCGGTTGCTGTGTTATAATTCCAAATTAATTTAGATCAGATTCTGATATTTTATAAACCACTGAATTGAATCTCTTTATACCACTGTCAATTATTTCATGTGGACAAATTTGCTTAATGCTTACATTTTTCATTACTGTGCTAAAGGCGTTTGATTGTACTTTGGTGTCTTCAGCTGTCAGAAAGCCAGAATGAAACATCAGAAGGAAGATTGAATGGGTTTCCTTTCATTACCTCTGCAAGGGATTCATTTTTTTTTATATGAGTGTTCTAACTATGGTAGAATTTTATGATAAGAAAAAATAAATTGTACCCCAAGGTAATATTCCCATTTTGATGGATTATAAAACATGTTAAAATTGGTCATTACGAACTATAATTCTTCATGGCTTCAAGCCCTGTTAGTATAATTTTTTTGAATTATAAAAGTAGAGATCAATTTAGTTGGTGCTATTAAATGACAATGTGTTCAGACTGCAGCATTGTAAAATGACAGCACCAGATATCAGGCTTGGTGTATTTGTTCTCCTGTTGTTTTGAATCGAACAGCTCTGCCTCCTATAGGTATAGACAAGTGAGAATGACAGTGGGACCTGAATCAGTACAATACATTTGAGGCTTGAAGGACACTTGAATTTATGTTTCTCAAGAAAGAAAATAACTATTCTTTTATATAAAAGGCAGACATTCCTTTAAAAATTGCTTATATAATAATTGAAATGTGAGGGTAAAATATGGTCATATCCCAAACAAAATCTCAAAGAACATGAGAGATGCTCTTATAGAGCAGAAAATAAAGTTTGGATTTTTAAAAAATATGGTAATATAGCCTTTCTCACCAATCTTCTAATAGTACTAAATTTTCCAATATAAAATTCTTTGTTAATAGCAGCTCATGCTTAAAATGTCTGTTCCCCTTTTCACTAATGGTTGGTCATTCATACTTGGCAATGTTCTAGATGCAGTCACACCTGATTTCCTATTTAACCCATGTAAATTATAAGGCAGGGATTATAATCATAATTTTATACACATGGCAGGTAAATTTTAGAGATTATATGATTAGTCCTAAACCACATTGCTATCATGTAGCAGAGCTGGAACTTGAACTTTCACTTATCCTGGCTCTAAATCCCTTGGTCTTTTATTTTTCTCATTTTCCTCCTTTCTCATTTTGCTTTTGCTTTTCTTGTACTGCTGTTAGTATGCAAAACACTTAACAAACATTTCTAAATCGAAATAAAGGCTAATAAATTAAAACATAATAAATAAACTAAAATATAGTAAATAATTAATAAGTAATTAATAATTTAAAATAATAAATAACATACAATAAATGAAAACTAATTAAAAAACAAGAAACATCAGGTGTAATGTGGTAAAATATTATAGATAAAGAATCTCATAAGCATAAATCCACTTTAAATACAAAGGAACAGAAACAGTTCATCCTCTGACTACTCAACAACATTAAATGTTAGAGGGTAAAAAAAACATAAAGCAGTTTAGGACAAAAATTGTAACCTAAAATTTCTAACCTTTGTGTTTATGCAAGAAGTTAAAAGAAAGATGTTCTTCTTTAAACAGCATCTAAAGAAAAAAATTAATGTGAGGACGAACGGTAATGTTGTAGAGTAGTGTTTAAAAACGCATGTAATAAAGGTGATTTTAAGAGTAATTCCTGCTTTCTTCATTGAGAACAGTGGTTTTTAAAGGTTATGGATGTGCTATATACATTTAGTAACGCATGTAGAGAAGTGTTTTAAACCCCATGTAATAAAGATGGTTATGAGTGCTATGTGAATGCTACTTTGATAAGAGTGTTATCTCAGGGAATGCATGTGATAGCCATTGTGGAATGCATATGGAGAATTGTTTCAAAACACATGTTGTTTAGAAACACATTTTACTGAATGTAAATATATATACCTATATCTTAGAAATCTTCTTGAATGCCTACCAAGAGGAGTGTACCAGGACAGTGAGCTAATGGATGAAAAGAATACATAAATTTGATTATTAAAATAATTTTCTTAAAAATTCATTATGTGAAAAAAGGTGAAAAAAAAAGATAGGATTTTAACTGCAGAATACATCCACAAAATTTGAAAAGAAGGGGTTCACAAAACCACCGATACCCTTATTTTCCATCAAAGTAGTAAAAATCAAATGATTTGCTATTCATTTCAATAGTTAAAAAAAAAAGACTGTAGAGAAACTTAAACTTTATAGCACAATGGAGTGAACCATGTACCTTGGAATTTCTTAGTCCAAGATTTGAATCCTTGTTCAACCATTTTCAGATACTGTGATCTTGTACATGTTAGTTACTCAGGGCCTCAGCTCCCACGTCTGTAAAGGGTGGACGATGATGCCTTTCTTACTGGATCATTTTGAGGATATTATAGGGAAAATTTCCAGTGTAGTGGTTTTGCACCATTAATTTATGTGAAAATTATCTTTATTTAGTCACATAGATCAAAATTTCTTAGTAAGATTATACTACATATTTTTATGTGACTGAATATTTTTCCACATATGTTTTTTAATCATTGCTACAGCATTAGTTGTATTTTTTATATCCAGATACTTCAATGGCTCATAAAATAATTTTAACAGTTCTGTTTAAATTTCTTATATATATATATGTATAAATATATACACATACATATATATACATTTCATATATATATATATATATATATACATTTTTTTTCACAAATGATGATTTTTTTGTTGTTTTAAAATTTTACTGTTTTGTTCAGAACTTGCTAGTGTTTTGCCCGGAACTTAATTATTTTAACAGTAAATATAATGTTAACCATTTGAAATGTGTGTATGTGTGCATACAAGTATATGGATATGTATAGACACATTCACCACATTATAATTAGTTTTCGTGTCTATTTAGTCTCACCTAGACTGTGACAATTTATCAAACTTTCCTTATTTTTGAAAACGCTGAATTTTGAGGAGTAATGTTTAGATCATCCATAAAATTTTCCAATTTTGTTTGATGTTTTACTTAAGATTAGACTGGGTTATAGGGTATTTATTTTATACTCTGTGCTATAATCCAATGTCATATTATTTATTTTGTTGCTCAAATTATTCCAGCTTTGTACATTGGGCACACATTCAGTTGACTTCTTTGTCTCTTTCAGTTACCACATCATTTTGGTTTCTGAGCACTTTCTTACTTTCAGTTACGAATACATGATCTGGGATCTTCTTGTTTATTCTTTCCTGTACTTTAAAATCTGCCAATTTTCTGGGAAGTCCTGAGTCTTCCAATTTTCTGGGAAGTCCTGAGTCTTTCTATAAGAGATTGATATTAGAGATAATGACCTAGGTTCTCGGTGTGCTAGTTGCAACTGGGTTGTCATTGCTTCTAGATCTGGTTAAGAGACCGAGCATGGAAATATGTATATGTGTGCATACTAATGGGTGTATCTATACATATCTATAATTATTTCTATATTTATTCATCTGTGTCTATATTTAACTAATCATTATTTCAGAGTGGCCAACTCTAATCCAGCATTCCCGCCCTTTCCTATCTGTAATCTCCTAATACAACAGTGAGAAACATGGCTCCCATCTTCTGCCATCTAATTACTTAGTTACATCAATTCCAATATAAATTTATAGCTGTGTCAGAATATTTAAACCCCCACTCATGGGAAAAAACTGTTAACTGGATTACAGTACTTATACGTCCTGCTCCTTTTGCCTTTAGTCTTACAGACTCCACTGATTTCAAGTTTTTAGATCAGTATCTTTTTTCTCATCCCCTTCAGTGACATTGCTTCATATATTTATAACATAGTTATGTTGTTTTGTCACATTCTGCATTCTATCCTGAGGTAACTTGACCTCCTAAATGATTTTTAAAAAATTTTCATACATGACGGGTCACTTTTTGTGTGTAACGTTCTGTGGGTTTTGACAAATTAATATTTTTTATCTACCATTAGTTTTACTGCCCTAAAAAAATCACCTTTGCTTCACCTATTCAACCACCTCTTTTAAAACCCTTGGCAACCAATGATTTGTTTACCAGCTCTATAATTTTTCATTTGTTCCTGAATATCATATAATTAGAATTATATATTATGTAGCCTATTCAAACTAGCTTGTTTCACTCAGGAATATACATTTAGGACTTACCTGTATCTTTTTAACTTTATAACTGATTTCTTTTTATTATTGAATAAAATTCCACTGCATGGATGAACCTGGTGTTTCTTTACCATTCACTTATCAGAGGACATCTTGGTTGCCTCCAATTTTCAGCTATTATGAACAAAACTGTTATAAAAATCTATATGCAGAAAATTGTTTAGGCACATATTTTCCAGTCAGTGGGTAATTACCTAAGAGTACAATTGCTGAATTCATTGTGTGGTAAGACTATATTTTGCTTTGTAAAAAATTGATAAGCTGTCTTCCAAAATGACCGTACCATTCCTACTTGCAATGACTGAGAGTGTCTGTTGTTCTCCATCCTTGTCAGTAATTGATAGTCAGTTTTTTTCTTGATTTCAGCCATTTTACTAGGATGTATAGTGGCACTTTATTGTTGTTTTTAATTTTCAGTTGCCTAATGAGTAATGTGTTGAGCTTTCTTTTCATGTACTTCAAAACATTTATGTGTTTGTCTTCTTTGGTGAGGTGTCTGTTCAGATTTTTTGTCCATTATTATAATTGGGTTTTTATTTTCTTATTGTGGAGTTTTAAATGTTCTTTGTATATTGTGGATAAAAGTCCTTTATCAAACATGTGTTTGCAAAAATATTCTCCCAAGTCTGTGGTTTTTGTTTTCTATTGCTCTTACAACAAATCACCACAGACTGAGTGACATACACAACATAGTTTTATTCTCTTATTTTTCTGGAAATCAGAAGTCCTACAAACATGGTGTTAGCAAACCTATATTTCTTCTAAAGGCTTTGAAGGAAAATCTATTTCCTTCTTTTATCTAGCTTCTGAAGGCTGCCTGCCTTCGTTGGCTAATGGACCCATCCACCATCTTTAAAGCCAGCAGTAAAACGTCTTACTATCTCTCTCTCTCCAACTATGACTTTCGTTCCCTCATTTTATAAGAACCCTTGTGTTTATAGTAGTACCACACAGATAATCCAGAATAATCTCCCCATCTGAAGATCCTTAACTATATATGCAAAATCTCTTCTACCACGTAAGGTAGCATATTCATAAAATCTAGAGACTAGGATATGGACATCTTTGGGGGGGCATTATTCAGAATGTGATGAATTTTATTTTCTTAGCAGTATACTATCAAAGCAGAAGTTTTAAAAATTTTAATAAGGTTTGCTTTATCACTTTCTTTGATGGATTTTGCTTTTGGTGTGGTATCAAAAAATTAATCATCAAACCAAATATCACCTAGATTTTTTTCTATGTTTTCTTCTATAACCTTTAGAATGTTCTATTTTCTATTTATGCCTATGAGCCATCTTAACTTAATATTTGTGAAAAGTGTAACTTTGTGTCATGATTAATTATTTTGCATAGTTATTGTTCCTTATTGCTGCTGTAAAAAATTACTATAAATTTAGTGGCTTAAAACAACACATATTTACTTTCTTGCAGTTGTTGAGATCAGAAATCCAAAATGGGTTTGGGGGGTGTGTTACTTCCAGAGGCTCTAGGAAAGAATCTATTTCCTTGTTTTTCTAGCTTTTAGAGGGCAATTGAATTCCTTGGCTCACTGACTGGACACTTCCTCCATCTTCAAAACAATAGCAAACATAGTTAATCTCTGCTTCTGTTGTCATGTTTCTTTCTCTGACACTCACCCTTCTGTTTTCCTTTTATAAAAGGCCCTTGTGATTACTTAGCCTCGCCTGGATAATCTAGAATAATCCCTCCATGTTAGTATTCTCAATTTAATCACATCGGGAAAGTCCCTTTTATCATGTAAGTTAACAGAGTCACAGGTTCTGAGGTTTAGGGCATGAACATCTCTGCAAGGGGCATTAGTTTGTCTCCCACACATGTAGAAATCCAATTTTTCCAATACCATTTGTTAAAAAGACTATCCTTACCCCACTGAATTGCCAGCAATCAGTTTAATATATTCATTTAGGTAAGTTTTGGGGCTCTCTTTATGAGCTATGTGTTCTTTCACCAATTCTACATTGTCTTCATTATATGGCTTTATAGTAAGTCTTAAAATCATGTAATGTGAGTCTCTCAATTTTGTTGTTCTTGAGTATTGCATTGACTATTCTTGGCTTTTTATCTTACCATATACACTTTGACATCAGTTTACTGATATCTACAGAATAAATTGCTGGGATTTTGTTTAGGCTTTATTGAATCTATATATCAAGTAGGAAGACTGA
The DNA here is from genome assembly GCF_036562045.2 of Rhinolophus sinicus. NCBI lineage: Eukaryota > Metazoa > Chordata > Mammalia > Chiroptera > Rhinolophidae > Rhinolophus > Rhinolophus sinicus. The sequence continues at coordinate 101,120,805 of NC_133756.1, read as the reverse complement.
CAGCCTAACAATTTGAGATTTTCAATCTATGAACATGGATTATTTCCCTACTTATTTAGTTAGACATTATTTGAATTTTTCATCAGAGTCTTATAGTTTTTAACATTAGATCCTATAAATATTTTTTAGATTTATACTAGGTTTTAATTTTTCTTTGGTACTATTGTAATTTCAAATTGGTTTTTGAATTTCAAATTCTAATTTTCATTGGAAAGCAATGTGTACTAAGTTCTATCCTTCTAGAAACCTGGCTATAATTGCATTTTTTACAGGTTTCTTTTTCAGTGCTTGGAGATTTTCTACATAAACATCATGCTATCTACAAGCAAAAACTGTTTCATTTTTGTTTCCTTTTTTCAGTCTATATGTGTGTGTGGGGTTTTTTTTTCCTTCTTCTTTTTTTAAAACTTGCTTTCTTGTCTTATTGCACTGCGTAGGACTTCCAGTACAGTGTTGAATAGGAACAGTGAGAGAGTACACCTTTGTTACTGATCTTGAGGGAGAAGCATCTAGTTTCTTATCACTAAGTATGATATTAGTTGTAGAATTTTTGTGGATGTTATTTATCAAGGTTGGAAAGTCCTTATTTCTAATTTATTGAGTTTTTATCATAAATGGATGTCATTTTTTCTGCATTATTGAATTGTTCATATGATATTTTCCTTTAGACTATTGATGTTGGCATCAAAAAGAATAAAATACCTAGGAATAAATTTAACCAAGGAAGTGATAGATCTACACATAACTATAAGAAAACTATAAGACATTGGTGAGAGGAACTGAAGACACAATAAAATGGAAAGACATTTCCTGTTCATTGATTGGAAGAATTAATATTGTTAATATGTTCATACTACCCAAAGCAATCTATAGATTCAATGCAATTCCTATCAAAATTCTAATTGAATTTTTCAAGAACTGGAACAAATAATTCTAGAATTGGTGTGCAATCACAGGATATTCCAAATAGCTAAAGCAATCTTGAGAAAGAAAAACAAAGCTGGAGGTATCATACTCCTTGATTTCAAGCTATACTACAAAGTCATAGTAATCAAAAGAGTAAGCTAGTGGCAAACAAACAAACAAACAAACAAAAAAACAGACAAACAGATTAATGGAACAGAATGGAGAGTCTAGAAATAAACCCACAAATATGTGGACAATTTATGACACAGAAGCCAGGAACATACAATGGGGAAAGGCCAGTCTCTTCAATAAATGATGTTAGGAAAACTGGACAGCAGCTTGGAAAAGAATGAAATAAGACCACTATCTTAAACCATACACACACACACAAATAACTCAAAATGGATTAAAGACTTGAATGTAACACCTGAAACCATAAAATTCCTAGAAGAAAACATAGGTGGTAAGCTGCTTGACATCAGTCTTAGCGATGTTATTTTGGACATGATACCAAAGACAAGGAAAACAGAAGAAAAAATAACTAAGTGGAACTACATAAAATAAAAAGCTTCTGCACAGTGAAGGAAACCAACAAAATTAAAAGGCAACCTACTGAGTAGGAGAAGACATTTGCAAATCATATATCTGATAAGGGTTGAATGTCCAAAATATATACAGAACACACACAACTGAACAATATAAAAACAACCTGATTAAAAAATGGGGAGAGGACTTGAATAGACATTTTTCTAAATAAGACATACAACTGACCAACAGGCACATGAAAAGGTGTTCAACATCACTAATTATCAGGAAAATACAAATCAAAACCACAGTGAAATATCACCTCACATTTGTTAGATTGACTATTTTCAAAAAGACAAGAAATAAGTGTCCGTGAGGATATGGAGAAAAGGGAACTGTTATACACTGTTAGTGGGAATGTAAACTGGTGCAGCCACTGTGGAAAACGGTATGGATGTTCCTCAAAAATTTAAGAATAGAACTACCATATGATTCAGCTATTTCACTTCTGTGTATTTATCAAAAGAATACAAAACCACTAATTTGAAAGTATATATGAACCTCTGTCCATTGCAGCGTTATATACAGTAGTCAAGATATGGAAACAATTTAAGTGTCCATCAATGTATGAATGGCTAAAGATGTGGGATATATATTTATATATACACAATGAAATTATTACTTACTCACAAATAAAGAAGGAAATCTTGCCATTTGTGGCAACATGGATGGGCCTGGAAGGTATAAATGCTAAGTGAAAAAGTCAGACTGAGAAAGACAAATACCATATGAAATTTATATGTATGAAATCTAAAACCATATGAGTGAAATCTAAAACAAAAGAAAACAAACAAACACAATTAAACAAAACAAAAGCAAACTCATAGATACAGAGAATAGATCAGTGGTTACCATAGAGGAAGGGCATTGATGGGAGGGTGAAACAAGTGAAGGCGATCGTTTGCATGGTAATGGATGGTAACTAGTCTTACAGTGGTGAACAGTGTGTAGCATATACAAATATTGAATTATAATGTTGTTCACCTCAAATATATATAATCTCGTATACAAATTTTATCACATTAAAGTGACCTCTAAAAAAAAAACAAAAAACTCCTCTGTGGAGTGTGCCTGAGTCTTGCAGCAACTTTAGTTGTAATCCACTATTATACTGCTATATGATACTTTTTCAGGTAGTGAGAATATAGGAGAGAGGGGGCATTTTATATTCTTTGATTATGTTTCAGATTTTTTGTGGGCCTGTGTCTTGCGTCTGTGATCCTTACACATTTTTCTGCAATGATATATCTCCCTTCACACCTTCTTGCTTTCTACTCTCTTTCCTGGGCTGCAATGTTCCTAATCTATTTCTTTGAAACCCAATCTCTTATTGACTATGTATATAATATTTCCCCCTTAGAGGGGACATGGAGTTTAGAGGGATCTCTAATAAGGAGGAATTTCCTTCCTGCAACCGGAATGTTTCAAAGTCGTATTCTGGCAAAATATTTTTCCATGGAGAGCAGGCTTTTGTTATGGCTCTTGTCATATCTTACAATGGATATTCTTCCCATTCCCTGCGATGGACAGAGGGGCTCTTTTTGGATCTTTACCATGAGAACCCTCCCGCACCCCAGTGGTTTCCTGGTGATAAAGCCCACAAAATTGTGAGGGTGCCCCTAAGACTATAGTCCATGAAGTTTCTCACTCATGCTGGTCCACACTTGGCTTCCTAGAATTTATGAACATTATCACATATTTGTTCCTATTAATTTATGGCTTCAGTGATGTCTATTCCAGGTAAGCAGATTTCTATTGCTGTATCTCTCCGGATATATCTGTCTCTCTAAATTGTAGGTGTGTTTTTGATCCTGTGACCTCAGTTTCCAATTGACCCACGTAGTCATTGATTTTCAGTTTGCCCAGCTTTTTCTTTCTTTCTTCCTTTCTTTTTAACAATGGGCATGATGAGGTCCAAGCTGTTTACATGTCAGAGCTGAAAGCAGAAAGCAGAAGAGGTATATTTTAACTTTGTAATAGCAGAAGCTTTCTCTAAAATTGTATGCTTGGGACAAAAATTTAATTTTTCTCTCTAGTATTATTTATTTTATGGAACCATCAGTGGCAACTTGAGTTTTACTTTATTTCTTTTTAAAACAGTGCTTCTTCATAATGTGCAGCTATGATCTGGCTGATGGAGCAGCTTATGAGATTGAGCACATGCATACGAGGAGGTTAGCGGATGTGCCTGGACCCAAGTCTCTGTGTTTGACAGAAACCTAGATAACACTTAGTTTAGCAATCTTTGCTCTCAAACTGCATTACCCTTGAGATGGTTTCATTACTACATATTCCCCTATTTTCTCTAAATATTGGACAGATAATTGTGTGCTCTTCTATGCTGCCTGATCACAGAGGTTTTTATGTCTTCAGTGAAGCTGAGCCACATGAGAGTGATATTGTGGATAATTTTCAATCTCGTCTAGCTATTGTCATTCTTCTTTCCTAAGGTTTGGGCTTATTTGTATGCTCAGCTGGGGTTTGCTGGGATCTAAGCCCCCTTTTTATTTCTTTCCAATTTCACCTCTCTCTGTTTTTACCATTGCCCCTCTTTTCTTTAATTTGAACACTGTACAAGTACACCAAATAACTGACTATTCAGCTTGGCACACTGTTCTTTTGCACCTACTTGGAACCTAATTATCCATATCTCCCTCTTTCCCCCTTCTTTTTTTCTAGTGAACCCTTATTCATCTTTCAAACCTACTCTCCTTTTAGGAAGCTTTCCCTGATTCTTCCATGCAGGGTGGTATCGCCCACAAATGTATCCTTTGTGACAACTGTTTAAATATTTCTGTCCTACAAAAGAATATGGACTCCTTGGGCACAACAGGGTATCTCTCATTTTCTTTCCACTAGAGCTTAGCACAGAGTCTGGAGACTATAGGCACTCAGCTCACATATATAAAACAGCAAATGATAAATGATAACATCAATAATTAATGCCGTCTTGTCACTTTGTTACTTCTAAAGAATCATTCACTTCTAGCTGTACTTTCAAGTTTCATATAAACTCCTCTCTTTTCTCTTTATCTTTTAAACTCCAATGTAAATGTTTGTAGTGTTAGAAACATAGGATGCAAAAAAAGAAACATAGGATGCTTTCTTTCTCTTTTTTAAAAATTTTCTTCTTCACAAACTGCTTATCATGGTACATAGGCTAGAAGAGTTCACTCACTTTAGTTTGTCTGTGGGTTCGGAGTCATGGGCTCTAGTCTCAAGTTCCATTTCTATCTCTGCCCTCAAGTTGAAAGAACATGATTATCGCTCACTTCATCTATAAAATAATTTCTTCACATGCATTTGACAGACTCTTTGGACTTTTAGTAAGCAAATGTAGTTTTCTTAATCGCACTTAAATCACAGTTTGCAATTTGCACTTGCAGTGGAAATGCAAGTTCCTGGACAGAGCCGCAGTGCTGTTGACACTTGTTCTCGCAATATAACATTTTGAGAAACAAACAGATGTTGTAGAAATAAGAAACTGGCTACTTGAGAACTAAGCTGGTTAATGGTATCCTTGATAGCAACTTCCATTTCCTGTATGACAAAGTATGCTGGAGTCTCTTTTTTAAGTAAGCACTTTTAAACATCTTCTTATTTAATGCTCATAACATATTTTGAAATAGATTATAGTATTATCCCCAGTTTACTGAGGAGGAAGATAGTTATCTGACTCTATGAATCTAGCAGATAACTATCACCTTTCACCTGAAGATGGCTGCACAGACATTTCCTTAGCCTAATTTGTCCTGTGTGCTCCTGCCTAAACTCTTCTAATGGCCCAATTCATCTCCCTCATCCAAACTCCAAGTGCAGCTTCAGAGACCACAAATCTCAGGGTAGAACTATAGAACAGAGACACTGAAAGAGGAACTCTCTTTACTGATAGCTGAAAAACAACTTTTTTCTTACTCCTTGTCAGTGCACCCACGTGTACCATAACATGTCGGAATCAATGGCACTAAGATTGAGAACCCAACTGGCCAAGAAATCTTTGGGGATGAAGAAATAGCCTTTAAAGATAGGCTTCTGCAATTGGCCATTCCCAACCACCTGTGACAGAAACAATTTTTCATTTGCAGTACAGAAAGACATGAGTTCTTTGTCAAAAACTCTATCAGTCAGAAATCCAATTCTAGTTTTAAATGAAGGTGTGATGCCTCTGCCACCTCAGCATGTCTGTAAACAGTGAGACCTGTGACTGGTTTTAACGTTTATGATTCATTTGTCCTTTGGCGAATTAAAATGTTTGACTGCATTAGGCTGTAAAACGCAGGAGGATATTAAGTGGATAGTATAAAACTCTGTGATTCATGACAGAGAGGAGTGAATGTACCATATTATCTGATCATCATTGCAGCCAGTTTAGAGACACTTATCTGCTTTCTTCATGTCTGGTGGAGAGAGATAAACTATCTTTAACATCATATCCTGAAAGTGGTGATGAATCGTTCTTGAAGTTTCCTGATTGACATTTTCTGAGGCTTTATATGCTAATGTTTTAACATATCCAGTTGGGATTACAATGCTGTGGTTTTTCAATGGACACATAATTATATTTCTGGAAATGATCTGACCCTAAAGAATACATATTGTTTTTTCCTTATTGATAGCACCTTGGTTATCTTTTTAAACAATCTAAATGCTATTGATTCGGTGGATGAAATTTATGACTGTGCAGCATAATTCTTTGTAAATGAATCTCTGCTTTTCCCAAGGGTGCCAAACACACTAGCTGACAGAAAATCATTTAGTAGGAAAGAGAATATTTAATATTGCCTTGGGGCACAGCTCAGGTGCTCACTTTCTACATGCTTTTCATGTGGAAGGAATGACAAGTGATGTCTCCAAAAGTAAAATATTCTGTTGTAACTGAGCCTAGGATCAACAGAGATAAGAGTTTGTGAGAAGAGATAAGACCTGGTGGAGTTTCCCCCAGGGGGGAGTTTGCATTTATTTGGGGAAGTGGAAAAAGGAAAAGGATTTTCCTGATTCTTTGTAATCAGATTCAAGTCTGGCCTTTGCACAGGTGAGTTATAAATAGATATCTGAAAAGCTACTCTTATGGATGGGCTTTTGCTCCTGCTGGACTCCCTCTCTTTCCAATTACATCAGAAATGGTGAAAATCAATGGGAAGCGATGCCTCTAAATGTCAAGAGTGAAGAAGAGTTGAGCATAACAATAATTTAGAACATTGCAACAGTATCTTATCAACTCTTAAGAGATCAGTCGAACTATTATATTTTTAAAGGTTTTGCATGATCAGTCTCAGTACTGAGGGTGAGAAGGCTGAGGTGGTTGAGACACAAGGGGAGAACCTGGAGAAGGAAGCATTTTTCAGAAGCTTGTCTTGATTGGAAACCCATGTTAGGAGCAGCATTGGAGGCTGTTATGTGATGACCAGGAAGAATGAGAGCTAGAACCTCACCCAGACAGATCCTCTTCTCATGCTGCCTTCTGCCCGTAACGTGTTAGTTGTCTGTGCGCCATGAGAAATTAAAATGCTGTTGTCTGCTCTTGATGACTTCTTACTCCCTTATCCCCCTTTAATCTTAGCAATGTACACTGTCAGACAATTAGGTTCACAAACTCATCTTAGAAAAAGTGCTACATATCTCATTGCTGAATATCACTACAGTCACCTTTGAAGTACTCCCCTTGGGAAGCTATGCACCGATGCCAGTGCCTAGTCCACCCTTCAAAGCAATTTTGGAACTCTTTTTCTGGAATGGCCATCAGAGCTGTCATCGTATTATCCTTGATGTCCTGAATGTCATCAAAGTGTCTTCCTTTCAATATTTCCTTTATATTCAGGTAAAGAAAGAAGTCATTGGGGGCCAGATCAGGTGAACAGTTCCAATACAGTTATTTGTTTACTGGCTAAAAACTCCCTCACAGACAGTGCCGTGTGAGCTGGTGCGTTGTTATGATGACCATGAATTGTTGGTGAAAAGTTCAGGTCGTCTAACTTTTTCATGCAGCCTTTTCAGCACTTCCAACTAGTAAACTTGGTTAATTCTTTGTCCAGTTGGTACAAATTCATAATGAATAATCCCTCTGATATCAAAAAAGATTAGCAACATTGTTGCAACACGTTCGTGGACTTAATTGTAAGACCTCGTATATTAACCAGATAATGGAAAACTATGCACATTTTAACCTATTTATTGCCTTAAATTTTATAGATTTAGCCTGTTAGACCACTAAAAAGTAATTATTTTAATTTTTGTTTCAATTATTACTTCTCACCTGGTATAAAAATGCCTGAAAAAATTAATACCTTATTTCCCTGAAAATAAGACCTAGCCGGACAATCAGCTCTAATGAGAGTTTTTGGAGCAAAACTTAATGTAAGACCTGGTATTGTATTGTATTGTATTGTATTGTATTGTATTGTATTGTATTGTATTGTATTGTATTGTATTGTATTGTATTGTATTGTATTGTATTGTATTGTATTGTATTATATTATATTATATTATATTATATAAAACTGGGTCTTATAGTAAAGTAAGACCAGGTCTAATATAATTTTTGCTCCAAAAGATGCATTAGAGCTGATTGTCCAGCTAGGTCTTATTTTCGGGGGAACATGGTAACTGAGAAATTGGTACAAAAATTATTCTCTCCTGTGACTTTGCATAATGTGCTACTTTTAGGTTGATTAGTGGGTAAGATAGATGTAAGACTAAACAGAGTTCCTGAGTGAAAAAGACTCTCATACTAACACGTCCTGAGAACTAGTGATCTAAAAATGTTTAATTTTTCACAGGCTCATTTATTCTTTGTAAATCATATGCAAAAAAATGGTTTTGTTTTTTCCTTGGAAGTGGTTTTATGTTTTTACAATGTGACTGCCCTTTGCATTCTGCAGTGGTTTTTAAGATGTCTTGCTTCTGTCTTAATCCTATTCTTTGCATTAGAGTCAACATTCTTAATTATTACAATCAATGATTTTTTGGGACTTGGTTTTGAACGTTCTTGTTCTTAATGGAGTAAATGTTTTCAGTGTCTGTATGATACTATCAGTTTTACTCTTCTAGCTATTCTGGGGTATTTAGAGAAGCTATGACCTCACCTCAGGCCTCAGAAAAGAAAATATTTGATAAATTGTGTTCATAAATAATTTGGCATAACTGAAGAAAAGAAAGAACCATTCAAGGTATTTAATAAGGTAACCATTTGTCTAGGTTTGCCTAGGCTGGTCCTGTTGCAATTATTGTAACATCCTCATTCAGTCAAACGTGTGCTGATTTGGATGAATAATTAATTAGATTTCCTACTTTGAAAATAACATGATCAAACAGGTACTTTGATAAGTTTATATCAGTCAGTGACTTTTGTCAGCAATCTTTCAATTGAAACTTAAAACACCTAAATATACATAGATAATAAAAATTAAACTTTCAAAGAAGACACAGTTGGATAATTAGCACCCATTAGAAAAACTAGAATGTTGTAAACACTCCAGAAGGCCTCTTCATGCCGTCCATCAAGGTACCCACCATCCAAACCTCTAGAGAGTTGGAATCTTGCAGAATTTCACTTAGGCATTATGTTTGTGATATTCATCAATATCAGTAATGGAGTTTATTTTCACCGTTAAGTAGGATTTCATTATACAAATATACCAGAATTTATTTCTTTTATAGTTAATAAACTTTTGGATCATTGCTGATTTTGGAATTGAAATGGGGAGATGGCAAAGAGCTCACTGTGGAACTAACTAAAATGATATTCATTAGTCATTCCAAATCATTTGGCTGTGTACTTTTTATTCTGGGAAACTGTTTAGAGCCCCATGTGTGATTATACTTAATCTTTTAATGTACATTATATGTAATGTCAAAACTTTATAGATTAAGTAATGATTTAGATAAGCTTGTATCAGTATTAGTTATAACTATGTACACTTGACTACTGCAATAACTCCAAGCCTGAGGACTTGCATATAACATAATGAGAACTCAATTTTGAATGATGGCAAAGCAGTTGAAATGATATTTTAAATCTTACTTTGAAATATTAGTATAGCTTTGTAATAAATTACATATTAGGGGTGATTAAAAGTAGATCACTTCAATAAAAAAGTCTTATTCATAATCTCCTTTAATAGGGAAACCCAACATTCTTGGAAAATTATCCAGGTAAAACACATGCATAAAATAACATGTCAAATTTCCATTATGTTGCTTTTTATGAAAAACATCTTCTAGTATTTCAATATACAAGACTTGTGATTGATTGCTAAAGTCAGATTTATAAACTGACATATCAACAATCTAAAATACAGTCCTTTCATGAAATCAGAAAAGAAAAGAGATGTATTTATTTGTTCTATTTTTAGTCAAGACCATTAATGCTTAGAACATTGTGAAATTAACCCAGTCGAGCTAGGCTGGGTGAACACAATTCTTTGTTTAAGTTGTTGTGATTCATTTTTGGGTGTATGAATCTCTTTTCACTGATTTGGCATCCAAGGAACTTTAGATCTAATTTAGATTCCATCTCTAATCTTGGGCAGAGTAAAAGAGTATGAAGTCTGACATAGAGTGAAAGATATCCTGCATAAAGAACTGGATGATTTGAAATACTTGTTTAACTTCTCAGGGTCTCAGTTTCTTCACAGAATTGAAACACAGGGGAGTGAATCATATATAGTATTTAGAAAAACATGTGTAACAAAGTAAGATGGGGCTATATTAAGCCAAAAATACCTAAAAAGGTTAAAGGATAAACTAAACTGAATACATTGCTCAAGAAAGGAATGGGGGAGGTATATGAGCTGTGCTGTACTCTGAGGAAGGAATTCAATATCTGCTCTATTCCAATGCCCACAGTTCTATACTCCTCATATTATTAATAGTAGTGCCTTGAGATAGATGGCTTTGTAGAGAGTGACTATGTATATTCTAGGAACTCTGGTTTCACCAGTTTTCTGGTGAAAACTGGAGAAAAAAATCAACTCAGTAGGAGAATTTAGGGCACAAATTTTGGCATTAAATTTGAGAGTTTCTACCGTGTTTCCTTGAGAATAAGACCTAGCCGGACCATCAGCTCTAATGCGTCTTTTGGAGCAAAAATTAATATAAGACCTGGTATTATATTACATTACATTATGTTATATTATATTATGTTATATTATATTATATTATATCATATAAGACCGGGTATTATATTATATTATAATACCTGGTCTTATATTAAAATAAGACCAGGTCTTATATTATGTTTTGCTCCAAAAGATGCATTAGAGTTGATGGTCCGGTTAGGTCTTATTTTCAGGGAAACATGGTATTATAGACCGATTTTGTCCCTCCAGTATTTACATGTTGAAATCCAATTGCAATAGTATTAGGAGGTGGGGCCTTTAGAAGTAAATTAAGTCATGAAGGTGGAGCCCTCAGGAATGGGATTAGTGCCCTTATAAGCAGAAACATGAGAGTTTGTTCATTCTCTCTGCTCTTTGCCATGTGAGGGTACAACAAGAAGTCAATCTTTTGCAAGCTAGGACGAGAGCTCTCTGTATCAGGCATGGAATATGTCGGTTTCCTGATCTTGGACTTCTCAGCCTTCAGAACCGTGAGAAATAAATGTTGGTTATTTATAAGCCACTCTATCTATGGTATTTTTTTTATAGCATTCAAGCTGACTAGACGATTGTCTTCTCTGGACTACTGTAAAACTATTTCTGTGGCGATGCCGAAAAATACACCTAAAATAAAACTCATTACATTAAATGTCTTGCTCATTTGTATGTTGTCCTGGTAACCCAAATGGAGAGGCATAAATATTTCTGGAAGGATCTATATGTTAATATACATGGTTGTCATGAGGAGTAATAACTGAAATATTTGTATGTGAGGTCCTTATCATGGTGATTGATACAGAGAGAGAATTCCCTAGTGTTAACTTTTCTTCCATTGATGTGACTGTGTTTCTAGGTAAATGAAATGAGAGGGTGTCTAAGTCCCTTTAGGTCTAAAATTCTATGATTCTATGTATTATATACACAGAGGCTAAAAATTGTAACTGAGCATGATAGAAAATTTTGAAATAGGAAATGTTTTCTCTCATTCCATTTATGTGCATAGTAGGTTCAACTTGCAGAATAAAATTATCATAGCATAATCTAAAAGCACATCAGTAATGCAATGGGAAATTATTCAAAATGAGAGAGAAAGAGCTGCCAGATTACAAGAAAGAAAAGAACACAGTGAGAGGAAAATATTCCCTCTTTTATGTCCATAGAGTTGGTAGCTGGTAATTAGACCTTCTAGTTTGAATGTACTGGTTACTATTGTTTATCAGCATAATACTTTGCTTATATCCATATAAGATACTTATAAAAGAAATTTTCACTGTAATTATGCACCTATCCCCCCATTAGGTTAAACATCTCTTTGACAGAAGAACTCTTATTAATTAATTAAATCATGCATTCTTTCTTTTAACATATGTTTATTTAGTTCCTACTATGTTCACGATATTGTTGTAAGGCCTAAAGATACAGTAGTCAACAAAGACACAAAATCTGTGTCATAGAGAAACATCATATTCTAGAAGGAAATGACCTTATTTTCTAGTGGGAAAAGATTAACAATAAACAAACAAATATATATATATATATATATATATATATATATATATATATATATATGGTGGCAATAAGATTTATAAAACAATGAAACAGGCTAAAGGAGAAAAATAATGGTAGAGGTATAATTTTATATAATTTCATAGATGTTTGTCAGGGAATATCCATGTGATGAGTTCATATTTGAGAAGAGACTGGTAACGAAATAGAAAGCCACACAGATATCTTCAATAAGATTGCTCTAGGCAGAGGAAAGAACAAATACAAAGACATCAGTATCCTTGTTGTATCCTTAGTTTGTTAGGGCTGCCACAAAAATTTCATAGACTGGTGGCTTAAATGATAGAAATTTATTTTCTTATAGTTCTAGAAGCTAGAAGTCTTAAGATCAAAGTGTTGGGAAGTTTGGTTTCTCCTGAGGCCTCCATCTTTCACTTGCAGATGGCCGCCTTCTCTCTGTGTCCTCTTCTGGCCTTTCTTTGTGTGCACATACCTGATGTATTTCTTTGTCATGAGGATACCAGTCTTACTGGATTAGGGCCCTGCCTTTTTGACCTCTTTTAGTCTTAATTAGTTAAGCATCCAACATTTGAATTTTGGAGGGGACACAATTAAGTCCATAACAGTATGTTTGAAGTATTTCAAAGGAAGGATGTTGCCAGATCAGAGTGAGCAAGGGAGAGAGAGATAGAAAGAGATGAGATCAGAGAGGTAGCAGGTTAAAATCATGTGTAGTATGATGTAATATAATAAGGATATTGGATTTTCCTTCTAATAAAATGCAAAGCCATTGTTCCGTTTTTTTTAACTGAGGAGAGGCATGATCAATTATTTTTAAAGGATAACTATGGCTGCTGTTTGGAAGAAAAAATACAATAGGGCAAAGATAGAAATGGAGACTAAATAAATAAGTCACTGCCAGAAATAGCTATGGTTACTTGTAGGCGGGGCTAAGGGAGGTGATGTGATAATTATTTGGGAATTAAAAGGACCAGAAATTATAGATTAATTTATTGAAGTGTGAGTTGAAACAAGAATGAATAGAGAATCTAAGACTACTGTTGGATTTCTGACATGAGTAAGTGGGTAAATAGTAGTCAATTAGTCAATTAATCAGACTAAAATAGAATACTTGAGAAATAGGAAGTTTCATAGGTGGGGTGGAAAAAAAATGCCTTACTTTTGAATTTGTTGATTTTTAAGGTACCTATGCAACAAAAGAAGAGAATACATACAAAACGGGTAGGTGGTTGAAGAGGACTGTATGACATAAACGGAAGAGTAGGTCAAAGGTCATGTTTGGGAGACTTCTCAGAGTAGGCAGAAAAACAAAACACAGACATGAATGAGTGATTAGAAATGGAGGAGGAGAGTCAAATGAGAAAATTCAAATAAGCTGGAGTGGAAGTGTTTTAGAAATGAATGACCAACTTCATCATATGTATAAATGCTTTTTTACCATAAAAAAAATTCCAAGTAGAATAGGATCTAAATGTAAAGCCCAAGTCTTAAAGCTCTAAGAAAAAAGAAGAGAATAACATTCTGATAACCGGGGTAAAAATGTATCCTAAACTATACAGAAAAAAATTAGATGCATTAAAACTTCTGTATAAGGTAAAAATTGAAAGCTGTGCATTAGATTTGGCTGTGTGCTTACTGGATCTTCTTGCCAGAGAAGTCTCAGTAACTTTAGCAGAAACAATAGGAGGCCACAGAGTCAGAGGTTAATTTTTTTTTTTTTTTTTTTTGGAAGGGGACAAACATAAGCATATTTACAGAACTAGAGAAAAAGGACAACAAGAAATGATAATTTCAGGATGCACTTATTTAGAGAGATAATTTATATATTTGAACTTACAGTGTTGGGAGGAATATATGTTTATTAAAGGAAAATTTCATCTGCTCAATAGAGGCTTTAGAGATTGTTCAGGTCTTTCTTTATGGAATCGACTACTGTCAATCTCAAGTCTATAAACAAGAGTTATGATTTGGGTCAGAGGGTCATGCAGACAGTGTTTTAGTTTGGGTTCCCCCAGAAGCAGACCTCAAGCAAGCACTTGAGTCAAAATAGCTAATTTGGAAGATAATTGTAGGAATCATTGGTAGGGAAGTAGGAAACCGTAATAGGGAGGGAAGTTACCCCCAAATGAGGTATAATATCAAGCTAGATACTACTGTGGGCAATTAGAGCTTAATTCCACTGGAGGATGTTGGGAAATGGTGTAGAAACAAGCCTCAGAGTTATCCGAACCAAGGAATGAGGAAGTTGGGGTATTTATCCATCAAATCCCTATTATTTGTTCAGGGTCTTTTCCAAAGCATTAGCTCTGTGCGCAGGCTGAGAGGGTACCTGCAGTCAGAACAAAACCCTCACACAGAATCTTAGGTGTCAGCATTATATGTAGAGGTGAATCCCAGCAAGGTATGGGTCAGGCACTGACAGCATCAGCTATAGGTCAGTGACCCCAAAAATGACCCCAAATGTGCAGCAATGGACAAGTGCACCATTAGGTGGCCTTAGGCACATTCCTTCACTTTTCTGGATTAATCTACAAAATGGGTGGTGTGTTAATATGCTAGGACTGCCATAAAAAATACCACAGACTGGGAGCTTTAAACAACATACTTTTTTTTTTTTTTCATTTTTCTCCCAGTTCTGGAGGATTTAAGTTCCACATTAGGATGCTGGCAAGGTTGGTTCCCTCTGAGACCTCTTGCAGATGGCCATCCTCTTGCTGCCTCTTAACATGGTTGTACCTCTGTGCATGCACATCCCTGGTGTCTCTCTGTCCAAATTTCCTCTTCTTATGAGGGCATCAGTCAGATTAGATTAGAGCATACCCTAATGGCCTCATTTTAACTTAATCACCTCTTTAAAGACCCTATCTGCAAATACTGTAGTCACGTTCTAAGGTGAAGTAGGGATTGGGGTTTCAATTTATAGATTTCGAAGAAATACAACTCAGCCCGTAATAGGTGAGTTAGCTTTACGGTCCCTAAAGTATATTCTAATAATATATATATATTTGCTTTTTAAGCCCCCACCTTTTATAGCCCTATACCAAGTATTTGATAATTATGATCATTAGGCTTCTCCCAAATGCTGTTTTCTTCTGAATGTGGTTTAACCTTCTTTCTACATTGCAGTTAACTCTTAAATGCATAGTCCCATTCAATCTCCTCAGTGAGAGATCAATATTAGCACCTTGAGATATTCATCTACAGTCGAAAGACAAGCTTTCACCATTTCTGTCTCTCACATTCCTCCCTATATACCTTCAGTTGCCTTGGAGGGGCAGTGCTGTCTCATGTATTAGGCAAGAAACTGCCAGTCAAAGGATTTGAAATTTTCAGCTATCTCTTCTGAAAGCCTAAAGCAAATCACTTAACCTCTTTGTAGCTCAGTATGCACATTTAGGAAATGAGGTACCTAGTATCTATTGGAGAGGGGTGTGATAAGGACAAATCAAAAGATGCTGTATAAAGTTGAGTACTTAAATATTGTAGTAGGAATAATACACTATTATATAATGGCTTTTCAGCTAATGTCCTGAGGATTTTCAGCTGACACAAAAGACTCAGATTTTAAACTTACATGTTCTCATGAAAAATGGCTCAGTGCTGTGTGTTCAGATACCTGGGAAGGAACAAGAAGAAATATTCAAAATACTCAGAAAATTTCTGGATGGACCAAATGTAACGTACAGATTGAATAGGTATGCTTTTCTCTCACATCCACACATACACTTTTTCAAATATATGTAGGTATTGTTGAGCCAAGTAAAACTTTTAAAAAGGTTACTGTTTTAATAATAATTTATTATTTATAATTCATTGAATGTCCAAGAAAACCACAACTATTATGGTCACTCAAATTTTGTTGATATTAAGAAGGGGCACTTCTACATGAGAACCATGGCTCTAAAATTTAATTTTTACTTTGGCAATTAGTTACCACCACGTGATGCGTCGTTTGCTTTGTTTAGCAAATCTTCTGAATTGAAATATGCTGTCATAATGATTATTTCCCAAAGGTTTCATGGTCACAATCATATAGCGATGAGTTCAAATTCTTACTACTTCTCAGTTTCTGTTAGGGGAGAGTTTTTAAATTAGAGATTATTCTGCCTTGCTTCCAGGGGTTCTGATCTGATCAGTAAGTGGTAGCGTCCTGAGCGATTGTGTCGTCTGCCTAGCCTAACTTTGGCAACCACTGTGCTAGACGGCTTGCTTATCAATAAGCAGTAAGTATTCACTTTCTATTTAAAACCACGGGATTTTTTTTTTTTCCCCTAAAGAAGCTAATATTCTCCTTAGTGAAATATAATGACTTTGGTTTAAGTTTCTTGTTATTTTAAACAAAGATTTATTTAGTACCTTCTAATGATAAGATATTGTTGTACACTGTAGCAAATAAAGAGTTAGCTGATTCATGCTCTTGGCATTTGTGAGCAACAAGTGTGTTCCAACATAATTTAGTCAAGTCAGAGTTGAAAATTGTGAAATACAGATGCTGAATATGATTGACAGTTTGTAGACCTAATCAGCTATATTCTCCAAGAGCACAAGCTGCTGCTTGTAAGTATTCTTGAGAAGATAGAAGAAAGGAAGTCCTCCTGCAATCAATCAATTAGGCTGAATGTGAGTAACTGAACCGGGTCACGGGTAAGAATAGTGGTTTTTGATTTACAAAGGGGCAGCAGAGCAGGATCACCATTCTTGATAAAAAGAAGCTGCTTGATCATGGCTATTTTCTGTGTTCGGATATTTCTAATGTTAGGGCTAAACATGCAGCTGGTTAACAAAATGTTCGTTGTGGTAATCTGTGGATAGATAGTGCCTGAGAACATTTTTTACAAGATGGACTTTGGAATAGTAATCTGTTTGGAAGGATAGAGTGGATGTTAAAAGGACTCTCAAGAACTGTTGCAGGCCTAAGAATGTATCTACGTGCAATTTGACAATTTGCAATTTGCAATTTGGATGCTGAAGAGAGAAAAAGGCACCTGGTATAAGACAGAGGGCTTTGTTATCCACTGTACAGCAAGCAACATGAGATACATGTTTGAATGATTTTCTCTTGTCCCTGAAACACATAGAGGTGATGGAAAGGGCCCAGAAAGATGCTGCATTTGGTGGTGCGTTTCAGCACACCTGAGGAAACTCAATTTTAGGGAACTCAGATGTTTTACAATGGACCACAAGTAAACCTGCCTTTGGTTCTAAAGGGAGATACTATCTTTGTTATACTGGGAAGTAAACAAACTTACCCTTTGTTCCAGAGGGGCACATTATCTCTATCTTCCATGACTATTCACTACACAAACATCCTTGGAAAGATAGTTTGGAGCAATGATTGTCAGTGCCTCTGCTCACAAGAAGTGTAGAAGCAAGAGAGACCCATAGAGAATTGTCTTTCAATAGCCATATTTTCCATAAAGCATAATATTTTCACTTAGTCTATATTTGTTTTAGGATGGTTTTGAGTGGCTAATGGTAGTGGTAGGAGAAAAGTACTCCCCTACTAAGCAACTGCTTGACACTGACAGTAACAGTATATTTACAAGTACACTGTTTCAGTAATTTTGTTAATTGAGTTATAGATACAGTAGAATTTAAATGTTCTAAACAGATTTGATTCCATTCAGCCTTTTCTAATTCACCTTTGATATGTAGAAATCCAGCCCCTGCTTAAAGGCCTGTAACACAGGAGCGCCTTATCTTATGTTATACATTGATTTCTTGAGGCCTTTTTTACTGGGTATTGTATTAGATGCCAGGGACTCATGTATAAAAGAAAGAAGTCTTTTTTTAAAGAAGCTTTCCCTTTAACAAAGCAAAAAAGGGTAAGTACAGATTCCTATGAAATCATAGAGAAGGGTACCCAATTCACTACCATGTTTTAGGAAAACTCTTTATTGAAAGAGGTGAATTTTTTGAGTCTTGAAGGATGTACATAATCAAGGCAAAGGGTAGACAGAACAGTCTTAGGAGAGGGGAATAATGTGTGCAGAGAAACGGACAGGAGAAAGAGTGAGGTAAAATCATAGACCATCAAGTCATTCTCAATTGCTGACATACAGAATGTGTGTGGGTGAGTGTTGCGAGATGACACTGCAGAGTAGGCAGGCATCAGAATATATGGAGACTTGTGCATGAAGTCAAAAAGTTGCAAAACTCTATGGTTAGGATTTTTAGAAGTTTGGTGATAAAGTCAGATCTAAATTTTAGAATGATACTTCTGATAGCTTTAAGGAGAATTGATTAGGGGAGGGCTAGAGTTTAGATCAGAAGATTAGAAGCAGGAAAAAACCCCTTAGAATACTATTATAAAAATCAAGATCTAAATTAAGGGTGTGTCGATGGGAACGGGGAAAGATGGATTAAAGGGATATTTAGGAAGGAGAATCAATAGGACTTGGTGAAGGACTCAACTTGGGGAGTTAGAAAGCATAAGATGACTTTATTGTTTGTAACAGGGCAATTGTTCAAGAAAACAATTTTGGGAGAAGAGCTGGTTTGTGTGTGTGTGTGTGTGTATGTGTGTGTGTGGGAGGGGTGATGGTGACAAAGACGGTATGAGTTTATTTGGACATACTGAGTTTGTCCTGGATGGAATTTAAATAAGGTCACTGCAGAGAAGAGAAACTAAGGGTTAAGAATGGAATCCTGAATAATATCAACATTTAAGGGACAGATGTAGTTATTAAAAATTCTGTATTATTATAATTCCTGGAAAATAGATATGTTACATGTACAACTATCATTATATCTAAAACAAAAAGTAATGCAAATAATATGGCTTTTGAGCTAGCATAAAAATAATGTTTCTTTCTCCACTTCTTGAAATAATAATGTTCTTGAGGATATGTTATTATATGTAGACAACATTGTAAAAATGTGTAGTCTTCAACATATTTCGCCAAAACTGGGTGAATGCTTGAAACTTCTAGAAAAGAGAAAGTGAGATGAATTGTTTTTTATAAGGAAAACTATTAGAAAAGTATTTACTTTCATGTAATGGTCATTTTAAAAAAAAATAGTAGACTTTAAAAAACTATAAAATAGAGCTGTTTTTTAAAAGTATATATTGGAAGCATTTATTCTGTGCCCTAAGAAAAAAGTAGGTTCTTTTCAAAATATAGATAGTTATTTAATCTTCAAAGGACTCTACTTTGATAGTGATAACTATACCATTTTTTCTTCATAGACATTTATTTAAGGGGTTTTTATTATTATGGTAAAAATGATACAGTATATAAAAGAACATTCTCTTAATAGAGCTATTCATCTGGAAAGGTAAGCACCCTATTTGATTTTATTGTGCTCTGTGGTACATTCTTTTAACTGTGTTATTTTAACCAGGTTTTCATTTAAACAATTTAAGAAAATGGTTAGAATAAATCCTAGATTTACAACGAGAACTATGGGCTTCTTCAGTACACCTTAATGTCAATGATAGTTTTGGGTCAATAAACTTATAGTAACTTATCCTGTGTCATTATCAAGCAGTGGAATTTAAAAATATCTGTCACTGCTGTTGTTTTCCAATCCTACAAGCAAATTAAAAACATAATTGATGATAATTTTACTAATATCGTTGCGTAAAATTTAACCCTCTTAATAATGGTTTATAGAAATGTACAATAGTTTTGGAAGGTGATTAGTTAATGTGTATCAAATGATCAAATATGCATGTGACTTTTGACACATAAATTGCACTTACAGGAAATAACTAATAGAGTTATTGGACTACTGTACAGTTTTATGTATAAAATTGTTATTGTATATACTTTTTGAAAATTGGAAACAGCTTAAAATTGTGCCAGAAAAGGAGTGTTTAAATAATTCTTAATATATACATACATAGTATTCCACTTTAAAAAATAAGGATTATGCTTATTGACAAGGTGTCATGATATACGAAGTGTGATCAAACAATATGGTGAATGTTTAAATAAAAAAAAAAAAAAACTCATTGCAGTAAAAGACACATTGCCATTAATCCCACTCAGAATACTCTGTCCTGTTTTGAAGACACTTATCCCATTGTTCTTACCACTTTTTGAAGCAGTTCTGGAAGTCCTCTTTCATGAGTGTCTTTAGTTGCGCTGTCGTGGCTGCCTTGTGGTATTGAATAATTTTCACTTTGGGGAAGAGCCAGAACTGACAGGGTGCCAGACCCAGTGAATAAGGTGGATGAGGACATGTGGTAATGTTTTTATTTGACAGAAATAGCTGTATGCCAGAAGTGATGTGTGGCACGGAGCATTGTCATGATGGATGATTTACAGCACACGTTAAAACACAACCTCTCTCAACCATAGCTCACACCCGACTGACTGCACCGAACAAGTTGAAACTTGTCACACACTGTTACTAAGGTTCAACGTGCCACTTTCCATATTGAAGATCCCTGCCTTCCCGTTGGATGGCACTCAGCAGCAGTATTCACTGTATTTATTGATCATAATAGAAAGGCTCCATGTCACACATCACTTCTGGTACTGCAATTTCTGTCAATTAAAAACATTACAGTGTGTCCTCATCCACCTTATTCATCACTTCTGGCACTGTGTGATTTCTGGCTCTTCCCCAAAGTCAAAATGATTCAAAAGGTAAACATTTTGAATCGATTCAGGACATTGAGGCAGCCACGACAGTGTTAAAGACACTCATGAAAGAGGACTTCCAGAACTGCTTCTGAAAGTGGCAAGAATGATGAGATAAGTGTGTTCGAAGTGAGGGGGAGTATTTTGAGGTGGATTAATGGCAATGTGTCTGTCTTTTACTGATATATATATATATATATATATATATATATTTTTTTTTTTTTTTTTTTTTTTTTTTTTTTTAGTTTAAACATTCACTATATTGTTTGATCACACCGCATCTTATTTACTGAAAAAATAATCTGAGTAGGTGGGGCCCAATTTATCCTATTTTGAGCCCTATTGGTTCAAAGTACAGAAGTCTAATAGAAAGTTTATAATTTAATTATGATGCAGAATGCACTTTCTCAATGCACAGCACAATATATTCAAAGTCCCATTCGTAGAGCTCACCACTCTCAGTATCCTCCAACTGAATGGGACCTGGTCCTGGATGGTAACTGGCTTCTCAGCAACTTTCAGCTTTAGATTTATATTTGGGTCTTCTTTAAAGCAAATCACTGGTTTATTCTTTCAACTTTGCTTCTCCCTTTTCATCTTTCTGTTCTGTGTCATAAAAATCTAAAAAAGACTGAGAAAGTTTAGCATCTGTGATAACAAAGATAAACTGCTATTAGCTTTGGTGGAGTGGAGAGTGAGCTATGAACACTTCAAAGCTAATAAATCTAGTATAATATTCATATATATATGAATATTAAAAGTTGTCATTGAATAGTAGTAGGATTTTACTTAGTTCCTATTTTTATATGTTTTTCTATGAGTTCTGAATTTTATACAATAACCATATATTTCTGTTATAATCAAAAGATACAATAATGTTTCAGAATGGTTTACTACAAATGCATGAAAAATCATTTATTTTGAAATTGGCTTGATGTCACTGTAATCCATTGCTGACCACATATATCAGCTCTCAAATGTTAGATCAGCAAATCTGTGCTAGCCTTCACCACTGGAAATTGTAACCTTGAGCTCAAACATTCGACAATTTCAGTACAAAAATTTTAAGTGTATCCTTCTGACTGAAAAGGTTTTAACACAGGAAAAACTCACAAAGTTCATGTTTTATTTCAAAACTGGATTTTGCAAAATTAAAATAATTTTATTAAATGAAAGGGGGATGCAGTGATGATTCTCAAGGAAAAGACTAGGCTAAATGAAATCCTTAACCTGCTCTGTTTCAATACAAAACAAAAGGCAAGTCCTCCTGGCTCCTCAATTTGAAACGACACAAAATGTGGCAGTTTTGTTTAAAGAGATGATGGAAATTTTTGATGATACAATTCATTTAAACTACAAATATTCTGCTTGAAACATATTTATGGATACCAAAGGAAATCTGGGTAATGAGGACCTTTTGTAAAGGAACTTATCTATTTATATATCTTTATCCTTTGTAGAATAAGAATGGAAATTTTACATTTCATCTGGAGACCTGAAGAGTGACAAATACACTATCTGCCAGTCATTAATTTCTGGGACCTAGTTGTTAAAGCCTCTTTCAGCTCTAGGAGATTTAGCAATGGTTCAAGTGAAGGATTCCATTCCCCCTCAGCTGAGGGGCTATTGTGGTAGAGGTCAAGGAAATGCTAGCTGGTCTTGACATTTACACACTTTCTCAGACACTGGAAATTTAGGTATTGAGTCAGTTCCTGGCTTTTTAGAAAAAGGTATATAAAGTTCAGAATAAACCATGATTTCTTCTCATGTTGACTAACAGCTTGGAATTTGTGGGAAAAGGAATACTATTTCTGAAATACATCAATGTGGCTTTTTTTTTTTTTTTTTTCATTTCTTTGTTTCTGATATACCCCTCTTCAGCCAGTCATATGTTTAACTTGGGGACTGATTGGGATTGTATTAGCAAAGATGCTACATAAAGTCAATATTTAGCTCTTAACATCCAGAGTAGCATTTTGAGTCCTCAAGATGATAGTCATGAAAATCAACTGAATTGGAGAGAGAAGATGATTTTCTAATTTCATTCAACTTTCATGAGTATATCCAGAACTATTCCTGGGAGACTCCGCCATAAAATCCTACAAAAACTAGGGATGGAGAGAACTGAGACTATGTCTTAGGAAGCTTTTCCTTCTAAGAGTGGATGAGAAGCCCCCCTGGTTTGGTCCTAGGGAATAGTGGAAAGAAGGGCAAAGGGGCATGGTCATGGGATCAGGAGCGGATGATTCTGCTTTCTCCTTTTCAGGATGAAAGCTGAGGACAGATTTCTAGGCGCCGACTGGGAGAGACTTTAGGCTTCTAGATCCTTCTGAGGATCAGGAGGATGCAACTTCCAACAGGTGCAAGAGTGAAAACACAGCACTGGGGACTGGAGGTAGTTAGATGACTGAGGACAGTGACCCCCTAGCAGGGCTTAGCCTCAGGGATGTGGCCATGAGGGGAATGGTGAATTCAAAAGTTTCCTTGTTACCCATGAAGGCCATGCACGGGGCTGAGAGAATCTGTAGTTCAGTATTGTGTGGGGCTGACGTGTTGCAGACTCCTCAACTCAAGGTGGTGACTGCCAGAAGCACAGTGTGAAAAGACCAACTCTGGGACCAGAACAGGCCAACATCACGGTAGTTGAGACTGTCAAGGGTTCAGAAAACACAATGCAGATTAAACGGCCCCTCTACTCCAGCATCTATGATGGCGCAGAGGATTTTCCAGTTCAGATACCATTTTATACCTTTTTGGAGAAGGATGGGAAAGAGGGAAGAAAACTAAAACACTAATAATTTACCAAAGAGTGACTGAATAGAGATTATTTAAACTGGAACAGTTGAGATGCTATTTTTCAGTAAATTTGTTTAGTTCCCCTCTGTTTCCCATCCTCCCCCCCCCCCATTGCGTTGTGTGTAAGGCTCAGGAGGAAGACTAGATAAGTTAATAAAAAAATAATGTCAGACAGAGAATGACAATGTGATTTCACTGATATGTGGAATCTTAAAAAAAGGAAAACACACAGAAAAATGGATAAACAAAACAAAACAGAAACAGACTTATAGATGTAGAGAAGAAGCTGATGGTTGCCAAAGGAAAGAGGGGTATGGGGATGGGTGAAAAAAAAAAAAAAAGAAGAAGAAAGAAAGAAACAAAGATGCTACATGTTCATCAAATATCAAAGTGTAGTGTGTTAAAATTGTCAGACCCCTGTATTTGTCTACTATATTGTTATCCAGGATCGACAGTG
The DNA here is from genome assembly GCF_036562045.2 of Rhinolophus sinicus. Taxonomy (NCBI): domain Eukaryota; kingdom Metazoa; phylum Chordata; class Mammalia; order Chiroptera; family Rhinolophidae; genus Rhinolophus; species Rhinolophus sinicus. The sequence goes on along the minus strand of NC_133756.1, from coordinate 101,096,848 downwards.
TGGTTTGTAGGATCAAGGCTTCTCTTGATTATTAGAAGTGGGATAAAGATATTAAGATCTCTAGGGACCCCTCACATTTATGGGGGGGGGGCGTCTATGATTCTATGTGATAAAAATTCTTCTAACAACACAAACAATAGGAGCAGCTAGTTTAGAAACCTTACTGTCTAAAGACTAGTTTAGAAACCTTACTGTCATTGACATATACCTGAGTGCCATACTGGGTCCTCCGCTGCTAGTATATAAATCAGAGCCCAAAGAGAGATGAGGGTGATTGAACTAACTGTCAGATGCCCTTAGTTCTGAGTTCCAGTCTGACCACTGACTTGCTCTAGGATAATAACAAGCAGCTTAGCTTTTCTGAGGCTATCTGCTCTTTTACATAGTGGCTCCAAAATGGATCCTGGTGGGTCTGGATTACATGTATGAAATCCTTTTTTTTTTAGCATTCTATCATTTCTGACTAGACTTAGCTTCTTGAAAATGATTTGAAACCCTTCAGAGCTATCCCTCATATTTTCCCTTAAGGGAGCATTACACTAGCTTAAACAATTCAGAGAACAAGAGTAGTTGTGAACAACTAGACAATGTAAGCAGTAGTTAAGGATGTGGACTCTGGGGTTAGGCCACCTGGATTCAGATTCTGAATCTATCACTTCAAGCTGTGTGACCTTATTCAACTTCCTCAAGCCCAGGGTCATCATATGTAAACCAAAGATAATAATATCACTTCTCCTTGTTCTTCTCTTCCTATCCCTTAAGATTTCAATGAAATCTTTCACTCAAGAATGTGACTGATATTTATTTAACAACTACCATGTGGCAAACATTCTTCTAGGTCCTCTACATTCATGCTGGAAACTTGGCGGAGAAAATTTTGGGAAAAAAAAATTCTGCCAAGGTCACGCTCAAGTTTTTGAAGACAGATGGTAATCTGCAACAAGAAGGAGAGACTTTCTTTTCCTCTTTAAATAGGCTTATTATTGTTATTGTTGTTGTTTATTTCTATATCAAAAGGTGTAGCCTTAAGCTACTTTTTGTGGTTATTTTTAAGTGCTTAATTTAAGCATTAAGTAAACACGTGTGACTGATTCAAGGCAACTGTTCTCTACCTTATAGTGAAGTATATGTGGATGATCCCTTAGGGTAGCCTTGATCTGGGGTATCTGCAATTCCTTGCACTCTAATTACACATCCATCTTTTCTTCTGTCAATAAAGAAAACACACCCATGTATGTAAATGAGATTACCGTTATAATAGAACTATCATTGAATCTTACATAATATATTTAAAAACTAAACTATTCATAAAATGCATTCTTACTGGTAGGTTGTACCTTTGAACTTAACAGCTATTGCTTTCAGTGTTTAGAAATTTCAAGACCTTGAATTGTGCATTTGCAGTAAAATACAAGGCTAGGTAATCTAGATGCAATTCTCTGTCCTTCTACTTACTAATAATGTACTCATGAGCACAGCCCCTGATCTCTGTCAACTTCAGTTTATCATAGGATATGATACAAATATTTCTATCCTTTCACAATTATTGAGACTTGAATAAGGTCATGTATAGAAAGTAACAGTGGGGTGGCTGGTTAGCTCAGTTGGTTGGAGCACGGTGCTAGTAGCACCAAGGTTGCCCATTCGATCCCTGCAAGGGCCACTGTGAGCTGTGCCCTCTTAAATAAATACATAAATAAATAAATAAATAAATAAATAAATAAATAAATAACAAAAAACGACAACAAAAAAAGTAACAGTGTACAAATATTATATGTACTTTTGTTCTCTGGAGTTTGTTTAGATTGATATTGTCTTTATATTGGGTCTTTTAAGGATATTATCACCTACTGTTTTATGCTAATTTAAATGGAACATTTTTTTTTCTTTAACTGCTTCTTAGGATCTATTAGACAGATGTGGGAAGTAGACATTGTGGGGAAATTTTAATTCTAGATTTTTTTATAGCCCATGGCTCCACTTGTTCTGAACTATATCATCTTTCCTACTGTGGGTGGGCAGAATGATAGAAAGTGTCCTTAAAGCAACGTGATGTTTATGGCTGCATCTGCTTTTTCAGAGTAGGTTTCCATGGTGACATCCATCAAACTGCTGTCTTTTGGGCAGTACATCTAATAGGGCAAATTCAATACAAAATTCGAAACTTTTTTGTGGTAAATAAGTAGAATTGTATATAGATTCTTCTACATATTGGAATCTATTCTTCTTTAGTCTCTCAGCATTGAGGAGTTTGTGAAGACTTAGAGATAGGCTAAGCCTAGGAAATTCTGAAAAGTAGTTATTCGCATTTACCTGCATTAAGTCTATATTTACAAGGAGCCAGTAAGTGCTGCTCTGCATACAATGTTTCTGAATGTGTTTGACATGGATACCTATTTAGGAGGGATTTCTTTAAACATTTTCCAGACCTGTACTTTAGACAACCAAGTCAGAATCTCTGAAGGTGGAGCTCAGCAAACCACATTCTTAATAGGCCCTTAAGAGGTAGCCTCAGTTGATTTTTATGGATACTAGGGTTTGCAAGGGATTTGTCTTTATAGAAACACTGGCCAATTAGGTTCAGTCAATATCCACTAGGAAACAAGTATGAAAACATAGGTCAGAGGAGGATAAAAATTCTAATTAGGTTTTAATAATGTTGAATCCTCTAATTCCAGAGGGAAAAATGGTAGATAGCAAATTTGGGTCAAGGCTAAAACTTAACATTTTGTTTCTGTTATGATCAGTGGATTACTGATTGTCCCTTTTTTCTCATTTCTGACTGTTCTGGGACTCTAATTTATGTAGAGCCAAATAAATCTTGACTTGCCTGGCAGATGTTTAATCATTATTATCATTATAAGTAATCACTTTAATAACTCTCTGATTATGTTTATTTTATATTGGATAACTGGCTCCATTGCTTCCTTGGGATGAAGTAACGTTACTTTCACTGGAAATGTGTTCTAAAAATTAGTTATTCTGGTTAGTCTTCCTTGAGAATAAAACTATTAAACAAATATTTAAGGGGCACAGTTCAGGGATATGTTTCTTAGGAGATAAATAAAATATGGTCTGTACCTTCTGGAAATGTAATAAAATTAAAGAATCTAGTCTCCATCAAATGTTATTCAACTTCCTGACATTTGATGCTCACCAATTCCAACTACCTTGCATGGTACTATCTGTCAATCAATAGATCAGTTAGAGCATTTATGAAGCAATTTATATTCTGATGAATGATTTTGGCATGTCAAAGTCCTGTATGTCTTATTTCTGTCGAAATAAGATGAGAGCATGGCAAATTTCTAAAGAGAGAATGAACTGTACATTGCTTTCTAAGCAATAATAAAAATATTGCTTCATCTTCTATAACATCAATCTGAAGTAGCATGAAACATTTTATCACCATTGGTTAAAAAAAAAGGAATCAATTACCTTTGGAAAATCATTGTGGGTGTTTTATAATAATATTTGGGAAATAGTCTTCACATAATGGCATTATTAACACCTACTTTTGGTGTTGGTGTCATCTGAACTGATATTAAGATTCTTTTTAGTGTTAAAATTTAATATCTTTCTTCATAGCAAAGAACATAGTGCACATATAGTTTTTGGTAATGAAAAATCAGTTCCTTACTTTAAGTATTTCTCCTCTTGAGATTTTAAACTCTTTGCTGTAAGTACTTGTTTATATAGTGATTATTACTCACCATGGGTGCAGCCATGACCATTATAAAGAACAATGAGGTATGATGTCAGCTACTTGGTGGAAGTTGGCTCCTATCACACAGAGCTCCTTCCCTGGGACCCTATCTCATCTTTAGAACAGGATTCCCTTTGTCCTTTGGGGAGTTGAAGGGGCAAAGAAAGTAACACATATTGAGAGCAAGAAGTAGCACTGAAGGGAAGTGTTAATACAGTGTTCTGGGAGCCCAGAGGAAGGAAAGAGGAAGAGAGTTGTCAGAATTCCTTTCATTAGAGTCTTTCCAATTTGGAAACCTGACACCTCCTACTTTGGAATTAGAATTAAAACATTGTCAAGCAATATCTAGATAAGAATATCATCAACAGACTAATGAAAGTGAATGGGCAGCTATGACCAAATATATGTCTATGTTTATATAACATGTGTCTGTCACTGTTAACATATATTAAAATCCAGTGATATGTAATTAAAATGGGCTAATAATCATGTAGCTATTTATATACATTCTAAGTAAAAATTTCTCTGATTTCAGTAAAGGTGTTTGACCTAACAGACCTAATCAGTGTTTGCTGTCAATATCTTCATGCCCAGCATGATACCTGGGCAGGACTGCTCCTGGTTGGCTATGGGACCTTTTCACAGTGATGGATTCAAAACACTCTAATTTCTAGTTTCTTAATTATACTTTCAATTTCACTCAAATAATTATGTTGCCCAAACACTTAACAACTTTTCTAACTTTGAGAATTTTCAGGTAACACTTTAAATGAAATGATTTCAGTATATACCCAGGAGAGGGATTGCTGGGTCATATGGTAATTCTATTCTTAATTTTTTGAGGAACCTTCACACTGCCTTCCATAGCGGCTACACCAGTCTGCATTGCCAACAACAGTGTGTAAGTTTTCCTTTTTCTTCACAGCCTCTCCAACACTTGCTATTATTTGTCTGTTGATCATAGCCATTCTAACTGGTGTGAGGTGATATCTCATTGTGGTTTTATTTGCATTTCTCTGATGATTAGTGATGCTGCTCATTTTTTCATATGTCTATTGGCCATTTGTATGTCCTCTTTGGAGAAATGTCTCTTCAGGTCCTCTGCCCATTTTTTGATTGGATTGTTCATTTTTGTGGTGTTGAGTTGTATGAGTTTCTTATATATAATATATTGGATATTAGCCCTTATGGAGGTGTCGTTTGCAAATACCTTCTCCCATTCAGTTGGTTGTCTCTTTATTTTGTTGATGGTTTCTTTTGCTGTGCAGAATCTTTTTAGTTTGATAGAGTCCCATTTATTTACTTTAGCTTTTACTTCCCTTGCCTTTGAGGTCAAATTCATAAAACCTCTTTGAACTTGAGGTCCATGGATAGATCTTGAGATTATTATGTTAAGCGAAATAAGTCAGACAGACAAAGTCGAGAACAATATGACTTCATTGATATGTGGGATATAAAACTGAAAGCAGCAAAGGAACCAACCAACAAACAAAGGAACAAAAACTCATAGACACAGACAATAGTTCAGTGGTTACCAGAGGGTAGCAGGGGAGGGAGTTGGTAGATGAGGGTAAATGGGATCAAATATATGGTGATGGAAGGAGAACTGACTCCGGGTGGTGAATACACAATGTGATATATAGATGATGTATTACAGAATTGTAAACTTGAAACCTATGTAACTTTACTCACCATTGTCACCCCAATAAACTAATTTAAAAAAAGAAAGAAAGGAATGATTTCAAAACCGTTCCTTTCTAAATGATGTCCATCAGCCCCTCCGAAGTTCTTGATACTTGTTCAGGATGGTATTTTTCTGTTGTTATTCCAGATCCCTTGTTACTTAACCTTTGTGTAGTACTCTGTACAGTGGTAGTAAACTGACTGTGTTTCTACATTTGTAGATGTGTATTTATATTTCTACTGGTTTTGTCCATCCCTCCCCCATCCGCCAAACTAGATAGTAAAGATGCTGAAGGAGAGAAATATAGTTTTCTACTTCTGTTTCTAACTCCATGGAGTGCCCTGACCATGGTAGGAATTCAATCAAAGGCAATTTTTAACCAGGAATTAAGGCCTTGCCATACTATACAAGCTGGGAAGTGTGTACTTTATTGCTATTGTCATTTTAGTAAATGACTTTTACTGGAGATGCTGAAGAGGATTATGGCCTCTTTACCATTTCATAAGAAAGTAAAATTCTCAGAATGATTTTGGCAGTGAGTTGGCAGAGAATATGAACTGGCTTCACCAAATATAATGTTCACTGAACAAATATCCTTGGTGAGTTCATCGAATAAAATGAATAGTTACTAACTCTCTGCTGATTATTTTTACGGAATTCACAGGCAGACTAATCAATTTTCATCAAAGTGGCCACATTGCTTATATATATGAATATATCATATACCATACCATAGGTAACATGGTAACACTGAGATGTACTCTTCAATATACGAAGAAAGCATTTGTCATGGAAAATACAATAGCTTTATTCAGCACCATTCCTTCAAATACTGCAAATACCACTCTTGTGCTGCAAACACAGACAGTGGTTTTATAATATTTATGTGGATCTGTTCGATTATGGATCCTTAAATTGGGATTTATATCCATGAGTGGGTTTTAGGGAATTCGTGAACCCCGTGAAATTCTGTTAACAGATTTGGATATATATGCCGCTTTCTAGGAACAGAGTTGACTGTTCTTAATAGACTATGAGAAGCAAGGGACTCTAAAAGGATTAATGAAAAATGCACTAATATAAGTATTAATATAAATGCCGCCAAAACTACCAGTGGATTATATATATTAGAAAATCAATTTCAAAAATTCTGTTGTTCTAAGAAAATAAGTAAGCAATTTGCTCATTGGTCTAACAAAACATGTGCATATATTTTTAATCTTCTACAGTTTGGCCTTAGCAAAAATTCATAGACAAGTGTTTCAAAGTTTTAAAATGGGTATCAGTTGAGTGTACTGATGCCTAATGCTGCAAGCCAAATGGTTCCTTTCATTGTTTTTTTTTCTCCCCGTTAGCAATAAATGAACTAACTCTCTGCTAGCAAAAAAGGAAAGCTGTAGGATCCAGGTGGAAAGTGGCAGATTAGAGTTTAACTGCATAGCCACCAATAATGTCTGTGGGAGTCAAGCAGCTAAATTGCTTGTGCACTGCATTGAAAATATACCCCCCAAGAGTTAATACATTTCTATTGTGGCAGTTATTCAGAGATCCTATGTCTATGGAAAGCTATCATTTAATTTCAAGTTCCTTCAAGGAAGGTGTGCACTCCTGAGGTCTCGCCCCATATGCCTGCAGTTTCTTTGATGATTGAGATCACCTGGTCCTTGGAAACTCTCCAAAGGTTGCAGAATAATTGAGTTTCATTGTTTGTTTATTTGTTTATTTATTTTTGCTGAATGCTGTGAAGTCTTTTCTTTTGATATTTACAGAAGATCCTTTGCAGTCAGGCATGCTGCAAAGGTGACTAGGTTGTCTCACCTCTTGCCTCCCAACTCCAGTGGGAAGAGAATTTGTATTTACTGCAAATGAAATAGTGTGGAAAAAAATTAAGTGCCTTCTAGGGAAATCTGTGCCTATAAACAAGGTATCAGAAAACTATGCTGAATGCACAACACAAGAAACTTATCTAAAAGTGGAGTCCCAGTCAGGCTGGTCTGAAAAAACCTAATTCTTCCCATTTACCTAATTGGGTTGGCCTGGAATTTCCTGTGTTGCATCCAAATATCTCTGGGCAAAATGGACGTATGTGCCTTTTTGCCCCCTCTTTTTTGCTTTTTGTCTAGTTAGTGTATTTCCATTTAAATGAGTTTTTTTTGAGGGGTGTGTGTGTGTGTGTGTGTGTGTGTGTGTGTGTGTGTGTGTATGTGCATGTTTAGTTTATTAAATACTCTCCCTCGTGAATCTAGTGAGTTTTTAAGACTGTCGACATTATTTTATATTTTGTAACCAACTTTTGGTTTCTTCATAGATATGTTTTCAAACATTTGATTTAATTTTACTTTGTAGAATTAAAAATTGGCATCAAGCTGGTCTGGTCAGCGGAAACATGGAAAACGACTGACAGCCCGATGACCTCCACTGTCATAGTGTCAGGCTATATAGTATCTTAAGCCAAAACCAAAGGAGCAAACTTTTCATAAACTCTGATAGGCTGGGCCGCTTTTATCATATTATGGTATTTTTCCAATTCATTCTCATTTAGTCCACATTGTTATTGTAACAACCACAATCTAAAGTAAGTACCATCATTTTTAAGAAACACAAACATTTATATTGATTTTCTTCTGGGTTCTTGTGTTTCTCTTGTGAACCTTTGGCATCTTATGATATAATTGTGCTATTTATTATTGAGAATGCATTTTAGGCAGAACAGTAGGTTGTAGAAAGTATCACCTTTATTTATTATTACTACTCTGCTAAGGTCATATTCAAATCCCCATCCTGCTTGGCTTGTGGAAAAATTCACTGTGGTCATTCGGGTTTTCCTCTCCTCCCCATCCTGAAATTGTGCCAAGATTTCCAGCTGTCCATCTAGATTTTATTTTTTAAATTGATCCTATATTTTCTCATTGGCAGATGTAGATAATATCTGCTGTCACTATGACAATACTGAAACTGTAAAGTATAGAGCGGATATAAGTACTACTGTGTAGTCTCAAACATTTTTTTTTAATTAAAATTTATTGGGGTGACAATGGTCAACAAAACTACATAAGTTTCAAGTGTACAGTTTTATAATATATCACCTGTATATTGCACTATGTGTGCACCACCCAGAGTCAGTTCTCCTTCCATCACCATATATTTGATCCTCTTTACCCTTTACTACCATCCCTTTCCCCTCTTACCTTCTGGTAACAACTAAACTGTTGTCTATGTCTCTGAGTTTCTGTTTCCTTATTGTTTGTCTTGTTCCTTTGTTGCTTTCAGTTTTATATCCCACATATGAGTGAAGTCATATGGTTCTTGACTTTTTCTGTCTGACTTATTTCATTTAGCATAATAATCTTATGATCCGTTCATGTGGTCACAAATGGCAGTATTTCATCTTTTCTTATGGCAGAGTGGAATTCCATTGTGTATATATACCACATCTTTATCCAATCATCTATTGAAAGACGTTTTAGTTGTTTCCATATCTTGGCCACCATAAATAATGCTGCAATGAACATTGGAGTACATATGTCTTTATAGATAAATGTTTTTAGATTTTGGGGGTAGATACCCTGGAGAGGGATTCCTGGGTTATATGGCAATTTTATTAATTTTTTGAGGAAACTCCATACTGTTTTCCATAGTGGCTATACCAATTTACATTCCCATCAATAGTGTATGAGGAAAAAGCACAGCAAAAGAAATCATCAGCAAAAGAAAGAGGCAACCAACATAATGGGAGAAGATATTTGCTAACAATGCCTGCAATAAGGGGTTAATATAGAAAATATATAAGGAACTCATACAAGCCAACAACAAAAAGACAATCCAATTAAAAAATGGGCAGAGGACATAAAGAGAAACTTCTAACAAGACACACAGCCAACAGATATATGAAAAAATGTTCAACTTCACTAGCTATTAGGGAAACACAAATCAAAATCGCAATGAGGTATCACCTCATACCTGTCAGATGTCTTTAATTAAAGTACTTTCTGCTGACCTGTCCCATTGTACCTAATCCTGTAGCTATTCCCATAGTTTGAATGAGTCTACAGCTTCTACCTATAAAGGAGAAAAGCCCAAAATTTGGAAATAAGCAAAAAAATTGACTACATGACCATTGTCATGAGGAGACTTTGTATAAAAAGAGTTTTCTGAGCCTCCTGAAAGAAGCATATTTATATAGTTTAGTACTTACTATTGAATAGGACCTTTTATAACTTTATAAAAATAGATGGCATCTTATAAAATATATAATATAAAAAATCTTCTATTATGAAGAGCTACAAATTATTTGTGTTCCATAAAGAAGGTAATTCTAAAGATTGCTTTTCATTGTCCTGAAAGACAACAGTAAGTGGTTTTGTAATTTAGCAATTTTATTCTGGAATTCTCTGTTTCTTTTTCATTAAATATGTGCGCATGAGTTTTTCTATCACTCTTTGAACTCTAATGATAACCTCATTAATGAGTTGACTCATTCTCCCTACTTATTTGTGTGAGAGTTATGTTTCTCAATATTTAAAAAAATTATATCTCGACACACCTTACATTGGTGGCATAAAATATTTGATGATACTGAGACTCTTTCTCTTAAACCTGGCTCCAGTGTACATGACACAGCCATTTCCTCTGACTTCTGTGCCTTTATCAGTGTGTTGTCAAAACGTAGTGTTATATGGGTCCCCTTTACTCTGGCATCACCACCTCCAGACCTTTCCAGGCTGGATTAGCCTCTTCTGTTCTCTCTCCCTGCCCCCAAAAGCTTTTCGCCTCTCCTCCCTTTCCCCATACACATGTATGCTTAGCAGAACAAAAATAATAGTACATACACATACACTTAGTTTTATCTTGTCAAATGGTTTAGGAAGTTTTAAAACACAGCAATGTACTTTAAGTCCAGGTTCTTTATGCTTTCTATCATGCCACGTGTCAGAGGCAAAGACTTAGAATGTAGAAATAGGGTGGAGTGTGAGAATGAGGGGAAAACATTTCTATTTCAAAAAAATCTCCCCCACCTCCAGCACTGGTTTACAATAATCTGAAACAAAAGAGCTACATCTCAAAATCAACTCTTTGATTTCTTCTATTGCTCAAGATTTTTCTGTGCTTTAATTTTAATTTTTCTTATTTTTCAGAATGATTTTGTGACAGAAGCTCAGGGCAGATTTCATGTCTTTCTTGCAGACTATTATTTATGTTGATGGCATTATATTATGCATTGTTGCAATTTCAAGTGATTGTGTTAATGTAGATATGTAGTCATTTTATTAACAAGCCAGGTTTTCATTTTCAAATGTTTTGTGGTCATTATATATATTTATATGGTTTCCCTATCTTTCTTGAAGAGAGTTATCTAAAAATAATAATATGTCTTAGTGAATGTGAATGAGGAAATTAACACTTGTGAAAAGATCCTTTTCTTTGGTATTTGTAGACTGTAATATTAGTATAGTGAGAGAGCATGCTGAAATATTAATCTGTGAGCTTTTCTTTTCCACACCTCTTTGTATAGCCCTTGTCTTCAGCACGCAGAGGTAGTACACTGCCTTGAGGAAAATTAGGGGAGTTGCAGGAATAAGAAAGCAAGAAGTTTAGATTTTTGGTTTTTTTTTTTTCTTCTTCTTCTGAAATATCCTTATCTTGAAGAGTATATGAAAGAAAATATTTCTGAAAAACAAAACTTTGATATGCAACCTGCCCTCCTCTCCTCCACTTCTGTCTAACTTATTCTGCTCTATTTATATTTTGTCCATGGCACTTATCACTATATAATTTACTCTTTGTTATGTTAATTGTAGAATTACAAGAACAGGGATATTTATTTGTTTTGTTCATTGATAATATCACAAATACGTAGAATAGTGCCTGGTATACAGATAGCAATTAATATGTATTTGTTTAATGAAAGAAAAACCTCTCAACTATCAAAAGGAAAGTCACTAAAGTAAGTAGAGCATAGAGTTGATGGTATAAAAGCAGACAGAAAAGAAAATGTTGAAAAATTGACATTATTTCACTCTTTGGGAATTTCAGTTTAGGGCTTAAACGGGAGGGCATATGTGGCAGATGGAAAATTGGTTGGGCATAAGCATTGGGGACACAGGACCATCTGGATATCAGGAAATGGGTTCTGAGAGACCACACAACATAGCGCGTGTCAAGGTTTAGGGAAGCACGCTGAGTGGACCCAGTACTGAAAACTATACTTAGCCATTGGAATTAGTTCCAGAGATTTCCTGAATATCTTTTCTTTGCTCTCTGGTGAAGGCTTTCCATTAACAGAAACCTGTGTGTTGCTCATAAACTATCTAGCAGCAGTGGTGTGTGTCTGTGTCTTCAAACTGCTGAGCTACAACTGAACTCCCACTTATAGACACCCTACTTTTCAATGTCCCTGTATATTGTAAGGCATCCCAACCACAAGGATAGGACTTTGACATTCAGAAAGATGGTGGTGGTTTAGAAGGGAAAGCTGAGACTGGACACAATTTAAACCCATTGTTATATTGGTGATACAACCATTTTTTTTAGATTGTAAGTATATTGGACAATTTTTAATAAGAAAATATAGACCATTCCTTTGACACTAACTATTAAGTATCAACACTGAGATGGTGTGACTTAAGAAAGCATTAGATATTTGCATGAATGAAAATGTATAAGGTATGTATGTGGTGGTTTTACAACCTGTCTCGAAGTTCTTTGACACGCCTCCCACAAAAGGACACATGCCTTGAGAGTCCTGAATCAACTTTAGGAAGTCTGGCCGTCATGTTACAGAGATCATATGGAGACACTACAAAGATATAAAGAAGATGCTTGAGGGGCCCCACGTGTTCCTTGACTATCCCCAGCTGATTGAATATTCCCAGACACTATTCCAGACAAAGGAATGAAGAAATCTTTGAGATGACCCCAGCCTCAGCCACCACCTGACTATCACATCATGAGAGATCCCCACGCCAGAACCACCCAGCTGAGCTGCTCATGAATTCCTGAACCACAGTTTTGGTTCAGTTTTGGTTTTAGCCTCTAAGTTTTGGAATAATTTGTTATGCAGCCATAATAACTAGAGGAAGGTACCTGACAGAAGGCAGGAGTGGCCAAGCGTTCCATTCATTCATTTATTCAAAATATGTTGCATGAACTATGTGTCAGATACTGTGCTATAGTATTTACTGTGATACTAATATTAATAAGACACAATTGTTGCTCTCAAGAAACTATGCTTTTGATAAAATCATAGTCTAGTCAGTGATATGTATCTTTACATAATGGATGAGTGTAATTACAAGGTTGGGAACACAGATGTGGTATATTAGCATTTGAACCTCTTTTAGGTTAAATTATTTGATTCTTTAAACATTTCTTTCTTTGTGTTTTTAGACATGTTTTTCTGTAGTAAGACATTGGAAAGAGGAAAAGATAAAATATGCACATTTTTCCTGATATCAGTTATGTGATTTAATATAAATTTAACATAACATTATATTATATGGTTTTGATGCATATTAAACACAATTGTTTAATATACATTAACCGCAAAGGCAAATATTTAAAAAACAGGAATGAAGAGTGTAAAATAACATTTGATATTATCATATAAATAATCAGAATTACCTTTGGTCTCAATTTACTTTTGTATTACTAGTATGTAATATGACAATAGTCCTCCAGAAGTTATTTAGTATCTGAACAGAAATGCAATTGGTCTTGGTGTGAAAAGATAGCCAATTTCATTCTAAAAATTTTAAAAATTGCTATTACCCACTGCTATTGATTTCCAATTTGATGACACTGAAGGAGTGCTATATGCTAATAATATAGTGCCTGGTGTCAGAAATCCATTGTCTTAGTTAGGGTCCAGTTAGGGAAGCAGACTTACTCTGAGTGAGATGTGATGAGAGGTTTATTACACAATTGTAGGGGGAGTTGACAAAGTCAAATTCTAATGGAGATGCTGAAAGATCAGAGAGAAGTTACGAACTCTCCTCTGAAAGCACTGAGACAATGGACACATAGGAACTTTCAGGAACTTTCAGCAAGCTGCTGCATAGGGGCAGCAGAGGCATTGCTCTGTGGACAGCTGCTCCTTCTGTGCAGATGCCACCTGTGTGGGGACACAGGCAAGCCTCTGGTGGTGGGCTGAGGCTGTCATTGGTCAGCTTGGCCAGCTGTTGGAAAGAAAAAGCTGGACTCAGTGGATGGAAGGAGGGCAAGCTGGATCCAGCTGCACACCTCTGTGTCTGCCCCTTACAGCGCTAGACCCTGAAGCCCTTCAGAGCGTGATGGCCTTTGCTACACTTTTGCATCTCACATTCGATGCAACTTCCTCTATTGCCCAACTCGAACCTGTTTCCATATAGGGAAGGGGATTCTGGAACACAGATTTCCAGCTTTATGAAGTGGACAATAGAATGATCCAGCACATCTATACCTGCATATTCCTTTTGTTTTTTGTGAACTTTATTTACATCTGCAAAATATTTCAATAGTTTATTATACTTTTTAATCTACAGGATATTTGTATACGTATAACTATCAGGAATATGGATATTTTTAATAAAATATTTTACTTATCATTTACTTTCTCACTAAAATATAATTTGATATTTTAAAGAGGGGTCTTTTTAAAGAATAGTGTTTCTCTGTGGTCAGTGCTATAGACTGAATGTTTATATTCCCCCGAAATTCATGTTGAAATTCCAACCCTCAAAGTGATGGTACTAGGAGTTGGGACTTTGGGGAGGTGATTCATTCAAAGCCTTCATAAAATAAATTAATGCTTTTATAAAAGAAGCCCTCCCACAGTGTGAGGACACAATGAGAAAACTTCTGTCTATGAACCAGAAAGTGGGCCCTTAGCAGAGAGTGAATCTGCTGGTACCTTGATCTGGAGAGCCTCTAGAACTGTAAGAAATCAATTTCCAGTTTACAGTATTTTGTTATAGCAGCCCAAAGTGACTAAGACAGTTAGAGTGGTCAAAGTTAGGTTATCAGAGAACCAATTCAATAACCACTGGGGAAGCCACACATGTAGGCCTGACTACCATTTCATGCCTGGTCCTCCGACTTTGGGTGGATAGCTGGAGAGTCTCATTCTCTCTCTCTTCTTTTCCAGAACTAGAACAAGGAAGAAAGAAAGAGCAGTGTGTGTATGATGAGCTTTTATGATGGCCTGGATAGCTTTCTGCACAAATTGTGAATTAAACCCTCAATTCTCTTAATTCAATTTAATTCAATTCCATTCAGTTCAGTTCAATTTATTTCAACACTACAAATATTCTCTCAGCACTTGCTCTGTGCTAGGCACTGTCCTAAGTACTTTGGATAGAGACTGTTAAATTAATTAAACTAGGAGGCGCTAACGTTGTAACAACCTATGTAAGTAAAGCAAAATCTAAGCCTGTAAATGCCTCAAGGTTATGGAATTGAAATCTAAGGATAACCAGTGACGAACAGCCAACTGGGCTTTGAGCTATAGCCAATCAATAATTTCCTCATTTTTCTTCTACCTTTTCTCTATTAAGGTATCTCAAAGCTTCTGTTGGTTGAGCATTTCTAACCAATTCCAGACTGGCACTGCTTGATTTGAACAGCTTTTTGCTCAAATAAACTCTTACATTTTAAAATATGCCTCAGTTTATCTTTTAGCAAGGTGAAAAAGAGAGCAATAGTTCCTGCCTTCATAGAGCTTTCAGTCTAAGGAGGAAGATAGCAATTAATTATATGTAGTTAGGTATAATAAACATTCTTTCTTAAAAGTGCTTCAGCAGATTATTTTACTGAGTTATTCTTGCTAATTGAGTGAAATGTTCTAAGTTCAGCAGTTTCTAGCTGTTGATAGAGTGTATATATTGTCAATGTTTTAGTGTAATCAGCTAAAAATGTCACCCAGTCTTCAATAATAACCAGTGTTGGCAACCACAAGCATGTTTGAAGGTACATAGAAGAGATAAACTCTTAGAATTTCCATGTAAGTCTTTAGTATATTCTTTCTTTTCTTCCCCGAAAGTTTTTTGTCAACTGTGTTCACGATAAAAAAAAAAA
The DNA here is from genome assembly GCF_036562045.2 of Rhinolophus sinicus. NCBI lineage: Eukaryota > Metazoa > Chordata > Mammalia > Chiroptera > Rhinolophidae > Rhinolophus > Rhinolophus sinicus. The sequence continues at coordinate 101,081,408 of NC_133756.1, read as the reverse complement.
AATGTTATCAGTAATCTTTCAATATAGTATATTTTTCTCTCACATTCTAAGAGAATATTTAGGATACAACTGAATCTATTGAATAATTACTCAATAACAGCAATTATATCAATTTGCCTAAATCAAATAATATATGTTAAACACATTTGTTCATTGTATCTGTGAGTGTATTTTGAAGAACCTAAATTTTACATTTCAGAGGGACCATCTGAAGCTTCTTTTATGATGGAAATGATTGATAACTTCTGCTATCAAAAGTTTCAGGCCAAAAATAACTAGTCCATGTATTACTATGTAGAACATGGGTTTTCAGTCAAACATGTTAAAATATATGTTAAAAAAGTTGTTTTCGGAGAATAATCTGTTATTTCTCTAGGCAATAATGAAACTCATGTCCTCTCTAATGTACCACTGGGATAGTCTCCTAAATGGTGGTAAATACAAGTCATGTTTGTGTATATTTACAGGCATCTTGGCTACCTATTGAACTATCGCCTGCAATATCAACTTTATTACATATATGTGTCTGGCATCCGAAATATATAAGTGTTCTTTCAATTTACCACACAACATCAGGCATGGTCTGGTCAAAATCTACTGTAGGTTTTTAAATGGAAAGAATGTAATATAGAGAATTGGTTACATGGATGGTGGAAGAATTCAGAAGCCAAATAGGGGACCTGAGGTGGCCTAAGATCATCAGCCGCTAGAAACTATTTTTACTTTCCGGGCACTTCAAAGCCTAGGAAAAGAAAGGAGATGGGATTTCCAGAGCCTAGACGTCAGGGCCCTCGAGTAGGGTCTGTCTATCTGGAGCTGAAATCATGGAGGAAGAGTTGTCGAATAGAGCTGAAATACAGCCAAAATTTCAAATGCAGCCCCAGGAGTGGGTGGTGGAAGGGTGGGGACGGTGGTGGTGACGGTCATTTCTTCCCCGACTTCATTTCTTCCCTGCTATCTGACATCTTACTGGTACTTCCCATGGACTAAACCTATCTGGAAGCCAGGTAACACAGGGACCTGAAAAAAACAACCTATAGAGTCACCCTGTCCCACTTTCCCACCCTAACAAGAGACAAGGGAGAGCAGGGCAAGGGCAAGGGATTGATCTGTGGGCAAATATCCAAAGTCTTATCAGACACCTGGTTAAGACAATCAATATTTGAGACTATAGAACAGTAGGAAGCAGTTGTTCCCAAGCACTAAATCAGAATTGCTAGGGATATTATTAATTACAACCTCTCAGGCTCATTGAAATCCTTGCTTTTAATAAGCAACTCCTGGTGATTCTAGTATGCAGCGAGGTTTTGGGAACCATTACGACAAAAGTTACACAAAGGCGTTTAAATCTTCTGAATACACATTGTATTAGATTATTAGAAATTAAATGGTAGAAAGTTCAATAGTTTTCCTATAATTCTCCAGAATAAGGCAGCACATAATTATAATTTATTATATGAGATCTGACAATTAAATTTGTGAACTCATCCTAGAAAAAGTGTTACATATCTCAGTGCTGAATATCACTACAGTCACCTTCGAAGTACTCCCCTTGGGAAGCTCTGCACTAATGCCAGCGTCTAGTTCACTTTTCAGAGCAATTTTGGAACTCTTTTTCTGGCATGGCCATCACAGCTGTCATTGTATTACCATTGATGTCCTGAATGTCATCAAAATGTCTTCCTTTCAGCATTTTCTTTATCTTCAGGTAAAGAAAGAAGTCATTGGGGGCCAGATCAGGTAAGTAAGGAGGGCGTGCCACTACAGTTATTTGTTTACTGGCTAAAAATTCCCTCACAGACAGTGCTGTGTGAGCTAGTGCATTGTTGTGAATTCAAGAACAATGAATTGTTGGTGAAAATTTCAGGTCGCCTAACTTTTTCAGCACTTAAAAATAGTCAACTTGGTTAACTGTTCAGTTGGTACAAATTCATAATGAACAATCCCCCTGATATCAAAAAAGGTTAGCAACATCATTGCAACAAGTTCACAAACTTAATTGTCTGACCTCTTATGATGCCCACTCCCTATCCTCTCCCAACACTTAATTCTTTCTTTTTTATTTCAGAATTATGATATAATGCAGGTGAGGAAAGTACTATGTATTATGCATTTAAGTTTTGTTTCTCTTGATTAACTACTCTGCATCCCCTTATTAGTTGTTAAGAACAATGACGTTGTTTTGTTTTCTTGCTTTGGCTTTAAAGAAGCTCAGTAGGGATCCCTAATCTAGGTTTTTTTCATGTAACTATTTTCTCTTTTGTGTCTTTCTTTTACTCAGATGATAAGCATGTATTGGTTTTATTCATCTACTGGTGGTATCTTTTCTTTGTGGAATTTCCTCTTCCCTACCTTAAATGGTTCTACTTGAGCCATTCAACTCTAGTATCCTGTTCCTTTCTGTCACAGAGGTGGGGAGGGACTCAGCCTGAGCTGATTAGCCCTGTACCTTTTAGGATGAGGCTTGATAGAGCTGATAACAAACTCAACCAACCAACCCAGCTTACACCAAAATACACAACAGCAGAAGCAATAACAACAACAACAACAATAACAACAGCAGAAGTTTCAAAAGTAGGCAAGATGGCATACTAAGAATTTCCTTAGCCCAATTTTCAATCTTCATTTATGAATAGGGACTTAGTTGGTCCCAACTTAGGCAAAGTGCATACTTCTAAATCCATCAACTGTGTACAAGGTCTGACAATTAAAATTGAAAATTTGTTGCAATGATGTTGCTAAACTTTTTTGATATCAGAGGGATTATTCATTATGAATTTGTACCAACTGGACAAACAGTTAACCACGTTGACTATTTGGAAGTGCTGAAAAGGATGTGTGAAAAAGTAAGACGAAAATGACCCGAACTTTTCGCCAACAATTCATGGCTCTTGCATCACGACAATGCACCAGCTCACACAGCACTGTCTGTGAGGGAGTTTTTAGCCAGTGAAAAAATAACTGTATTGGAACACCCTCCCTACTCACCTGATCTGGCCCCCAAAGATTTATTTCTTTACCCGAAGATAAAGGGAATATTGAAAGAACGACATTTTGATGACATTTAGGACATCAAGGGTAATACGATGACAGCTCTGATGGCCATTCCAGAAAAAGAGTTCCAAAATTGTTTTGAAGGGTGGACTAGGCACTGGCGTCAGTGCATAGCTTTCCAAGGGGAGTACTTCAAAGGTGACCATAGCGATATTCAGCAATGAGGCATGTAATACTTTTTCTAGGATGAGTTCTCGAACTTAATTGTCAGGCCTCGTATTTATCTGCTAGTATATCCTGCTTGCCTGATGATTGTTAATGCATATACATTAAAAATGAAGTTTGCTTAATCTTAAAAATTGCACAAATGTTTCTAGGTTCTGAATCCCCAAGTTTATTGATAGTAGGAATCTTAATTTTTTCCCTTATTCTTGAGTAAATCTTTGTCCTTAATTGACACAGTTATTAACATCTGTGTTTCTCTTGGGTGAATAGTTTGTAACATGCTTGATACAATTATTACTTCATTCACTTTTCAGAGTTCAGTCTCTTTTCCTTCTGAACTTCTTTCCCCTACATTTCTCCATTTTGAGTCTGTGTACTCATGCCGTCACTCTCATCCTTGCTTGTAGGTAGAACAGCAGAAAGAAGGAGTGTCTGCACACGTGATGGGCAGTGGGTAGGGGAAGAGATCCTCCTCCTCAGTCTGGTTTGGTCTGATGAATGTGGTCTTGGCATAGACCTTTGTGCATGTTTCTTCTTGGTAGCTTTGCTCTGGCCCTCTCCATTACAGACAGAAGGATAGTGGTGTTTCTATTTGGACCCTGCTAACAACATACCCTTTAACATCTTCTCTGAGTTTTTCCTCTGCTTGGGTCAGTAGCCATCTGGGAAGTACTATGTTCTCTGCTACCTCCTATGGAATAACATATTGTCAGCTTTCAGAAATCACCAGAGGGGAAGCAGATTCTAGTTTCTTTATTCAATTTCACCCCATCCATCAGGAGACATATGCCTGATACTGTTTTCCCATTCTCCAGGGAGATGGAATGAAGAGCTATATTCCCAGCCCCTTCTAGTATGCTTTCTTTTCAAAGCCTTTTCTTATTTCCTTTCCTTTTATATCTTATCATATTAAAAACAAAATCTATTTTAGCCTCTACAGAAGCCAGAAACAGTGGGTATCTCATAGGAATGTGAGCCTCCTCGGACTCTGTCATTGGGAATATAATCACTTTATTTTAAACACTTTTTTGTCCCTACCCTACACAGTGCAATCCCTGCACTACGGGGTGTGTATCTTTGGGAAGGGTGGGGCAAAAAATGATTCCATCCGTATTTTATAATGCTTTGTTACATAGGATTTATAAATTGCTTCAATTTTTTTGCAAATAGGAAGGATATTAATTGAGAAGTATAAAGAATAAGAAGCATTAATTTGTAGTCTGCGAAACTTGGTATTTTAGTTTTCCTTTTCTCAGATATGTTTAAATTTGAGTCATTTTTCAAATATTTAAAACAATAAATAACTGTAGTAGCTGTATTTTTTTTTTTTTTTTTTTTTTTTTTACTTTATATGTATGTGTAAAGTAACTGGCTTTATTATGACTTCCATGTCTTTGTAAACTGACATGGGGTCAGAAGGACTATTTAAACTATTACCTATGAAAATATATATTCTTTTTTCTCTGTATTTATGTTTTGGGTATCAGTAAATCATGAAAAGAGGACTGATTCATAATTTTTATCCTAGATTGTATTTTGGTTATACAAAATTTATTTTGTTATTCTTTTTCCTAAAAAGTTCTCTTGATACATTTTCCCTTCTAAATGCATCCTTCTTTTGTAGGACATTTTCTAATCTCATGAGGTCATTTTAATTTTACTCCCATTCTATAACCTTCTTAGGAAAAAAATACTCAGATTATTTATTTATTCACTGTGTGCCCTGTTTATACTTTAAAGCTGGACCTATTTTTATATTGTGAGTTTGTTCTCTGGGACATAAAAAGTTTATAGCTAAAATCTGGCACATTAATCTCAATGTAATTTTCCTTTTATTTGTCTGTTAACAGTAACAACACTAGTAAAAATGATTAGTACAAAAAGGCAACATATGTAAGCTCTGATGTAGAGGATATTTGTGAAATCTATCCAAGTGTATGAAACTTCTTGGCTGATAAACTACTATTATATATCACAGGGTCACGTGGTTAATCTTTTGAGCACTTCAATAAAAACAATCCAACTTTTCAGCCTCCCATGGCTTTCAATTTCAATCATACCTGAGTCCTGCCTATAAACTCAGAGTCAATAAACAGGCTAGAGATAAATAGAAGGGAAATTTGATTAAAAAATAATGTGAAACACTGAGGAAAGCTTAGCTAATTCAGGAAAAAACATAGGTCTGAGCATTGTGGATGATTTAGAGCCTATAGATTGGTGTGCTGAAGCTGGGCCAGTGATGTCCACTGGAAATCCTGAATTGAATAGTTGTTGATTGATCTTTGTAACTCAGTCTTCACTTCTAATGAGCACATCAATAGGATATATATTGACTTTCTAATGCATTGGTTTTATTAAAGAGGGAGTGGTTTCCACTTTTATAGGCGGAGAGCTTTATGTAACAATTTCTACATTTCAATTCTAAGCATTACTTATAAAAGTCATTTAGAAGTGCTTTCTCAAATCTATTATGTTTTTATTTAATTTTTTATGTGCTATATTTTTTTAATGTAATATTAAAGACACACTGTATTGAAAAGGGCTTTTGGATAGAAATTACAAGCCCAGTACCTTAGTTTTCTTTCTGCCATTAATTAGCTCTGTGAATTTGGACAAATCACTTACTCTCTGTGAACCTACAAATAGGTTCATCATATTTAAAAGACAAACTATGAGAGAGATCAAGAGGACAGACAAAGCACACCCATTTTCTTCTTTCTCGTCCAAGCCATTTTGAAACAACAGAGAAAATATCTGTGTCTTTACCTATCTATATCTAGGATGAACACATTTTTATCTGACTGTTTCTCTCTCCTTCTAAAATAAACTTATCATGGGGCTAGAAACAAGACAGGGTGCCATTAGCAGACTAGAACATTTTACGAAATTTAGGATCTTAGCCAGAGATGAAATTGATTGAGCAACTAGAGCGTGGAATACAGATCTAGGCAGGAGCCATTCTTCTGGGCAAACTCTTGAAAATGATCTCACCTTGAAGACATATGCTGTTTAATAGAATACATGTAAGAGAAAAGAAAAAAAAAGTATTTGAGAAGAATGATGGAAAAGATGTAGTAGATAAATGCTAACATATAATAAGATAGGAGAAGTAATACTAAAATCAGAAAAGATAGAATATTAAGACTAAAACATTAAATGGGAGAAGGGGGATAGTGTATAGTAATAAATGTTTCAATCTGCAATATGTAGGAGTCAAAGACCCCTTGGCTGCAGCAATGTTGAGTGGCGTTTCCATATAGTAAGCTGAGGGTGGGAAAGGAGGGTACAGGTCTTGGTTCAACTAGTACAAACTCTCACAATTCTTACCAAGTTTTAGTATATTTTCTTGAATATGTTTTGTTCATTTGCTCTATGTGTGTTGTACCATTTCCAGAGATTTCAAATAGTTGGTTTTAAAAATAACTTTCATAAATTTCACTGGAAGCTAAATCCCTAGAGTTTCTCATGCTCTCATGTAAGAAGTGGAACTTTGTCAAAGCCTTTTGAAGTCAGAAACAACTCCTAGTATACAGGTAGAGGAGAATCTTTAAGTACAGCAAATAGGACAGGGAGCCATGGAGATGAAGGCAGATAGTTGACAAAATCAACCAGCCTCAGGTCAAAGTGACAGTGTAAAAGTTTTCTTAGAACTTGAAAGTTTATGAGTTTGCTTTATAATAATCTAGTTAAAGAGGAAATGACCTGGCAAATGAAATATGTTTGGTGCCTATAGATATCAGCTGATACACTAGATTTTTCCCCTCAGAGCATGCATGATTTTTCAGTGCTGTTGGAAAAAAACAAAACAAAACATGAAAATAGGACCTGAAAAATGACACACAGGAGTTTGTCCTTCAGATCCTTCAACTCCACTCTTGATCTTGCTGGTCTAGAGCAAGAAAGATGGGTTATCCCATTATGGACCCAAATGGATTGGACTTTAAGGAGTTGTAACAATAACTGGGTAATTATTCCGAGGCAACAGTGGACAAGGGCCATGATCAAAATCATTTGAAACTGGATGATCAGGCCTACCTGGAGCAGTGCACATAGCTATGAACCCCAACCATTCCCAAGTCAGGAATCGATGTCTTATATAGCTCATCAGGGTTTACTTCAGAAAGTTAAGAGGCTTCCTTCCTAAGCCCCATGATTGACTGTTCTACTTCACCAGCTTTATTGATCCAGGTGAAAAATGAGGTGATATAAATCACACAGACCCACTTATCATTGGCTGGCTATCAGGAAGTTGAGGGCTATGTGATTACGTAACATTACTCTGGCCACAGAATTGAGTCTGGTCTTTTGTGCCTTCAAAGCTGAGGTAGTATCATTAATGACCTCATGGACAGAGTTTGCAAAGACATTTTTTTTTTTTTGATTGAATGACCTTGACAATGTGGATAACCATAGGAAGCACCCCTATGATCACATAGTTGGTGGTGCTACCTGTCAATTCCCTGAAGTAACTGGGTCTCCCTGGTTTTGAAGCTTCCACCTGACTCAGCATAGTGTGACATGTTCAATTAGAGGAGCTGTTCTGAATACTTGGATATCTCTTATTAATGTCTCATATGTGCACATTACATTGGTAGGAGGAAGACAGATGAAGGTCTGGTTTTTGAAAACAAAATAATATCCCAAGAGGGTACACATAGTGTTGAGAGGGTATGGGAATCAACTAGCTAAAAATCTCTCCTGGTGGGCAGAATTCTTGAGTGGAATTAAACAGTCTGTGTAGAACTGGAGTGAGTGTGAAAGACTGGAGAAGACAGCCACTATTCACACCTAAATCACTTCAACAGTGGAGCCTATACTCCCTTTTAGTTATGTTCCAGTTGCTCCTACCTCTGATAGGAACAATTTGATATTTAGGGAGGCATTTTGCTTCTGCAGTGTTGGAGTCTAGTTTGGGAAAGCATCAGTGTAGATTAATAATGTCAGGGAACCTGAGGTATCAGAAAGTCTGTGGTTAGAGAAATGGCTGTTCCTGATATTCAGGGCACATCATTCAAATGTTTATTTGTGGGGTTGAGCAGTAGGTGACATACCCAATAGCTTGTCAAACTCGGGACAGATTTGTCAGCAAATTCAGTAAAACAAGACTCACACAGGCTGTTCTGTAGGAGAGAGAAGAGAGATTCTGTCCCCTTCCCCTTCCTTTCCTATACCCTGTTTGGTTTGAAAGTGCTCACAACCTATCAGTCAAGGAGACTTCTCCCCATTGGCTGCAGTGTGGACAGTCTTTCCTATACTATGGCAAAGATAACACTCTTAATCCATGCTCTGGGTTGATGTATTCAAATCTTATGGCTTAGATCCTCTCATGGTTCAATAAATGTTTCTATTCTATATACTAACATTGATCTCATGGGACTACAAGGAGCAAAGTGGCAGGGACACCTTAAAAAAATATGTTGAACTAGAGACCTCAATTTGATGCTGATTATTTTCGAAGTCCTTGTTTGGCAAAAATTAATCTTCTGCACATGGTTGGTAAATGGAGTCAGAGGTTACTGTCTGGCACTCCTCATTGTATAACAGCGATATCCCATCGATTGGAGTCTTCCGGTAGGGGTCAAAAGAGATGGAGGGTTCTTACAGGTTTCCCTACAGAGACTGAGCTGTCAATAATTGTAAAAGAATAGTGTACAATTGAGGGAAGTGGTCAGATACCCTGTAAATCATATGGAGCAAATGAGAAATACCCTTTCAGGGAATTGCTTCTTTGAGACCCCAGGCTGATTACCTAAGATTTGTAGTCAAGGTTGGAATTATCTTTACCTCTCCCATAAGCCACTTAAGTTTGTCTTTTAATTGTTGATTAAAATGTTCAATCATGCCTGCAACTTGGGGGTGATATAGAACATGAAGATTGATTGTATGCTCTGTGATTGAGCCCACTTATATATAACTTGGGCCAAAATTTGGGGCCATTATCACATGCAATGTGCTCAGGAAACCTGAACAAGAAACAAGAAACAAATACGGTCTGTGTGACCTGGATAGTGTGGCTCAGGTCATTGGAATGCACAAGGATGGCTAGGCCAAACCCAGAGAATTTAACTGCAGTCAAGATCTAGCAGAATGCTCTGGATGGGATGAGACCCAATGTGATCTATCTGTCAAGAACTCCCTAGCCCATTGACTCAAGAGATTTGTCCCTGGGCAGTATTTTTAGCTTTGGCCATGAAGAGATAGCTTTTTCATGCTATTTTGACATATTCAGGCCACAGTGACAGTCCATATTTATAGTCTGGTCTATGATGGTGTCTGAATTTCCATGAACTTTCTTTTGTGGATCTTAGAGGCAATAGGTTGCACGTCTGCTTGTTCTGGGTTAGAGTCTCTGTGTTTAGTTGACAAACATGTTCTGTACATTGATTATGTTCCCATTTGACAACGTAAGAGCTTTTCTGGTGGGCATATACACAGGTAACAAAAAGCTTATTAGAAACAGGGCTAATTTTTATTCCAATGTCTCATCCCCACAGAGGGGCTTATTTATATAGCAACCTACAACTTGCCAGTGGCCTGACCAAACAGGCCATTTGCCACAGCCCCAAGAGTCAGTGAAATACAATGTATCTCATTTATTGGGGTGGCCTCGATAGCCATCCATACCTCACGAGTCTCTGATCATTATGCTGAGCATCAGTTACTGTTCTCTGTAAGGTACAGGTCTTGTTCAGGCTGGATGGCATCTGTATTGTTTTCCATCCTAGTGGAAGTTAACCAGGATGATACATCAGTAAATCAGACCAATGTTGGTCCACAACATTTATATATCTGGCTTTCCACTGGCCAGTGAGGGAACAGCTCCTTGAGCAATATGCCTTGGGAAAAGAGGTGACATTCCTGAGACATTTTTTACGGTATTTGAGACCCCAGAGCAGCCTGATTTCACCCACTTCTGTATGTACCAATTCTATTTCACTAGAGAGAATTCCTGAGTTGCCACTACCAGTGATTTGATGATTCTGTTTGGACCTATGACATGATTGGGATTTCTGGTTGCAAGACTACTTCACAGCCATGGGTCATGCACTCAGTATCTATCAAAGCCAAGTACCTATTATGATAGGCCAAGAATGGTCTCTCAAAGGATGTGTGCCTTTAAGCAGACTATGAAAATATATAGGTCCAAAAGCCCATGAGTACCTCTGTCCAACAGTGGTAGTGTCCTTCTTCCATAAGCTCAAATTGGCAAAGAAATCTGGAACTCAAACAGAAAATGATAACTGATGGGACCTGAGCAAGGGGCAGCTTATAGGTGGTCTTCTAGGGGCTCTTCTCCTTTCAATTTGTGGGGGCAGAGAGAGCCAAATGCTTGGTAATTGTCTTGTCTGGAATGAGACATCATGCTTCTTCCCAGATTATACCCAGGAATTTCACTTGGATACTGGGTCCTTGTACCTTAACTGTATTAATGGCCCAGTCATATTGTGATGTATGGGTCAAAAAAACAACCAGTTTGTCATGCGGGGCGGCCTGTGGGGCCTCTTGTCCCACTCCCCACATAAGAACACAGGATATGGCTAGGCCAAAAAGGAACACCCACGGAGCCATAGATAGGGGAGTCATATCACTATATTCTCTCTGGAGGCCCGGTGAGACACACGCAGTAGTTGCCACATGATCTGCATTCTGCCATTCACTTTTCTGCCTGCCAACCAACCAACAAATCAATGCAGCCCCACAATTACATCAGTAGCCAATTGGCTAACCGGTTACAGCTGATGGCCAACCAATCACAGTTGATGGTCATTCACTACCTGAGCCAGCACCTCCCCACGCGAGGCTGAGAGCCTGGAAACTTCTCTCTGGGACTCTGTCCCCACACAGTCCTTGGTAGGTGATGGTCTTGTTTTGGCCCACCAAGAGATGTGATCAATATAGGGTTCTCTCTGGAATTGGGGATGTTTCCAGGTTATTGCCTGTCTGTTGATGACAGATAGCCAGAGGATTTAGGTAGCCTATGTGAAGACATTAATGTGTAGTGTAAACCATTCCACATAAAGGGAAATTGATCCTGACAATAGAGGTGGAGACAGATGATGAAAAGTATACCTGTGATATCAGTTGTGCATACCAAGTTCCCTTAGCTTGAGCAATTGCCTCTATGACAATAACAATATTTGGTACTACGTGTCTCAAGGGTGTGACTATGGAATTGAATTGCTAATAGTTAAATGTGAGTCTTGGGTTACTGGAAGCCTTTTGTATAGACTGGATGGGGCCACTGAGTAGAGAAATCATCTCTTGGAGAACTTTGGCTTCTTTAAGTTTGGCACTGGGAGTGGTTAGTTTTGAGGGAACAGTGGCACTAGGTACAAGTAGGGGGGTAAGTTGGTAGTCTTCCACATGCCCCAGTAAGATAGCCTTAACTGTATCAATTCCTATCAGGACTGTGGGCAAAGGAGAGTAGGAATGCACAAACACAATACATCTATACTGATAATGTATTCATTAATGGGGACCATAACAATGGAGGCTTGTAGAGTCCTCAGATCCAACACTGGTAGGCATTATCTGTTTTCCCTTCATCATGGTGTCGGGAGTTGTAGGATTCATAGTCATTTGCACACTGGTCTCCAAAATGTCCAAGAAGTACAATTTTGCCCCATCTCCCCATTGAAACATGGCCTTGGAATAGAGCCTCTGGTTCCCTCAGGAGACAAAGGAACCCATATCCCCTTTAGTCTTATTTATTTTTGAAAGCTGTGAGGTCTGAATGGGTCCTTCAACCCCTCCACAGGCCCACCAAGAGAGGTGGAGGGAACACAGGCTGCCACCACAGGAACCCACAGGGGGATTGCCTGTTAGGCTTCCCATGATCACGGTACCTGACCATAAGTTCTGTGGCGGGGAGTACATCAGTCTCCTCCTTTGAGACGTCATCATTGAGTGACCAGATTCAACAATCTTTTCAGCAGAGGGTACTTTATCAACTACTGGGTATGAAAAGAAAGGTAGCCATGTGAAATGACTTATAAAAAATGGCAAATGGCTTGGCTGGGTGGTCAGTGACAGAAAGAATTAAAAAAGATTAGACGATTGGGGTCAAAAAGGTCTGGTGAAGAGGCATGAGGATTGACCTACTGGAGACGGCAGGAAGTGTGAAGATATTTATGTTGTATGTTAATATTTGTCAGAGCACTTTCCCCATAAAAGCAGCCCTAAAAATATAGGAGTTTCTGAGTGGTGTAGTATCTCCAGTCAGTGCTGTGTCTCCAATCGGTAGAATACATCAGGCAACGTCTGTCATTGGTCACTCCAGTGTTGACACAGTGTGTAAATGAGTGAAATTGCCATAAGGACAAGGAAGAAGTTTACACATGTGCCTCGAAATATGGGCTCCCCACTCACCATGTTGATCAAGCCTTGGTTTAAATTTCCAAAAAAAGACCAACTTTGAGCCCAAAATGGCACCATTCTTCAAGAAGGCCCACCAGCCAATTGGTTTATGTTGGTATCATTGGATGCCTTCCACCCTAGAAGAGGCAGAAATTCATCTTGTCTATAATTAACATATATGTTTGATTATGAAATTCTTTGATTATGAATTTGTCTTTGCTACTTGTGGGGCTGCAGCCAGCAGTACTATCTGAGGGTTTATAGAGTGTTTGATATATCAACCTGTGATCCTCTTTCACAGCAAAAAAGGTATAGGAGTGATTGCATGAACATGGGATCCACTGGGTTAAGTACATATTACACCACTCAGAAACTACTGATATTCAGAGTTGTAGTGAAGATGCAGCTGTAGTACCAGTTTGCAGATGATACCCTAAGAACATTGGTACTGCCATTTCCATAATGCTGTGTATACCCCAAACCAATGGCGAGTGTGTGGTGCTGTGTCTCCAATCGGTAGAATACATACGTCCAGAAACAAAGGGATAAATAAAGGAGTGACTCCCCTTTTTACCACTCCCAGTGACCCATTCATGAAATAAGTGCTTGCCATCCCTACAGTTCTTGGTTCTGGAAGTTTAGGGGTCTTACTTAGAAGTTTAGAGGAGGAATGCTTTTATTTGAAGATGAGGTTCTCTTATGCCTCATGGATGAAAGTTCTGGGTCACTCTACCGGGAAAGGTATCTTGGTCATGGAAGGTGCTCATCAAAGGTGAGTGGTATCTAAAATAAAGTAGAAGAGGGAGATAATGAGGAGCATTTGTGACTTGAGGAACTATAGTTCATTCCAATAATCTTTAGCTCATATATTTTCCTGAACAAAAGAGGGACACTGGATTAGGAGTTACTACCAGAATTTATACAAGGCAGGTGTGTATTATCAGCACAAAAAGAGTGGATGATAGTGGATGCTTTGGTTCACTGGCCAGATCCTTACTGCTCCAAATACTGCAACACTCATTATCTTTGCTGCTGAGAATTGGCAGCTGACACATTTCAACTGGATGCCTCTCTGGGGATTGAAGGGATCCACATTGCCAAGATTATATTATGCTCTTTCCCTGACACAGGTAATGACTGGTTGATGTACTCGTCAGGTTAGAAGGCTCAGCTCTCATGCCCCAGTGGGGAACATCTTTAAATGGTATCTCAGCTCCAGTGCTGAGAGGGTTTCACTGAAGCCCTTTTTACACCGCTGTTGCAATTTATCTTTTTCAGCCACTCACTCATTAAGTATCGATCCCTAGAGTATTCTCTAACAGGTTTCTTAAATACAATCTTAGTGTCTGATATCCAATTTGCAACAGCAACCTAATAATCTAAAATGTTAATATACATATCCTTTTAACAAAAGAAATTATGTTCAGGAATTCATTTTATACAAATATTTGATTATGTTCCCAAGATATATCCAAGCATGTTCATTGCAGCATTGACTTTAATTGGGTAGAATTGGGAATATTTAAAATGTCTATAGATTTGGGTGGAGTTAAACAGATTATGGGATACCCATAAAACTCATTGCTAGTTAGCCATTTAAATAAGTGAGATCTAAATATACCAACATAGAAAAAAAAATCTCTAGATCTATTGTTAACAAAGGAAGATATAGAAAATGTTTAGCAAAATCCCATTTATGTAACCCCTCTAATTTTATAGGTTAGTTTTTTTGGTTTTTTTTATAGCACAGGCTGACAAAATTTAAGAATATCAAACATGAAGATAAAATACCTTAAGTTTTCAAATATTAAAAAAGAAGTCACCTATGAAATAACCAGTAATCTATGAGTATCATTAGGCGTTTCATTAGAAACACTGCATTAGAAGACCTTGGAACAATGTCTTAAATCTTGAGAAAAACATTATACTCAGGCAGAAATTTATACAGTTTTTAATAACTGTGGGGAAGTTCTGGTGATGTAATAGTAAATTAGATATGCAATATTACAGATAATGTATATAGCTTAAAGAAAACTGGATAATTTTATACACACACACACACACACACACACACACACACACACACGCTTACATCTACCTAAAGGTCATTATATGATTTAACTGTAGTTATGTTGAGTGGTAAGACTATGAGTGATTGTTTTTTTCTCGAGTGACTATGTTTTCTCCTCATTTTTTTTTCTCTTGTATTTTCCAAATTTTCTACAAAAGCATATATCCAGAGAAAACACCTTTATAGGTCTGTGTTTCTTCATGGTCAGCAGATAACTTGTTTCAGAATCTCATGAGTAAACAGAGTTTTTGAAGCCCTTCTCAGGCCCATTGATGTAGAAGCTTTGGAATGAGCCTTGGGATCCCGCACTTTAAATTAGCACCCCTTGGTGGTACTTATGTACATTAAAATGTAAGAATCACTGACTGAGATAGAAAACAAGAATTCTAATTACAGTGCATTGGCTTGGCATGTCAGAGATTAGCATTTTCATTGAGTTTTTGTGCTGTTTGAAGATTGGGCACTACTTAGTATAATACCCTCTAGGTCTATCCATGTTGTTGCAAATGGTAAGATTGCATTTTTATGGCTGAGTAATATTCCATTGTATATATGTACCGCCTCTTCTTTATCTAATTGTCTAGTGATGGGCATTTTGGTTGCTTCCATCTTGGCTATTGTAAAGAGTGCTGCTGCTGAAGAAAGTGAAGGCATTAGAAGTACAAATTGGTGGTTACAAAATAGTCATGGGGATATAAAGTACAGTATAGAGAATATAGTTAATAATATTGTAATAAATGTGTATAGTGCCAGGTGGATACTAGACTTATGGGGGGATTGCTTCATAAATTATATAAACGTCTATCCAGTATACTGTACACCTGAAACTAATGTAAAATAATATTGAGTGTAAAAAAAAAAAAAAAAAAAAAAAAGATTAGGCACTACTTTGCTGGATCTGAATTATGAGCCTAAGAACCAATGTTTTCTCTCAACTTGTTCTAGGGACACCAAAGTTAAATCTTCTTTCCTACATCATTACATATTCTTACAGGGCACGTTCTGACTCTAGCTGCAGAAAGAGAAATTTGAGTTAGTCCACATTTCACAGAAGGTATCGTCTTTGACTCTTTTGTTTGCTAATTATTTGTCAATTTTTTAAGAGAGATTTTTCTCACCCAATATTGTGGACTTCTACAAATATGTCACATTTGCTTAGGCTGTGTGTTTTACGTAAATAAAAACCAACAATAATTTATAAGGCCTGATACCCTGGGAGAGGATAAGAAATAGACAGTGAATAGCTAAAGTTGCAGATGTGCGTACTTTTGGTTCCCAGGTTATTCTGGTCCATAGCAGCTGCTGTGTTTCTTTATTGGGCTGTGCCCACCTGGGACAGAGAACAGAAGTTAAAATAAGTTCTATTTTCAAATATGCTTATCTCAGGAAAATGTTTGATGTGATTGCTTTTAACAGAAGTTTCATTTATGAGCTATTAATTCTCCATTGTGAGTGAGCTTTAATATGGATTCAGGAATCCAACATTTTAGTCACTTAAAGCTTTAAAACCTAATGCACTGAAATATTTAATACTGCTCTTTTGCCTAGAGGGGGTGGAATGAAATCACTTAGGATCTTGTGAAGGAAATTTATTTTTTAAATTAAAGGCACATTAATTAAAATGCTGTTTTACTCATTAGTGGGGCCTCTAAAATTCATTTGTTCTTCTTTCTCCTTTAAGAACAAATGAAGCAATTATAAGTCAGGCATTTCTTTAATGTCAGGTGTGACTAGGAAAATGTATGATTCATAATCTGAGAGAATGCTGGTGAAAATACATTTGCATTCAAATTATTAACTTAAATGACATTGAACTTCTTAAAGCCAGACTGATCATAAGCTGAACTATGAAATAGGTGAATTAAATTTGTGACACCAGTCTTGTCTCCTTTCTGTGCCTTCCTTCTCCCTTTCAGTCGATTCATTCTACTCACGCCATCCTTTTCACCTCCATCTGCATTGACCAAGAATATTTTCCAAAGAAATGACACTAGTTAGCTTGGTTAGGTGAGTGATTTCCTGAATTTTGGAAAGGGACATAGCTTTGAAAAACACGTCACGGGGTAAATGCTGAGGTGTTGAGGAGTTATCAGTGAAGGCCCACTCTTTATAACCTCCCTCTAAATCCAATAAACTACTAGTGCATCTGTTTTACTGTTGAGTTTCTCTGTAAGATTTTGCGTGTTGGTAACACAATCAAAGCAAAACAAAAGCAAAAATGAAACAAAAACTTCACAACGTCTGAGAGGTAGTGTTATAGAGAGTGACAGGAGCGTGAACCATGGATTTGGATTTGATTTCTGACTCCAGCAGTCATTACCTAAGCAACTTAACCTTTCTGAACTTAATTTATTTGAGAGCTTTGAAATAATTTCAAAAATATATATATTCTTAACAGGACTGTTGTGAAGATTAAAAGAGAAACTTTAGTCAAATAACTACCACAAAGCTTGACACATAGGAGGGCTATAAAAAGTACGTTGGTGCGCCCCTTTTTAAGTTTCACTCCTACCTCGCTATATTTCCTTGATGTTTGTCCCTTGTCCTTTGCTGTGTTGAAGTTGCATTCATTTGAGTGTGGCTAGAGAGGCAATAGCAATGATGCTAATCAGTACGGAACTTAAGTCAAGGATTGCTTTGAGGTAGGTAGGACATTATGGGCTCCTTAAAGCGTGCCATCTACCTCTCAGGGCAAAACATCACTCTTGCAAATTGTACTCAGTGTCATTGCCCTCGTAACTGTTCAGCTACGAGAGGGATTTGCCTATTAAGATGATGCGTTGGAAGAGGGATCCACAAGTAATACTGAATAAAATCCTCTCTCAGTGTAATTCTCCTGTCCACAGCAGGCCATGTTTATTTTTGGATTTGGGAGGATTAAGAAACCTTGGACTTCCATTTACTAGGGTGAAGCAGAATTTATATAGATTCAAAACCACAGGTGGCGGCATCTAAATGACTTCCCCATCTGCTTCTCTCTGCATTTCCAGAGTAGTCCAGCCCATTGCATGATGAATGAGAGAAAATAGGACAAGGGCTCACAAACCCTGGGCCATGCTGCCAATGACTATATCATCAAGTTAATCTCACCAGTGTGATAGGCTGAAACTCTTTTAAAACGTGGATTTTCCTAAATGGATTATTCAACCCGTCTGGCGTCTCTTGTTTTCATACTGCTATACACACCTTATTAGCTCTGAATAATATTCACTTTACAAAGTAATAAAAATACCCTACATTTTATAGTGCCCTCTAGTTTTCAAAGTGTTTTCTCGTTCCTTGTTTCATGTGATTCTGGCAAAAACTTTGCAAGATCATATTTTATTTTGATTCTTTCCAAAGAGGAAAAAGAGGTTCAGACAGGGCAGATTACTCAGAGCAATCCTCTGCATGACCTCGGTTTTCGAACATCTCTGTTGATGAACATTTTGGTTTATGAACGCTGTAAACTGGAAGTAAATGCTTTGGTTTTCGAACACGACTTAGAAGTCGAATATGTCACATGGCTTCCCCTGAGTGCAAGATCCTGAGGCCTAGCTGTCGGCTGTTTTCAAATGTTTCAGAGCTCGTGGATTATGTTCAAAAACCAAGGTACCACTGTCCTAGAAAATTTAGAATTGCCTTTTCCTCATTCCAAGTACACTGATAGTTAAGTTGTGCTACTTGGTGGATAAGGACTGTATTTTAAACCTCTCTCTTGTCACATAACACTAGCATATGCTCAAGTCTGCCTGTTTCTACGTGTAAATTCAGCTGGATGCTGATGAACCTTTGTTGCATTTTGTGCTTATTTTGGTAAGTGTGTAAAAACAAGTGCCATTTTCTTTTCTTTGATACTTGACTAAAAATTCTTAAATTCACTTGAATAGTATTCTTTTCTTTTTTTAAAGTCTTACAACCATTTTTTAATAAAACCAGTGCCTTTCATGGGTACCTAATTAACACAAATTCAATAAGTGTTAAAGATTTACTGCTCCCCATGGATCTGAGCAAAGTAAACTTTCCTCTGTTTAATTATACAACACCATTTATCCTGAGGTGATTTGGGTGACTAGAAAAGAAAATTGATCATTTATGTCTTTCTATAGTTAGTTTTAAAATATCACATTCTGGTCATTGTTTTTGAGATAATTTCTCTACTTTCTATTTCACTCATGCTACTGGTTTGTGAATTTGCGATAATTTTGATATTTGAATATGAAATACCATACTCCCTCAAGATTCATGGACATTACATGCTATGGAAAAAGTTATATACAGAAACTAAGCTTCTAAAGCTTTAAATAGCAGTTTAATATAAGCATCTGAGATCATTTACAATTACTTGCTGGAAGGTTCTATTCCTTGAACTTTCCTTTGAAAATGTCTTACCATCATCATAATTATCAAAATACAATAAAACCCTTTTCTGCAATTATTTTTATGTGGGGTAGAATTTAGAATGTATTTAATAGATTTATTCTGTAAGCATAAATATAAGGTGATTATGTAAATATGATTATGTAGAAAGGATGCTACCTTAACAGCCTTAACATTATTATCTATCATCTATCTATCTATCTATCTATCTATCTATCTATCTATCATCTATCTATCTATCATCTATCTATATCTATCTGTCTATCTATCTATCTGTCTGTCTGTCTATCTATCTATCTATCTATCTATCTATCTATCTATCTATCTATCACCATCTAAAATTTCCCAGCATCCATACGTGTTACCATTCATTCATTTGGCTCCCTATGTTACTAACAAGAAGCTTCAGGAAAATACCAATTGCTCATCATCAGGGATGATTTAGCTCTACCACTTTCAATACCTGTACAATGAAAAAGTTACCTTTTCTGATTTCAGTCTCCTCATCTGTGAAATGGGAAACAATACTTACCTCACAGGTTATTTTTAAGGATTAGCTGTGACAATAAATGTATTGTGTAGTACAATGCCTGACACATAGAGATACACAATCAATCTATTTTTCACAAACCCTTTCTATTTTGAGGAGCTAACAACTTTCATTAAAGAGAGAAAAGCTAAATCATTGGCTAATCTAGTAGTGCAAAACATGCTCTTGAATTCCTAGTACCTCTGCACTTACCAAATCAGCGCATCAACCAGACAGTCTTTCAAATAATAAAACTTTTGTTAGACATCATATTTTTTCCCTGAATCCCTAGGTTTTTCAGAGTTGGATAAAGCAACTGGTATTTTCGTAGTAAAGATAGAGTTAGGACG
Source organism: Rhinolophus sinicus (assembly GCF_036562045.2). NCBI lineage: Eukaryota > Metazoa > Chordata > Mammalia > Chiroptera > Rhinolophidae > Rhinolophus > Rhinolophus sinicus. Next base: position 101,061,523 of record NC_133756.1, on the reverse strand, counting down.
TTCATCTGAAGCTATTTATAATTGAATAGAGAGATCGAGAAACAAAGACTGTGGTAAACCAGACAAGATCCAGAAAATTGTTATTTTACATATACGAATGCTACAGGTTTGAAGACCAGAAGCACTCCTCTTGTTATTCTCTTTATACATGGGTGTCAACAAAATTAGGCATTCATGGAAGAGGATGATAACATCATGAAATAAGGGGAGAAAATGGGACAGAAAATGTTCTGAATTTTCAGTGTTAGTCAATTTTGGTTATGCATAGTTTACCAGATTGCATTTTATCTTCTTTATTCTTAAAAATATCTATGTGTTTTCTACAAACATCAGGTTCCTTCTTGTGCCAAGGTTGGAGTTTCTCCCCTGCAAACATTTCTGACTGGAAAAGATCCATGTGGTACGTTTGTTAAGGCAGATGAGAAAAAGCAGAGTGCTGCAGCCTGTTACATTTTTGTATTTTGATTCTGTGAAATATTTCAGCTAAGTACTGATATGATTTTTATATTTGATAACAAGCTGACAAGTTTGCTCAATTCTATTTATTTTTTAGGGATGCCAAAGAACTCCTAGGCACTGGGCCTCAGCAAGTACCTTTGCTACATTTAGTTACTGCTATCTACAGCCATTCGACATAGATTATTTTGTTAAAGTGTTGCATTTGAGGTAGAAATGGCAAAGTAACATATTTCTGATTGTGTTCTGCTGCTCATACCTTCCCATTCACCCAACTCACGCCTGCATTTCATCTTCCTCTTTGTGTATCTATTATCTCAGTATTTTTGCTCAGAATTTTGCTACACTGTGTTATACTATGATTTATCTGCCTTTGTTCCTTTACTCTTATAATAGTATCTCCTTAATTGAAGTAATGAGTATTATTTATTTGTTTGTTTGTTTGTTTATTCCTCCAGAATCAAGCATAGTAGCTGGTACATAAAGGATGCTGCTTAACACATGTTTATTGATTCAATGGATGGTTTGCAAGTCAGCAAAAACTCTCCCCTAAGAAGGACAAACAATGGTACTAGCTGCTTTACTGTTGCATATATCTGCCAGCCTTTAGCTTTAAAGTTTCCATTTTCAATCCTTCCCTCCTGGTTAATCATCTTGAGATGAAAAGATAACTAGAAATAAACCTTAAATTACTTACAGTCAATATTTACATATATTCTCTGACTTCTTAATATTTTAGGGTACTGTGGACATGGGCCAAAACTGTCTTCCTAACTTTACTGTAGATAGATAGATAGATAGATAGATAGATAGATAGATAGATTGATAGATAGATAGATAGATAGATAGATATCATTAAAGAAAATATGAAGTTATCATAAAAGAAAATTGGCTACAATTTTGTGTTAGGAATTACCTTTCCTTAACATTCCAGAATGAGATTCTTTTCACCCTCGATTTTATCAAGGGTAATAGTGAAATTAATGGTTCATTCATTACGAGCTAATGCAAAGGATCTGACTGTCATATCATACTGACATGAAACTGAACCCTTAGTATGAAAGACGCAAGCTGGCAAGCAGCACAGACAAAGCAGCGAGAGGTCTTGGATAGCCCAGGTGGCTCTATAGGTTCTCCTTTCCTGTATCAGACACTCTCTCTGGTCCACAGTCATAGAAGAGGTTTCCATGTGAGGTATGCATATCATAAATGCAATGTGAACATTGAAGTTAGAAAACATGTCATTTTATATCCAGGTTATTACAAAGCTTTCATGACATTTTCCAAGAGTATAAGCCTCATAAATTAATAGATTCTAGATTTTGTTTACCATAAGAAATCCTAAATCAGGGGCATCCTTCAAAGAACACTACATAGATAAGCATTCTCCTGCTAGCAAATTTTACTATTCCATTACCCTAAGGTGAGTTATGAGCATATTTGCAAAGAAATTCAAATGGAACACTTGCCTTTTGTTCCCCAGGACTATTTCTCCCTTTAGGTAGACAAATGGCCCCCAGGCCAGTTGTGGTACCCCTCTCCCCTCTCTGCCAACCCTGTGGCATAAGACACTGTTTCCTTGCTATATCTCCTTTCTCATGTTTTTTTTTTCTTCATTATTTGTCCTACAACATTTCCTGCAAAGTTAAATACTACAGAAGATTCAGCATACTAATATCCTGAAGGCCATCAGAATTTGAACCATTCAACAGAGGTGGAGATCACGTGTATAAAACATATTAATTATGTATATATCCCTTCAGGGATCTTATATTCTTTTACCAACTGAGTTACTCTTTTTGCTCCACCATTCACAGTTATTTGAAACTTTAACATGTGTTGATAGAGAGGCTTAATTTAATGTTTAATTTTTCTAAGGGCAAATTCATTTCCTTCTCTGGCCAGTGTCCGTAGGTATTCCCTCAACAGGGAGCTTCAACTCAGCTTCCCCAAATATTCTCTTACACTAAGTCTCATTATCTGCTTATGTTTGGTTTTCATTTAATTTTATTAATGATCTTACAAACACTTTGTGAATCTACAAAGTTGAGGCAGACACTAAATTATGTTTAACATCAGTTGATATTTAAAGTATTTTTCCTTCCCAATAGAAAAAACTTTTCCAGTGTACGATATATTCCCAGGGACGGAGATGGTGACTGGAGTCAATTTTGGATTTCATCAAAATTTGAGCATAACCATATCCCAGATATCATAGAAGGGTTTTTACATATACCAACTTCCAGATGTCATTATGTAATATCATCCATCCCCAAAAGGAACCACATGAACTATGCAAAGTTTACAATATAGATAATATAAATATCAATATATAGATAGTACTTTTTTGTATTCATTCCTTGATTCACTGTTAAAAAACATTTGATCTTAACTTATGCTGGTTCAATCCAATTTATACCTAACATTTTTTTCTTATATCAAAGATAATTAAGTATTAATATGTAAGTTTATCAATCTATATGTCAAAATTCAGCCTTAAAGTTAGACAATCACAAACTAAATAATTTCCCCTCTATTTATTTTAGTTCCTTTGCTTCTGATTGTCACCTGGATTATTCTTTCCTTATTCCTTAAAAGGTCTCTTCTATGTTTACCCCTTATATAACAATGTCATTTTGCCTTGTTTCATTGACTATGATAAAAAATTTTCAATTGTAGTTTTTTGACATTTTTGCTGTTGTTCCATGATACTGAAGTGCATGCAAGACATATATATCTTTTGCACATAGTATTATAGTACACAAAGCATTTTGTTTTCTGATGACTTCACTTAAAGTTGCATCATAAGCATTAACGTGTTGCTGTATAATATCTATTACTATACATTTTAATTTTATATTATTAAAACTTTTGGAAAACAGGCATTGTAATTTATATAATGATTTCTTTATTGGCTGATAGCTAGGTTACTCTGCAATTTTTTCCTATTAAAAATAAATACATAACCAGCAATTTCACCTGTAGATAAACCCTGGAGAGAAATTAGTGTATTTGTACACCAAAAGACATGTAAAAGATTGTTTCACAGCAGTTTCATTAGTAATATCTAAAAACTGGAAATAATCTAAAGGTCCATCAGAGAGTAGATAAATATATGGTTGTATATTAATGAAATGAAATGCCACAAAGAAAAGGAAAAATGACTACATGTAACACATCTTGCACATCTTACAGGTGTCATATAGAGTAAAAGGAGCATGCACAAAAGTACAAAAATTATATATTACTCAATTTATATGAAATTCTGAATCATACCAAATTAATCTATGGTGATAGAAATGAGAATAGTGGTTCCCCGGGGTTGGTGGGAATGCAGCTGGTGGTGTCAGTGCTGCTGACATTCAAGATAATGGGGCCTGCTGGGGTGCTGGAAATATTCTATATCTTGATCTGAGTGGTGATTACAGGGGTATATATATATAAATAAGAATTCATTGAACTGTACCCTTAAGATATGATATATATATATATATATATATATATATATATATATATATATATACCTCATATAAGTATTAAAATAATACAATGCTGCAGCAAGCACTTTTATCCATAAAATAGTTTACCTCCTCTTTCTGGGTAATTCCTTAATCTAAGTCAAAAGAAATAAATGTTTTTGTGTGTTTGAAAAAATACATTTGGAGGTTATTAAACACTGTATCGGATCTTCTAAGGCACAGTCTTTTATATATTTGAGTCATTTCAATACAGATTCCTCACTGCTTTCTGAAGATAATCCTTCTGAAAAAAGGGAAAAAAAAAAGCTATACTATTACCAGAGGCATGAGCTTTTAAGGAGTGTATGATTTTAAGAATTTTTGTCTGGTAATAGCTGCCCAAGATATGGACTTTTGGCTACTTGTTTTCACATATATACACTGTCATGCTTTCAAAATGTTTCCAATTATTTCCTCCTCATTCCTGTATAGGTAAACAGAGAGAGTCAGTATTTCTAATTACCTACAAAGATGACTGAGTAGTACTCATTAGTACTCTCATTAGTAAGCTTGAGTGACGTTTCAGATATCCCGCTGATTCTTAACTGAAGGCTTTTAAATCTATATAATTTCCTCTTACTTTAAAAAAAGAAAACACATTTGTCAGTATTTTACAATCCATGCTGTTGTTTTAAATCTGTGAGCATGGTATGAGTTTCTTGAAGTACTTCCATATCATTCTCCATCATTACTAATTCCACTAATTTAATGGGCATATTGCATGGCAGTATTGACCTATGTCATGATTATCTTTGCTCTGCATTACCAACACCTAGTTTTAAAGTTTTATAAATTAAGGAGGCAATGCAATTTTGGAAAAGGTGGTGGATAGGAGTCAAGATATTTGAGTACTATCATTGGCTCTACATGAAGTTCAGAATCAAATGGTTGATAGAAACATTTTATTTACTACAGTAAGAAATTTAAAAAGAATCGGACCAGGTGTTGCATTTTTGTTCCAATTTGGGTCAGCAAGTGAACATTCTTCAAATTGAGGTTAGTAATAAAGATTATTCTAAATAGAATCAGAGAACATACTGATTATAGCTCACACTTGGTTTCGGAAAAGATCATATGAAATGTTACTGAAAACACAAATTCATATGACACCCTTCATTTCATGGCATTAATCTTGACTCCCAGATTGGAATTACCTGACCATCAATCTCTTTCTGCAGCTGCTGGTGCTATTTCCAATGCTAATGTTGGTTCCATTTATAAGAAATCTTCCTCCTGTTTTATCTCTAACAACTTTAACATATCATTGAAAAGAAGGGTAATAGGAAACAAAAAAGAAGATCTAGGTCAGGAGAAAGGGAATGAGTTTTTCTTTGTGTTAGAAGAAGGTCATCTAAACATAGTAATTCACCTTTCTACGATTAAATAAACTGAGTCCCAACTCTCCTGCGCACTTACCCTTTTCAAGGAAGACATTTTTGACCAAAATATATTTTGGCCTTTATTCAGCATCTTGAAAACTAATGGGATTATTGTCCATATGTATTGGTTCTGATTAAAATGTCTGGTGCTGCCTGGAATTCACGCACAGGAAGTACAGCTGATATGGGGAAAGCATTGCAAGATGACAGAATTCACTATTCTAAATGTGTCCCCAGGGAACTTTTGAGGCACTAGTATTACACATTGCACACCCTCTCTGCTAGGTGCTGCATAATCACAGCATTGGAATTGACATATTTGTCAGAGACAATCACATTGGAAACTTTCTGAAGCTATAAATAATAGCTAGGGCACCTATAATATTTTCTAGATGCAAAGACAAGGCACTTAATCTTGATGTAATCTGCACAGAGCAGAACCTAGGAGCATTTGGATTGAGTGCTCTCCCTGGGGGTTATTACATAGCACCCAGAGCTCCCCAGATTCAACAAGTCTCTTTGGGTTAGATGAAATCTTACAAGACTATCTGGTACTGCTCCATTGCCAGAGAAAGAAATAGTCCTAGTGAGATGATTTTATACACACACACACACACACACACACACACACACACAGAGGGTGCCAAAAAAAGTATACACATTGTAAGAAAGGAAAAAACTATTAAAATTGAAATAATATATACCAATAACAAAAGATGCATACAATTCATGTTTGACTTCTGAAATTACAAGAGGTGCTCAAAGTGGTTAACATCAACAAAATTTTAGTACAGTTTTTTGCTCTTAAAATGTGTATACATTTCTCTCTCTCTCTCTATTTCTCTCTCTCTCTCTCTGTCTCTCTCTCTCTCTCTCTCTGTCTCTCTCTCTCTATGCATATGTGTGTGTGTGTGTGTGTGTGTATGTATATATATACATACATATGTATATATATTTCCTGAGATAGCTATTTAGGTATTCAACAAATATTTATATTAAGAATTAACACTTATTGAATATACCCTACATGCCAGTGTTCCAAAATTTTATATATATAATTTTAATTAATCCTTATAACACGTCTATTAGAAAGGAATATTTACTCTTATTTTATGGATAAGAAAACTGTGCCACAAGAAAGTTAAGGGCTGATGTTAATTAATATTCTATAAAAGGTAGTTCATTTTAATGGTTACAAGTATGGTTTTTGAGGTCCTATTTTTTAAAAAATAAGATCTCATGTCTTTTATTTATTGATTCGGTGACATTAGGCAAAATAGTTAAGTTCTCTCAGCATCAGCATCCTCATTGGTAAAATGTGGGTAGTAATTACAGCCACTTCAAGGGTTATGAGGATTACATGAATTGAGGGAATCCTTCTAGAGTAGTAACTGACTCATAATATAGCCTCAGTAAGTGTTAATGCTACACTATTCTGTTTCCTGTGTTAAGAATGTTTTATGCTGAAGGACTATACTGAAATGAGAAACTTTTTATGTCCTTCTGCCCTATTAGGCTATGTGTTCCTCAGTTTTAGGGACATGGTTTAACTCATGCTAAGTAGCTAGCAAGATGGATGTGACACATAACATCACTGAATTAATACATGAATAAAGCATGGGCCTCTTTTTTTAAGGGTGTCATTATACGGTGGAGAAACCAGGACACTGCAGTCACTAGAATCCAAAGCAGTGTGTGTAACATGAATGCAGCAGAGCTACTCATGCCTTTCCCTGGTTCCTATGGCAATGTTGGCAATAATTGTTTTGTAGTATTCATAGTAGATTATAAAGTTCCTCCTGACTGCTTTTTTTCTCTGAGAGAGAAAAAGAAAAGCTGAGATCTCCTAAGCTGTTCAGGAGCAGTGCAGCAATCATCCAATCATCTTTTAAACTGCAGTGCCTGGCTTAATGATTGTGTGTATGTTGTGAGTGTGTGTGCATCTGGGTGTGTGTGTACATGCATGTGTGTAAGTGAGGTGGAAAGGTAGCCTCAACACCACTATGGCAGCTGTGTTGTAGTCAAACTAGACCAGACGTAAGAGCTCTGACTGAAGAGCTCTGGTCTGCCAATTACTTACTGCCTGGCTTTGTGCAGAGCGCTTGACAAGAGTCGTGGATGTCAGCTAGAACAACCATGCACTTTAATTCCCTTCTCCACAGCTACAATCCTTAATGGAAGCTATTGTAAACAATTGTGTGACTCTTCCATGGATTTTTCCAGCATAAATCCTTAACTAAATTCTTAGGTATACGAGTATACAGTGAGATGTCCTAGAATTGAAGGGAATCTAATAAATATTGCCAGTAAGGCTCTAGGCTTCAGGAAGCAGTGTTTCTGCAACAAAGAAGAGGGGACATAGTTGAGTAAATGCCGGAGTTCTTCTGCTAGGTAGGTAGTCTGTTTTGCAAACTCCCCTGGTATACATGAACAGCGCAATCCAGGGCTTTGCAACATCTTTTAAAAACAGGCAAACCATTGTTAGCTTACATTCAATAGGAACACCCCCTCCCGCCCCTGCTTTCTTGCAGACTTGAAAATAAAGTACCCATGTATTTACTTCTAAAGTAAAAGGAGAGGTCAAGAAGTCACTCAGACCTGAATTAGCACAATATGACATAGCAGATACTGCTACACAGGCTATGTTTTCCATCACTTAATCCTCTTTAGTGAGCAGTCTGTGTTTTGATTGTGTTTCTTTGCTACTGCAGTTAGTGAAAACCTTCATTCTGAGATCAGTGAGGTTAAAAGAGTTGTCATTTAGACAGTTGCCATACAATCTGTTCAGAGGAATGCAAAGGAGTTTAGTTATTTTATCAATGGTAAACTCATTTTCAGAAGGGCTTAGGTGAGACTCTGTTTTCAAATATAGTATCTTGTAATCAACAGATATCTGTTGGAACTTCAGCATGTTTTAAATGGTGCTATTTTCAAAGACTTTTAAGTAAAAACATCAAACAAACAAACCAACCAACAAACAAACAAACAAAAAAGTCTTTTCACAGGAAATCAGAATTCCTGGCCATGGAAAAAAGCAAGGTAGTTACCAAAAGGCATATCAACATATACTCTGAGGATCAAAAAAGTACTTTGAGGAAAAAAGGGTCTTAGATATAAGTTTTTCTATTTTTCAAGAATTGTGTTAATCAATACTGAAAAAAAATTCTGGTGAGAGTTTATTTTTTGTCATAGGAGGCTAAATAGTATTGGTAGTTGAGTGGTAAAGATGAAGGCCAAACACATGGAAAATGAAAGCATTGAATAGAAAGAAAACCTCGAATAGTTAATCTTTTCATTAGACCATCTTAGGTTGTTCAGGACTCAGGTAGAGGAAATCAGCTATATAGCTTACTATTCTAAATACATCTGCTATTGTACTTCTTGTATGACACTCTAGATTTTTATAGGCTCACTTTCCATACGTCTGGATTCATGTCTTTAAAGGTACAATCAGTGTCCTTTCATATCCCTGTGGCTAGCATAGTGACTATCATAATAGACGTTCAATACTTTTGAGTAGAAGTCTATTCATAGAATGAGACAGTTGCTTATATGTAAAGGTGCCGCTTATTTCCTGAAGTATCCTTTATAGCAATCTGTTTTCCAAGCTTCACTGAGAGAGAATCTCTGTAGGACAGATAGAGTCTCCTAAAAGCTGGCTGTATTTTGCATGAAGTCCTTAAATTGTGGGGAATAAGTCCTCTGCCCCATTCTTTATTTTTTCTCTTTCTTGCATCTATCATTCCTGATTTGCATTGCATAGGTGTTATTATTTTTTCTGCTTTGGGTAAAGGTTACTTTATATATCCATTTCGCTTTACATATTATGAACTGGTTAAAACCAGACACTTAACTTCGTTGTATGTCCTCTATAACACTTAGCACAGTGCCTCCTAGGTATGAGAAAGCTTGTTAAATTGAATTACATTGATAGTGATCACAAGGTTTGGAAAATAGGATGCTTTAGAAAAGATTAAAAGAACAGAGATTGTTTATCTTAAACAAAAGATCAAATGCTATTCTAAGAGTTTACAAATCAATAAAGTTGTACATCCCCAGTGGGGGAAATGACAGGTGGTAGTGGAGTAGGGTGGCAATGACTTCTCCCAAATGTCTTTATCGGTTTGGGCAGAATGGCCAAGGATGTACCTCTTTTCTGTACTTTCTGGTTAGGTGAGCAAGGTATTTTTGGACAATCATACCTCATTGGCTCTACTAGTCTCTAAAGAATCCAGTCTTAACTTCTACCGTATTTATAACTGAGAAGCTATTGCTTTGTAAATAAAATCACTTATTACATATAATTGCTCTGCTTTTTCAGCCGGATTGTCCTAATGAGTCTGACTTATTTACTGTCTTCCACTGAAATGTATACAATATTTTCTCAATCTTGGTTGACAAATATTTATTGAGTGCTTACTCAGGGTCGTGCTGTCAGCTGTATAGCAAAATGAATAAAACATAGGCTCTGCCCTTGAAAGGCTAATTATCTGGTAGGAGAATTTCAAAGTATAAGAAAATTATATAACAATATAATAATATGTGATGCTAGGGAAATGGAACCATTAAGTTCTGTGGCAACACACAGATGGGAAGGAAATGTTTCATCTACATCAGCACTATCCAACAGAATTATAATGCAAGTCATATGTGTAGTTTCAAGTTTTCTAGTAGTTGTTTTAAAAAGTAAAAAGGAGTGAGTGAAAATAGTTTCAATAATGCATTTTATTTAACCCAACATAAAAAAATCATGAATGAGATTGTTTCCTTCTTTTTTACTAAGCTTTGAAATCCAACATGAATTTCATACTTCCAGTGCATCTCAATTTGGATTAGTCACATTTCAAGTGCTCAGTAACATGTGACGAGTGATTATCACATTGGACAGCACGAGTCCAGGAATTTGAAGAGGGAATTTTAAATAATTTGATAGTGACTTGGGTCTTGGAGATTGAAGAAGAATTCTCAGATCTGTGAGACAGGATGAGGTATCCATGTCATGGGAACAGCATATGCAAAAGCACAGCAAAATCCAGATATGTTGGCAGAAGCTTCATATGTGTAGATATGGCAGAGAATTAACCCAGAAAGAAAGGTTGAGGCCAAGCTTTTCAATTATTTTTGAAGATCTAAGACTAGGTTCAATAGCAAAGAATTCATTATAATATTATCAGGTCTTATAGCTAATACTACTTTGTTGCTTTATGCAAATATGTATAGAGTGCTTATCACATGTCAGGTAATGTTCTAAGCACTTTTGACATATTAGTTTGTTTAATCCTTGCAATAACTCTGTGAGGTAGTTATCATCACTACCTACCCCATTTTTTAGATGAGAAAATTGAAACATAAGGAGGCCAAATAATTTGCCCAATGGAACACAACTAACAAGGGGAACAAACAAAATTTGATTCCAGAATCTGTAGCCTTAACTACTGCTATGTTGTATAACTCAGTATATCACTCCCCACTCTATACTATATAGGCCCAGTGCTGAATTTGATGTTCTATATAGATTAGTAGAGGCTAAATATTTAAGAACTATCAAAGTTGTAAAATGAGGTAATGAAGCAAATTTGTTTTTCTACAAATAAAAACTGATTGAAGATGGAATTAAATTCATAGTTGTAAAAGCAAATATGATAAACAGTTCATCATATTTAAGGAATTTAGAAATGTAGTGCCTGATATTTAAATAGTGCCTAATGTTATTTTATTAATAAATAAGATGAACAAATTTGGAAAATTCATTTCACGCTGGCAGTTTGTCTACAAAGTCTCTAAAATATAAAAGCAAAAATATTTAAGTTGCACATAAAAAACACATCTAAAATGTAAACAGCTCAGAAGTAAAAGGATGAACTAAACACCAACCAAAAGAAAGATGGTGCTGTATCAATATCAGAAAAAATGTAGACTTTAAGGTAAAAGACATTACCAGAGATAAAGAAGAACATATCATAATGATGTTATACAAAAAACTTTTTAACAGCTGAAAGCTTTTCTAAAAGAAAGTCTTTATTGAACCATATGTTAGCCAGAAAATGGTCAGAGTCCTGGGCATGCAGTCTAAACCACCAGCAGCAGAGCTAGACAAAGGAAACAATACGTCCACCATCCTGATTGCAATGGGGCTCATTCATGCAATGAATAGGGGGAAGAAAAGTGTAAGTTGTTTTGAAAGAATTTACATTGGTATAGACGAAGGGAATGGGAGATGGGAAGGTGAGCTAGTCCTGAATTAAATACAGGGTCCATCAGGAAGAAGTATTGCCCTTTTGGATTGGTTGTGGGCAACAGGGTGGGAAGTTTATGTCTAAGCAAGATGAGGTGTTGCCTATTGGTTGGCTATTTGGCTATTCTCTCTAGATAATCATGGAAATAACCATCTGGAAGTTAATTCAAACTTTTAACATCCATTCAGTAATTTAAGCAGTCTTCTTTTGGTTTTGCCCCACAGTTGTTAACTGATTAACCTCTCTTTTCCTTTCACCCTCTGGTCTGCTGTAATTTAATTTAGGATACCTCAGAATTTTTTTTTTTTTTTTTTTTGGTCACTGATCACTAACTAGATTAATCAGGAAAATATAATATTTCAAAAGTTTTATTTATCTAATTACATAGTCTTAAAATATATAAAGCAAAAACTCACAGGCTTAAAGAACAATGGAAAAATCTGTAATCACTGTCGGCCGATTTAACCATGTCTCCCAGTAAATGACTGAAAAATGCAGACATACCTGTAAGACTACAGCAAATTTGCCCATCACATTTAACAAACTTGATGTATGAGGTCTGATAATTGAGTTCGTGAACTGTTGCAACAATGTTGCTAACATTTTTTTTTATATAAATTTGTACCAACTGGACAAACAGTTAAACAAGTTTACTATTTGGAAGTGCTAAAAAGTCTGCGTGTAAAAGTTAGATGAAAATGACCTGAAGTTTTCGCCAACAATTCATGGCTCTTGAGTCATGACAATGCACCAGCTCACAGGGCACTGTCTGTGAGGGAGTTTTTAGCTAGTAAACAAATAACTGTACTGAAATACCCTCCTTACTTACTTGATCTGGACCCCAATAACTTCTTTCTTTACCTGAAGGTAAAGGAAATATTGAAAGGAAGACATTTTGATGGCATTCAGGACATCAGCTCTGATGGCCATTCCAGAAAAAGTTTCAAAATTGCTTTGAAGGGTGGACTATGCACTGGCATCGGTGCATAGGTTCCCAAGGGGAGTACTTTGAAGATGACCATAGAGATATTCAGCAGTGAGGTATGTAGCACTTTTTCTAGGATGAGTTTGCAAACTTACTTGTCCTCATAATTATGTGGAACTTTGCACCCCCCAACTGCAGACCACATAGTACACATAGAAGTTTTGCAAAAATTGATTATATCCTGAGTTAGAAAGCAAGTCTCAATAAAATGCAAATGAATTCAATTGTAAGAGTATATTCTCTAACCGTAGTGGATGTAAGCTAAAGGTCAATAACAAAAAGATTTTTAAAAATCCCCATGTGTGTAGAAATGAATAAACATACTTATAAATAACACATATATCAAAAGAGGAAATGACAATTGAACTTAGAAAACTATTTTGAATTGAATATATAAAAAATTCAACATATCAAAACTTATGGAATGCATCTAAAATGTGCATAGAGTAGAATTTATACCAGTATATGTATATTTTAGAAAAAATGTTTAAAAATCCATAAGGTAAACATCCAGCTCAAGAAACTGGAATAATAGCAAATTAAACATGAATAAATGGTACAGTGAAATGAAAAGAAACATAATTAAACTGACAAAAATGCTAAATAATGATTATTTGAAAAGATTAATAATATCAATAAACAACTGTCAAGACAAAAACTCTCCACATTAAAGCTTCATAAGCTGTAAAACAGTGCTTTGTTCTCTCTCTCTTTCTCTCTCTCTCTCTCTCTCTCTCTCTCTCTCTCTCTCTCTAATTTTCTCTCTGTCTTTGTAAAGGGTAAGATTAATTATCAAAATTGAACTTTCTTTGTATGGTAAATGTGAAAGAAAAAGACTTGAATTGAGCCATGCAAAATACACACTTTTTATTTCTTGTCATTAAATACATTATGCACATATTTAATGTACCACATATTGCTAGAATATTACTGTTGTCTTCTCAAGTTTTCCTCTTGCTTCTTCCATTGGGTAGTTGTAGCCTCCCTGGGGTCTTCAGAGTAACATAGGAAAATAGAGAAAAATCTGGCTCAAAGAATCTTGGGAAACTTTACAGGCTTTATGATATTCTCTAGTATTATGAAAACTTGTTATGCAAAACCTCAAATACGACCTACAAATAGGTAAAGCCCTTTACCAAGTAGCAACATTTTCATGAACTTCTTTCAGTTCAGTTCTCTTCTAAAACAAAGCTAACCTATATACCATAATCAGCTGTAGGAGTGTTTCCAGAAGAATTTGAAAGCTAAAGCTACCAAAGAGACCATCACTCCTAATTTGAAGTTGTTTTTCCTTAGCAATCCAAGGAAATATCTTATTTTTGAAAGCCCTTGACATGTTTTGATGTATCTAGTTCAACCATTAGTAATTGAAAATAGTCCTATTGATTCTATATACTTTAACACTTGACATCAAGGATGTGTTTAGGTCCACGCATAGCATCTGCCTTGACATACATCATAGATAATACAAATACACAATTCAACTAAATTTAACATGACAGATATGGGAATACTAAAAGAAAATATCAGCTATAAGAGGTAGGCTTAAACAATCAACTCTAGAGGTTCTCTAATCACAGAAAGAGACTAAAAATAGTTTAAGATAAAAGGGATGTCATCAGATAGCACAAGATATAGATAAGAAATTGAAATCTGTTGGAGCTTAAAAGCACTCTGAAGGGAAGATAAGCAAGTGGAACACAGGCCAAATCAAGCATAAAATGTCCACAGAAGGGTATTTTAATTATTTTTGGAGTATTGGAAATGTGCTGATCCTTAAATTTTTACATAAGAGCATAAAGATTGCCAAGACACACATGACAAAAATTAACAAGTTGAGGAACCTGTCTACAAAATATCTTGACTTGTTTTAAACGTGATCTAAAACCTTGTGGAATTTGCACAAGAATGGGTATATCATTATATATAAATTAGTCACAGAACAGTTAGATTGACACTAGGTAATCCACTAACCTCAAGAAAATTTCCATGCCATGAGGACACTGTATAACACTACAAAATCTCCAACTCAGGGACACATCACTCTTAGGTATGAATTTGTCTCTGAGAGATTCAAGGCTTACTAAAAAATGGGATCCTCAAGTTTCAAAGAATTAAGTGTGCCACCTTCCAGCACACCTTGTTTCATATCTAAGAACTGTGATCCCAGAAACTGTAGATACTCCTATCTACAGAAATGGCGGAATCTTACTAACTGCCTAGAATTACAATGGCCATTATTGGCAGCATTCAAATTAGACAAGATGGTTCATTTTAAGAAGTGTACTTGCAAGTACAGGCTGCCAAATCAAACAGAATGCAATATCTCCTTTAATTCCACGTAGAAGCCTCTAAAAGTCTTCAAGATTCCAAAATAGCCTCATTGAAGGATTCATTGAAAAGGTTAATGAAAAATTTAAGACACAAGTGATACCTAAACAAAACTATAAGACTGACATGACTCCTACTACTCCCCTCTATGCTTTACCTGATCGCTCAGTCTACTGAACCTCTATCTGAATTGTCTTTCCTTTCTGCAAAGACTACAGGACTGTAAACGAAAGTCACCTTCTTCCACACCGACTTGAACTCCCTCATATTTGACGTCAAAGAAGGGCCCACATATGATTCTTCCCAGGGTTGATGGGACTCCGGGGCGTTCTCTGGTTTAATGCTACCAGTTATTCCCTTAAACAGCTAAGGAGAAACTAAAATTAAAATTAATGGAAAACCTTGACAAATGCTGGTAGGTACCAGAAGTACATGACCTACTTAAAACCCCACTCGCTCTGGAGCCTACAGGTGTGATGCTGGGGAAACTAGCAGAAGCCAACACAAGGTGAGAATCTTATCAGAGTCAGCTCTCCTGGATCTCTGAAGTCCCCAGTTGAGGGAGAAAAGTAAAATTTTACATTATCCTTTCCTTTCCATATTCGTATTTTTGTAAATTTTGTTCTTGGGTACCCATTGGTTATAGGTTCTTTATCTCCCAGGGATAGTTGTTGCCTTCTTGTTTTCTCATTTTGTGTCCTGAGAACTTGACTTAGCAACCATCAGGTTGGGGGCTCCACAAATATGGCCAGACAGAAATATGAGCTGCACACCATTTGTGGCTAGATGTGGCTAGACAGAAATGTGGGTTGTACTCCATTTGCTGCTGGGGTCCTGCCAACTTTTGCCAGTGGCTGGGGTCCGGCCAACTTTTGCCAGCTGTCAGGGGAATTGTCTGTTTTTCTTTTCTTTTGGAGTTGTGAATCTTGGGAAGGTAGTATTTTTTTGTCCTCTTTGAGGACACCTCTTAGGTCCATGGTGTTGTTCAGTAATGCCAGGTATATTTACTATTTGTCCTGGTTGAAACCTAAGAAGATTTGGAAGGATTCTTTTTTTAAAAAAAAGTAGTTTTATGGTCAGAAGTTGGCCAAGTTGGAAGATAATATTCAGAGCCCGATAAGAACTTTTTTTTTTTTTAAAGTATTTGGGGTGGGGTTTCCTCCCTAAGCTAAGTAAAACTACATATCCAGAGGAAAATTCCAAAGGCTAACAGCTCTAAATCTAAAACAAAAATCTTTTGATTCCTATCTTAGTTGAAGGTCTTCTTGCTGCTACAAGAAAGTAAATTCAAAATAGTGTAGTTGGATGGGTGGGCCAGCCCTTTGATGTCATTCTGGTTACAATCCAATTCTTTGAGGAATTAAAAACTGTCCTTACTTTATAAATTGAGTCTTCACTACAACAGAATGCAGCTCTAGAAGAAATTCAAAGTCCATCTATCCATTTTACCAGTCCCCGGACCTTACTTATTCATCTTAAAAAGTTGTCTATTGTGTCTTTTTGATATACTCCATCATTGTGTTTTTATGGAGCACATCCTTGTTTTCTGGCACTGTAAGAAACTCCAAGCTCATCCTGTATATTTCCTGCCCCAGTCATAGATTCATCCATTTATCTACAGAGCCCTGGTTCCTTTTATTGGTGAATATTAGAAACCAATATATGGACTCAGGTACGCTTCTTGCTACTAAAGTATCATTACTTCTAGCCCTCTTGTAATCGCATGAAAGCTTTAACTATTCACTTCATACAGCCAGTAAGTCAAGCAATTTTGTTAGGAAAACCAGCAAGCCAAGTAGATTTGGGGTGGGGTTTCCTCTCTAAGCTAAATAAAACTACATATCCAGAGGGAAATTCCAAAGGCTAACAGCTCTAAATCTAAAACAAAAATCTTTTGATTCCTATCTTAGTTGAAGGTCCTAAAGAACCATCTTGAGAAAGTACAGAGTTCAGGCTTCTTTTATGTCAGGGGAAGTGGGGAATGGGAGAAGTTTGAGATCAGGAGGTGATTGAGGATTGCAGACATCTGGATATCAGCAACAGTCCAAGGAGGATGGTGAAACTGCTTTGCTTTTGGTCAATAAACTCTAGTTGCCATGGTCTCAAGGTTCCTATAAATCTTTTGATAAACAATCATTATGTTTGTACATACTTTCCTTATCTCCATAGTTTTGAGCAGGGAGGTTATTTCAGTAATTCCTAGGTTAGATGCCTTTAATGATTAGTATATCTATGTCCAGGACTCAGCAAAAGTTGCTAATCCACATGTTATGGGAGCTGGGCAGACTTGAGTAAGATGGAGTCAGAAAGAATGATTATTTTATTCTATTACACTCTCAGCTAACAGAGCAAGTAGATAAGTTGGTTATATATATATATATATATATATATATATATATATATATATATGTTTTCTATATATATATATACACACACATATATAGGTTTATATGTAACATAATTTATATGTATATATTACATGTACATGTATGTATATATTACACATATATATATTATTTCCATATGTAATCATTCATATATATGAAGATGAACATGGATAAATACTGGTGTCTCCAACTCCAATCCAGGACCATGTGAATTATTCAATTCTTTTGTCCTTCCTTGTCTGTAACCTTCCTTTAAAATGGTGAGAAATCTGGCTTCAACCATCCATCATTTTCTTAACTATTCAATTTCAGTATGACTATTCAATAGCAGTATTAGCATTGTTACTCATATCCCATGAGAAACAGGTTTATCAATTAGAGTGCAATGCATCCATCCTGCTCTATTTGCCTTTAATCTTCACTTTAGACTTGACTGTTTGCCGACATTACTTAGATCAATACCTTGTTCATCATCCCTTTTGGTTAGATTGTTTCATATACTTGTGACACAGTTAGATTGTTTTGTCATTGTCTGCTTTCTATCCTGACACTCTGTTCTCCAAAATTATTTAATTTGTGTACAATAAGATACACTCATTGTGGTGCAAATTCTGACAAATGTATAATATCATATATTCACAATTACATTATCATATACAACATTTTCTCTGCTCTAAAAACTCCCCTGTGCTTCACCTATTGAACCTGTCTCATTATTTGTCACTATTGTGTTACCTCCCACAGGATGTACAATTGGACTCTTAATAATATGTAGCCTGTCCACACTAGCTTCTTTCATTTAGCAGTATGCATGTAAGATTTATCCCTTTCTTTTTGTGAGTTTTTGTAGTTCATTTCTTTTAATCCTTGAATACCATCCCATTATATAGATGTACTATATTTGTTTATCTATTCACCAATTAAAGGTCATTTTGGTTGCTTGAGTTTTTGATGATTATTAATAAAAATGCTACAAATGTGCAGGTTTTTATGTAGGCATTCTTTATGGAATTGAAAGAGCTCTCCTCTGTTTGTAGTTCACTGAGAATTTTTATCATGAATGGGTATTGGATTATCTCAAATGACTTTTCTGCATGAATTGATATAACCACATGAATTATTCTTTTTAGCTTGCTAATTTGGTGAGTTATAATTGACTGAATTTCAAATGTTGAATCAACTTTTTATCACTGAAGTAGTTATGATTTACCTGTTTTCAATATCATTGATTTATCCTCTAATTTTTATCATTTCTTTTTATTGTGCTTGTTTTAGGCTTAAATTTCACTTTTCAAAAATCTTGTTTCCTAAAACATAAGCTTATATTATTGATTTTAAATATTCATTGTTTCATATATATAAATATATATTTTTATAAATGTATGTAAATATTTATATGTACATATATTTATATGTACATATAATATATATATATATATATATCCACAAAATTTCATCTAAAGACTGATTTCACAATATCCCACAAATGCTAATGTTTTTCATTTTCATTTAGTGAAAAATATTTTTAAATTTCTCTTGAGATTTTTTTGACTCATGGGTTATTTAAAAGTGTATTATATACTTTTTCCAAATATTTAAAAATTTCCCAGGCATATTTCTATTATTGATTTTTACTTTAATTTCATTATGGTATGAAAACATACTTTGTAAGATTTTTTTTATTTATTTATGTATATAGAGACTTTATGTATTTTAAAGTATTTTATTTAAAATACAGTATGTATTTTAATGAATTTAAATTTTTAATTTATTGGGGTGACATAGCTTAATAAAATTATATAGGTTTCTGTCTATTATTTCTGTGTGGTGGTATTCTACAATGTTTCCCTCTGTTTCTTCTTTTATTACAATATACATTTCAGTTCTGGACTTTTTTTTTTTTTTTTGAGTGGTTACCCTTAAGTTTATGTAAAAGTTTGATATTTAGAGTATTCCATTTTCTTCAGCATGCTTACTGTCACATTCTGGTCCAGGCCTTTACTCTCTCCCTTTTTATGTTTTGGTTGCCACAAATTGTCCCTGTTGATGGTGGTCGAATAGCTTCCTTTAGTATTTCTTGTAGTGCAGGTTGTGTATTAGAAAATTCCCTCAGCTTCTGTATGTCTGGAAAGGTCTTTATTCCTCCTTCATATCTAAAGGATATCTTTACAGGGTATATTATTCTTGGCTCATAATTTCTCTCTTTCAATAGTTTGAATATTTGGTTCCACTCCCTCCTGGCTTATAGAATTTCTGCTGAGAAATCTGATGATAATCTAATGGGCTTTCCTTTGTAGGTTAGTGTCTTCTTTTCCCTGGGTGCCTTGAGGATTCTTTCTTTGTCATTAATTTTCGACCGCTTCAGTACAATGTGCCTTGGAGAAGGCCTGTTGGGGTTGAGATAATTAGGAGTTCTATTTGCTTCTTGGATTCAAGGATCCAGTTCTTTCCACAAGTTTGGGAAGTTCTCATTGATTATTTGTTTGAATATACTCTGTTCCCTTCTCTCTTTCTTTTCCTTCTAGTATGCCCATTATTCTTATATTGCTCTTTCTGATGGAATCAGAAAGTTCTTGTAGAGTTCTTTCATTTCTTTTAAGTCTCAAGTCTCTTGCTTCTTCCATCCATGTCATTTCCAGGTTTCTATCTTCGATGTCCCTGATTCTTTCCTCCAGTTGGTCAACTCTACTACATGAGCTGGCTATTTCATTCTTAATTTATTCTATTGAGTTCTTAATCTCCAGAAATTCTATTTGGTTCTTTATTAAAATTTCAATCTCTTTGGTAAAATGTTCATGTTGTTCTTTGATTGAGTTTCTGAGTTCATTAAACTGCCTTTCTGTGTTTTTTGCATCTCGTTGAGTTTTTTCAGAACTGCAATCTTGAATTCTCTGTCATTTAAGTCACATATTTCCATATCTTTAAGTTCATTTTCTGGAGACTTCTCACTTTCTTTCTGAGCTGTCTTGTTGCCTTGGTTATTCATGGTAATTAATGATTTATTATTTCTCTTCCTAGACATCTACAGGAGTGGCTTCTGCAACAGGTTGATAGGAAGAGGTCTTTCTTTTGTTTTCCTGTACTTGTTGGTAGAATGTTTTATTTTCTCTCCGACTGCAACCTTTTTTTTCTCTCTCACACAGTAGTGCTATGTTTTCTCTGCATTATTCCAGCTTCTCACACAATGGGAGGATTCCGTGGAAGGCGGGCTTCTCCTCTGTTAACAGTTTGCCTGAGTCATAGTGCACCGTGTTTTAAATTTTCACCATGCTCTAAGGAACAAAATTAATGTCCAATTAGATCAAAATGATGGATAGTGCTATTCAGGTCAACTATGAATATATACATTATGATTTTCTGCCTGCTTAATCTATTACAGTTGACCCTTGAACAACAAAGAGGTTAGTGGCACTGATCCCCCATGCAGTCAAAAATCCACATATAACTACAGTCGGCCCTTCACATCCACAGATTCCCAACCACGGATCAAAAATAAAGTTGTCCCTTGAATAGCATTGGATTGTACTGCATGGATCCACTTATAAGCTGCATACAAGGGAACCCATGCTGTTCAAAGTTGTGTTGTTCAAGTATCAAATGCAATTAATAACAGAAGCATGTTGAAATATTATACTATAATAGATAATTTTTCTATTTGTCCTTTCAGTTGTATCAGTTTTTTTCATCATGTACTTTGATGCTGTTTTGTTATGTGCATAAATGTTTAGAAATTCTACATCTTCTTGAGAATTGACCTTTTAACCATTTTATAATGCCAAACTTGATTCCTGATATGTTTATTTTTGGTCTGAAGACTGTTTTTTCTCAAATTAACATGTATAATTTAGCTTTCTTTTGATTAGTATTAGCATGATATATCTTTCTCCCTCCCTTTATTTTTAACCCATCAGAAACTTTATTATTCGAAGTGTATTTTTTTTAGAAACTAATAATTGATTTATTAAAATTGTGATTTTAATCTCTGTATGGGTGACTTCAATCTTTACTCTTGGCTTAGTACTGATGGAAGTAATCTGTAACAATCTCAGAAGGAATGTTCAAGTTAATGAGACACTTGTGGATTCTCGTGTGGAAATGATTCCAAGTCTTAGAACCTTCATCACAAGTACTTTTTCTAGTGGTTCTCAGATTTTTGGTAGGCATCAGAACCAGTCCTTTCACTTTGAAGTTCCTTTTCTTGTAATGCTAATCAAGTCAGCACACACTTTCTCCTGGCTGTGTTCTGTTGGGTGATAGAAACTGAGCTAAATAGAATTTTGGATGAAGATTTTTTTAAAAATCTGGCTAGGAGTTTTAGCTGTGTATATTTGCTTAGTTATAAGCACCAAAGGCCACAAATCTCTCTATTGTCCTCGCTCTTATTTTCCCCATAGACTTTGATCATCCCGAAGTAATCCTCCCCAGAGAGAGTCTGTCTTGAAGCTCTTTCAGCTGTAATCCACTGTTATTGTTGGTGTGATGGTAATGTGTGGCAGAGAGAAGTATTATACACACCTATGATTTAATCTCCATGTGTCTTTGTCCCTGGGTTGTGACTTTCACAAGTGTTTCTTAGCTTTGTTTTTTCCACTTAGGTGAAATAGAAAGGAGAGAGGGGACTGGTCTTAGAGAAATGTGCTTCCCCAAGGAGGACTAGGGTTTGGTAAAGTCTTTTCTCCTGGGGAGTAGAACTTTGTGATAGAAAACACTATAGTGCATTTCACAATGGTTTCTTTTCTCCTTCAGCTGCTAATACCACAAAGGGATCTTTCTTGGCTCTTCATTAGGAGAATCTGGTGGGTCCCTGGGAATAAAATCTACATAACTGTGAGGCCACCCTATTGACTGCAGCCCCAAGAGTTTGTTTCTCTCTCTCAAGTTTATCCACAGTCAGCCTACATTATTTCATCACAATTACCATTTAGGTGCTTCCTTCCAGGTCATGCCTCCAGCGTCTCCTACTTCAGCTAACACAATCTTGGATCTTGGCTGTGACTCTCTGCATTTGCTTATCTCTTCAGATTTCAGGTGTTCTTTTTTCTTACAATCTCAGTTCTGTGGTGGGTAGAAAAATTTGTTGATTTTCTTTTTTTTTCTTCTAAGCTCTTTCATATGTAAGATTGGGTCGATGACTTCCAAGTTTTAACATGTCAGAGCTAAAACCAGTTGTTTTATAGAGCATTGTGGATATATACCTTAACCAGGTACACTACGTGTAAGGTTTGATGTTCAAATTATTATGCTCACTTAGCATTCCTTTATTTTTCAATAAACCTTCTCAAGGCTCTGGGGTGTACCAAGTTAGCTGCAAATATGGTCCTATCACTGTTGAACTTATGATTCCACTGATAACTTTATATCTAGAGATATAAAGTTAAAATAAATTGTTTTGACTATTATTTGAATATTATACACTATAAGATCACATAACAAAGGGACTTGTATTTTCTAGAGTGTCAGTTTCTAGAGAAAGTGACAATTTATTTGAGACCAGATAGTTGATAAGGAATTTTTCTGGCAAAGAGGATAGAGAAGAGAATTCCAGAGTGGGGACGATCATTGTATTAAACAGTCTGAAGCAGAGAGTGGATATGATGCTGTAATGGTAGGAGTATATATAAGTAAGCCTGGAGAGGAGGGAAACGCTGATAGGTATCACCTATATAAAATGTGGTAATAAGAATCTGTCTGTCCCGGTGTGCTATGCATCAGTCATTAAGGTTTTAGGACCAGAAATATAAGTTGGTGACCATACTTGACTAATTTCTTGTTTGTGACCTTAGAAAATAATTTCTATCTCAGGTATATAAAACTTTCATACTATTAAAAATTTAATAATCCTACACAACCAATGGCTTTTTTCAGGTTGTTTTCTGCGTCAAACAAAATAATGGTTCAGATAGTACTTTTTAAAATGTGAAGAGTTTGTGTACACTTTTGGACTATTATTATTGAATATTTCTAAAGTTTGTGCCACTCACATATTATTTCCCTCAGAAATATGATAAGGTGGAGTGATAGGGAATTAAGAGGAGGGAGAAGTTGGCAACCGCCAGTAGCTCACCCCTTCAAGAGGTCGGTCCATGCTGCTGTGATTTTATATAGGTCCCCACTATTGTGATCTTGGTCAGGCCTCAGATGATAATTCTACACAAGTGTTCCCCAAAGTTCATGTGCTTTATATTGAAATTAGATCTTAAGCTACCCAAAATTTGGGGAACATTTAGTCATATATGGGGTTATTGAGAAAAGAGTCAACAAGATATACTAATAGACTGAATGTAACTTATAGGAGACAAAAGGTGGATTGGTAAATGATCATGTGATTTACTAAAATTTGGAACACAGGACAAGGGGAATTCAGCTGAGTTTGAAATGTCTTTAAAAACCAAATAGAAATGCCATGAAAATATTTTTCCTATCCTAGTCTGAAGCTCATGGGAGAGGTCAGGGCAAGAGATTTACATTTGGTAGTCATCTGGTCATCTGGAGAGAAAATATAAATAGAAAACTGACTGGCTTCAGGGACAAAACTCTGGGGCATGCCAACACTTAGAGACCATGACACGATGAAGTTTTATACAAAGGATACTAAGAAAAAATGGCCAGCTAGGAGGGAAAACAACAAGAACAAGAAGTATGGAGTCTCTTGAAGGCAAATGGAGTAAGCATTTTAAGAAAAAAAGGGATAATCTATGATCAAATACAAAAATGTAAGTAAGGGGATCTTGCAGAGGTCACATTCAGTGAGATAATAGGGCCAAAATGTTATTAGAGTGAATATAACGGGAAAGTGGTAGGAGAGAAAGTATAGCTTGATGTTCAAATGCTAAGAGTAATGATGGTGAGCAAGACACTAAGACACACTCCAAAAAATATATAATTATATATAAAAATATATAAGTATTTTCATGTATCCAAATATATAATATACCGAATGTTTATATAAAATGTACATATACATATAGCTACATATAGATTTTATATATACAATTTTATATATATAATATATATATGATACATGACCTTATACAGGCAATAAATACTATAATATGAAATATATATGACATCTATATGGGAAAATAAACTTAAAAGGTTTTACTATAATGTAGCATTAAATGACTGGTGTTTATTGACTGTTCTCATCTTTAATGTCATAGACCTCTTGAATCAGAGAGCATGTGTATGCAATTTCTCAATGTGTTTTTTTTTTTCCACTCTGAGGTATAGGAGAGGCAGAATTACTAATAAGCTTATGTCCTGCCTTGTGTTTTTGAATTGTTGATACAAGATCACAATTAAGTTATACCAACCAAAGGAAAGCTCAACATTTCTTCTAGAAGTTTAAAATATCAAAACCCAAGAAGTTAAAACTGAAACTTTTTTACTCTGAACACATAGTGAGATATTATTCAAACTTAGAAAACAGCTCTGTAAATTTTTCTGTATCTTTTCAATTTCTTTGACATGATTTTTAATTTGTAAAAATTAGAAATTTCGGATACAGGTACTTAAGAAGTTACACTGGATAATTTCTATTTTAGCTTAAGACCTTCAAAAAACCTCAACGTTTTTTGAGTCTCTTAAAGAATTTCCACCAGCTTCCAATTCAATAGAGCAAATAGAGTACTTCTATTGATTAGTAAGCCATTAATTGACAAAATATTGTGAGATCTGTTTTTCATTTGTAATTAAACATTACCATAAATCCCTTATTTATTTATACTGACAATCCCTAACTTATTGCCAACCTTACCTGACCCACCATTAACAATATTTATTCTTCTTTACAACAATATTTATTCTTCTTACATTTCCTCACAGCTGAGATCTTATATGATTTCCCCAGAGATGTTACAATGGTTTCTAGAATGTAAGCCATTTCTTTCATAAAAAAATAAGGTTCACAACGGCAGTAACTCAGGCCAATATACTGTATATTCAGTGAGGGATCTATAGCAATACATGTGAAATGAAGTGATAGATCAACTCTTATAGCTGATTATTCCCCGGGATTTGGTATCTGAAACTTTATTATTCATGTCTAGTTCATGAAAACTTAGCTCTTCAATCCTATTTTGAGGGCTCAGTGGCATGGTACTTTACAATTTTCAAATGACTTCCATGTACCTTGAATCATTTACAGTATACATATTAGAAAGATGTATAAATTAGTTCAGGCTTTTATATTTTAATTCATAACCCTATGATTATGAAACAAACCTCAGAAATCTATTGGGAATTATTCTTATATATCATATGGAAATAAATATTTGGTATGTTTGTAATATTGATATGAGGGAAAATATTTCACATACTGAATATTTATAGTTTCAACAGGGTGTTTGTAGTTTCAACTATAGATATGAGTGAAAAGTTTACCTCATGATGGGAAGATCCCTTAAGTTTTTATATGTTGGTCAAACGACATTATTGCATTGTCACTTGAAGTTCATTGTTTGATAAAGTTGACTGTCTTAAGAGAATAATTTTTAAAAATCTATATCCTAGAATCACGTGAGAGCCAATATTTTTTTGTGTGGAATTAGAAAAAAATACAGCATTTTCTGGGAATTTCTGCTAGATTATGAGTTCATGATAGGTGACATTTATATTTGTTGTTGAATGTAATGAGTGTTAGATACTGAATCAGGCTCTGGAAACATAAAATTGACTAATCCCGAGTTCTATACCTAAAGGATCGGGCAGCTACCAGTGGGGAAAACAAACTCATACATTATTAATACGGCATTAAGGAGACCTTTCAAGAGGCTTGAGGAAAGTGCTAAGGAAGGCCAGAGAAGGGAGAAACTGACACTGAGCAGGGTCATCTGGATAGACTTCCCAGACCGGGTGATATTTGAAATGGAGCGCCCCCTATCCTTTCTCTCCTTTGAATTTCCCCAGGAAATCAGTTATGTCATACCTAAAGAATGTAAAATGCCAAAATTTACATTACAATATCCCTTTATTTTGGTACTCTAAAAGGATGTTCACTATTTGGGAATATTGCCAACAGGCAAATGACTACAAAATAGCTCCCTGGGAAATGTTATGGTTACTTTGGAGTCACGTTTTTTTTTTTGGTTTTTTTTTTTTAAGGCTTTTTATCTTGCCAACTTCTTTCTCATCTTAACAATTTCTATTGTTTCGGAAACTATTTTAAGGTACAAAATTGCACTTACTCATGCCTACGACTCACTAAGCTCTTAAGGCTTACTTTTCTAATTTACTTTCTATTATTAGCTGGACCAGTTGCAGTTCAGGCAGTTTTAGAACCACCTAGAATAGACTGTGTCCCATGAAACATTACTCTTTTGAATGAACAGTATTTGATTAAAACAATTTATTTTCTTTGAAAAAATCCCGTAATCTTAGTAGTAGTATAGCACTAATGGAAAGAGTCCAGTTTTAAGATGTTTACATGAGTTCTGCCTCAGTCATTAAGTGAATAGGAAGAAGAGAATCAACTTTCATTTCCTATATAAAGTTAATAATAATGGAAAGGTGCCTGAAGAGGACTTAAAAACAACCAAAAATAAATGAGCAAAAACCAACATTGGTGATTAGATTTGAGCTCTCACTCTCTCTTGTAAGAAAATAAGGAAGCTGATTATATTTTGAATGACTTAATATTGGGCCATCTAATTGCCCAGTGTCATGACCCGCCTGCAGGAAGTTTCATGGTGTCAAGAGAGTTTAATTGTTCCTTCTGAATCAATTGGCTTCCAGTACCTAAATGGAAATGAAGTGGGGAAAAAAAAAAGAAAAAAAGGAAGACTATAGGAGCTAAAACCGGATTATTAATTTCAAACTGTGAAATTCCTATAAGCTTCTCTTCTTCCTCTCACTGATTTTATAATGGTTCACAACTTCCCTGTGTGGGCCTAGTAATTGTGCTCTACTCACCTAATTTGAACAGTACCATTTGACATTTTGGGGTTATCTAATAATGGAGTCAGCCAGGCAATCAGCTTTAGTGTTATGTATTTCATGAGTGAAAGGGGAAAAAATCTTAAAAGACAGGCCGGCTTGGTTTAATTTCATTGGATATTAGCATTTTTCAAAAGCAAAGCAGTATTAGTGATGGAAAGTAGGTTAAAACATTGCTGATTTACTAATAAGGAAAAGTATATTTCCCCCCCCTAAAATAGCAATACTATTGAATGAAACTTCAACACATGCAAAGTAGCAAAATTCGTTTTTTTCCTTTATGACTCTCTTGATTTCTGAGTATTAGATTCATTAGGGGATGAAAGAAGCCTAAAAGGACTATTTATGTTAAAATGATTAGTAAAAGAGTACATAGCAGGATTAAAAGGAGCAAAAAGGAGGTGGTTCTCTCTTTGGGGAGGGAAAAGGAAGTGAGTCTCAGCACAGTTTAAATGGGTAATAGAGCATGCTCATAAGTGCTGTGCAGTGGCATTTAATGAAATTCTAAGCTCTACCTCCTCTCATTAAGTTGAGATTCATGGAGTTAGTAACAGAGGAATAACTGGCAAGTAGGCCTGCTGTGAAAATGACCACATGTCCCACATCCCATCAATTTAACCTCTGAAATAAGGGGCCTCAAAAATGCAGTCTCTTTCAGGTCTTCCTCACTTCCTTTCAAGCTGTTATAGTTCTGAGCCTCTTGGTGAGCTTAGCACCTGCAAGCTACACTCATAACCTGGGTATGTACTACATAAATGTAGATATTTCTCCTGAAAGTCAAAAATTCTTCTATTGTGTTCTTTATCTTTTTTTCATAGACTCAAAACTGAACTAAATTCACAAGAAAAGATGCAACACCGGCTTTTCTCTGGTGAGGTTGGTGGTAAATTAGTAGTAGAAAAAAACATGTAAGCTCAGGTTATTTTTTATCAAATATATTTATTGCTTGATTAATACCTGAAATAAGTGATGTAATGAAGTTATTAGGTTGGTACAAAAGTTGGTTTTTGCAATTATTTTCAAGCTTTTAAACCGCAATTACTTTTGCACCAACCTAATAATTTCTGGCCTCTGAACTTGAAAGGTTTTTTTTTGTTTTTTGTTTTTGTTTTTAATTTACCACTTTCTATTAGTAAGCTTCACTATTTTCATCTAACAATAGCTAAATGACACCATCCTCAGGAAATTACAAGATCTTTTCAGTTAAGTAACCATGAATCCTAATATCCTCCCTGTTTTTCCTGGTCTTAGAAAGAGATTAGGTACCTGTTCAGTTAACTGATTTATTTCTACTCTTCAGGGCCGCAGAAAGGAGCTCTCTAAAGAAAAAAATGTAATGACCAAGGTCCCTGTCTAAAAGAATATGGGGATTTATTAGATTGAACAGAAA
This sequence comes from Rhinolophus sinicus, assembly GCF_036562045.2. Classification (NCBI taxonomy): domain Eukaryota; kingdom Metazoa; phylum Chordata; class Mammalia; order Chiroptera; family Rhinolophidae; genus Rhinolophus; species Rhinolophus sinicus. The sequence continues at coordinate 101,032,908 of NC_133756.1, read as the reverse complement.
GGATTTTCCTCTCATCCAATGAGCTACTCTTTTTTTTTAATGGTATTTCTTCCCAGGGATAAAGCTCTGCATAGTTTTTGTTGATCTCTTTACAACAATTTTGGGGAATATGCTTCAGATATAATTCATAAACAGTTCAATTACTTGGGTATCTCTTTCTATGGGTTTTTTGAAAATAAGGATTTGGAAGTATATTAATGGGAGGAATAAAACAGCATAAAAACTGTAGAGATGTAGATTTGTCTGAAGTTGTTATCTTGGGATGGTCAAAATAGTGAAGAAGGGTACAAAGCAAATATATTCCCTGTATTGGCTTGGATACTAGTATTCACATAGATTTTCCACATCAGTATGATGTAGGGAGGCAGGGTGAAGTCCAGGAGGATATCCCAGATGGATAGCCCAATGTTTACCCTAAATTCAAACAAACCTTTGTTAGATAGCTATGCCTTTGTGACCCCAAACCTTAGCAGCTTAAACAAAAACGCTTATATCTCCGAGTTTTCCTGGGTCAGGAATTTGGGAGTAGATGATTTATTTGCTGGTTTGAGCTCAGGGTTTCTTAGGAAATTACAATCTGGATGCCAGTTGGGGCTGCAGTCATCTGAAGGCTGGAGTGGGACTGGAGGATCCATTTCCAAAGTGGCTCATTCACACACCTGGCAGGTTAATGCTAGTTGTTTTCAGGAGACCGTGGTTCTTTGCCATAAGGCTGTCTCCATAGCACTACTTGAGCAACTTACAGGCATGGCAGCTGGCTTCCTCCAAAGTAAGTGATCTAAGAAGAGAGCTAGGCAGATGTGACAATATTTAAGTCTTATTTTTGAAGCTAAGTATTAATCGAACTACTTTAAGAATTGGGAGTTACTTATGAATGAGGGTAAGAGAAAATCTGTACCATGGTGAATAAATAGAAGAGAAAATTCACCTTTCTGCAAACAAATCAGTCAGTGTCTAAATATTAAACACGTACTTCCTTTCCTACGTTAGTTACCATATACACTTACCTCCATATTATCTGCTCAAGGGAAAATCAATGGCACTGATAATCCAAAACCAATTAAAAATACATTATATATTGGGGGGAGGGCAGGGAGTAATTGCAATTTTAATTATGTCTGGTCAAATCGCAATTAGAATGTGTTCCCTGAGAATACACCTGTTAAAAGGGATGGCCCAAATAGGCAGTCAGGATATGAAAGAATAGACTGAATTTTTAGTTTCTTTAGAAAAATTACACAGATTTTAATTCTCATATAGTAGTCAAGATTAAATCCTCTCTGGTTGTGATTAACTTGCAAGTAAGATTTTAATATATGTGGTTTTACATCTTTATGCTTTGTTCTGTAATGTTGATAATTTAATTTCGGCATAGGTTAATTTTGAGCCATATTGCTGGAATATTAGAAAAAGAATAAACTGATAAATTGGATTAGACAAGGAACATAAAACAAAAGGCAAAGTATGAGAAAAGATTTTGGAAATGCAACCTATGGAGAGAGAAAGGAAGCTGAGGGAAAGTCAAGACGCCCTTTAGAATTACCTCCTGTGTCTATTAGGAGTGAGTGAGCTAAGCCTCCTATCAAGGGACCTGCTTATCGGTGCTTTGTTTCAGTATGTGCTTCTGGGGAGCAGTTAGAATCTCTGAGCTATAAACTCAAAAAAGCATTTTGCATTTGAATGGAGGCTCATTTATTATGTTCACTCATTTAACCAATATTTATAGGACATCTACCATGTCAGATAGCTGTTATTTTTGAACTCTCACAATCATAACTACAACAGAGTAAAACCAATCTACAAAATCATCTTGCTCTTTCTAAAAATGAATATAAGAGATGACAAATTGTACAATCAGGACTAATTAAGATACGTATAATCTAAATGTTTTCTTTATAATGAGTATTACTTTAGTTTTATGAAAACACAATGTATTTATGAAGCCTTCACATGAATACTTGTGATCTTGTTCTTCCAATTCTATTTTTCCTATAAGGTCTTCAGTGTGAATTAATTCTACTACACAGAGGTTTTCAGGAGCCATTTACGGGTTGGATAAGGGCACTTTCGAGGAAGTGATTCCTCTGTGAAGATATCTTTTCTTCTTCTAGTATTCTGTGAAGTTTATTTTTTAAATATAGGCAAATATCTTCCTGAAATCTAAGGTCAAAAATACTACATACTCTCTGTGTGAGCCCAAGCTAAGTAAATCCTTCTTGTTCATTGGCTGTGCAGCTACAGATTTCAGAATATCTTGAAAAGCTAGAAACAAGTGTTCATAAACTAGGTGAGGGAGTGGAGGTTAGTGCCGAAATGCCTATTAATTTCTCTAGAAACCAAATTTCTTTCTTTTTTTCCCCTCATTGATCTCCAAAATGAAAGAGAAATCTCTACCTTTAAAACGAAATTTTCCTCCTTTTCATCCATTGCAAATGTTCACTTGCAGTGGAGTGAATTACAAGTGTTAACGAGACTGTACTTCCTCTCAGTCTCTCTGGATTTTCATACTATGACAAAAACAAACTGTCAGTTTCATCAATCCATTTGCCGTTTTCTTGGGTAAGTGGAATCAAGAAAATATCTTGAACATTGAATTTCTTTTGAAACCATTTAAATGAAGAAAATATTTTAATGATTTAAAGTACTCTAAGCTATTTTTTAAAAATGTTTGTGCCGTTAGGTCAAATACTAAAAAAACAATTGCTATAAATATGGTCAGTATATAATGTCTTACAGTCTATAGAAAAGGGAGAGTTGACTCTTCTCTGAAGGAAGAGTATTAAACTCATGACAATCCTAGAATTTCATATGACTTTTATGCTATGGGTAAATTTATTATAAATGTGAAAAATTAGGGAAGAGAAGTAAAAAAGTAGCTAATTTTAAATTAGAAATCAATGTAATCTATTACAAATTAATTTCTAATTTTCTGGAAGACTAATGCACTATTAATTTGGGGAGAAAATGAAAGGACAGCTATAGAAACAATCACCATTTCTCTTCCCCAGGATGAATTTTATCTGATGGTTAATTAATACTATATTCTGTGTTGAAAATTATTAGAAGGTCTCTCTCTCTCTCAGAATTTCTCAGTATAAAGAATGAAAATTTTATGAACTGTCGTATGTGAGGCAAAATTTAGGTCTTTTCAAATTGATGATGATGCTTCAAATGTGGTACTGTTTTAAGTAAAACATGCCAAACTATCAAGATCAAATATGCACACAGTGGAGCTCATGGATATGGTCGTTTTTGTTGTTCTATGTCATCAATATAATAAAAGTAAAGTAGACCAGAAATCAAACCTCCGCTTTGGTGTCATATTTTGCTGAAAGTTGCTGGATTCCTTTTTTATTAAGCAATTTAAAATATAAATGTCTTGTTATGAAAATTTTTCAGAGAACTGTAAGAAGTATGAGAAATTTTGAATTTAGAAACCTTTAGTATTCTTTCTCTCTGTTTTGTTTATGTACCCACATGCTCCACTTGAAAACAAGAGAAAAAACTTAGATCACAAGTCTTCTGGTTTTAAAACAGGTGAAAAAGAAAGCAGGCTGACATTGCATCTTATCAGATGGCCGGTTACTTACTCTTCCACTCTGGGCACCAAAATTTTCTTTTCATGTATCACTTGTATCTATGCTGTACAAAATTTATACATTTATTTCCTGTAAGGCCCACATCACTGTGCTCTAGCCCCACTGGCTTCCTTTATGTCCCTGAAAAGTAACTGGAATATGCTTGTTCCTGGATATTTGCACTTGTTATTTCCACCAGTAACTCTTTCACCAAAAATCATCTTGTCTATTCTTCAACATTCATCATCTGTTTTTACCAATGTCATAATGTCTGTGAGGATTTCTTTGACTTCCCTATTTAAAATTTTATCCTCCCCAACAATCTTCCTCTTCCTGTCTTTAATTTTCTCTGCTTTAGTTGTTCCCATTTATCATAATGTACATTTTACTTATTCATTTATGGCCTTTCTGTTTTTACTATAATGTAAGCTTTGCAAGAGAAAGGAATTTTTATCTCTTTTGCTTATTGCCTTATTTTCAGGACTTAGAATAGGACTTATCCAACAGCAGGGGACCCAAACACTTGCTGAATGTTGTTGAATGAATAAATATAAAAATATCTGAAGTATTATTTAATTTTTAACTTTTTAAAGACAACAAACATAATTGTTGTTTGACTGAATCACATTATATGGTTCTAAAAATTAGTAGCTTTCTGGTATGTTAACTTATAAATACACAATGAGTTTCTTGAATATGTAAACAGTTCCTCTTCTTTGAGGAATTGAATATATTTAATCTGCTTTTTCTTAAATAGTCTTGGTTCTCCACTGTCTTTTGATATACTTTGATGCAGTCTATATCATTTTCACTTTACTTGAGTTGTGCTATATTATTATTTTCTCATTTTAGGATATGTGAGACTAATGGCATAGAATTCTCTCTCTCTCTCTCTCTCTCTCTCTCTCTCTCTCTCTCTTTCTCTCTCTTAATTTTTAAGAGTCCAGCTTGGCCAGACAAGGTTGCACAGTGTCCTAATAAAAGGAAATTCCCAGAACCTCCCCAGATTCTCAGACTTAGATCTTGAAATTCCTGGTTTAACCTACCCATACATTTCGTCATGGCTCGGTGCTTTCAATCTCTTTTAATGACTTCTTTTAGTTCACTTTCTATATGTGCTTCCGCCTTGCTCAGGATTTATCTCCGTCTCCAGCCTTGGCTGTATCTAGGCTATTGATGTAATTTTTTCTCCTTTGAAAACTCCTCTTCCTTTTCCTCCTTCAACACTGTATACATGCTTTTCAAAGTAGTGCCAGCTTTTCTAGGAAAGTCTTTTCATGAGCAGCCTCTGTTACTTGGATTATTTAGTCCTTGTAGGTGAGAATTGCACATTCTTTTTCTGAAACACTTTAAAGTTCAGATTAAGTGCAAAATCTGAACTGATTTTATTTCTGTAGTTCAGTTATGACTTTTGATTCAATATAACTTATTTGCCATGATACAAAACCACCTGCAACTTTTAGTGTCTAGAAACATCAATCTCAACCAGTGCTTTCCTTTTAATGTCTCTATGCACCCTCTTTTCATATCTAAAACTTTTATGTGTAACTTTCTATTCACACTTCACACCTCTTTCTATTGTTCAACTGCCTTTGAGGCATACAACAGTGAAAGGAAGGCTTTCTAAGCTCCTAGCTTTTTGGTAATGAGAAAGCTGGTTTCATGCTGTCTATGATTTGTTATAGGAACCATTGAACTCTATGATGCTTTCACCATCACACATACTTTCTTCCTCTGGCTCCTCAGATTTTGATTTAACCATTTAATACTCACTATTTTAAAGGTAATTTACTTAGTTATCTTACATGCATTTTCCACTAGCTAATCAATTTAACTCATTCAGGAGAACTTGGTTATGTGCATACGCATATCATTGAAGGTGAAAACTTCAGTCTGACTTTAAGCAAACTATGCATGGATTCTTCCTTTAAGCTTTGGCACTTCTAAAATTGTTAATTGCTGAGGAGAATAAACTTGCTTGCTGTATAAGCGGTATCTGTGAATTATAGTTCCCTCAACTCTACTTCAATCTAAGAATTTCTATTCTAAGATTAACTACAACTTAACTTCTAACAGATCAAGAAAAATTTTAGAGTATATTGGCTTTGAGATAGAAATGAAACATTCAAAGAAAACTGAAATATTGAAAAGCATTTGAAGTCATAATGGAATTGCTATTTTATTAGCTTATTTTTAAAGCACAGAAACTAAAAATTACAAAGTAGTGGATAAGGGTCAAATAGAACAAGTATACAGTATAAATGAGAATAGATAAGATTCTTTATTTATGATTCTTATAAGATTTCACAAAACACTTTCTTAATATGTAGGCTTATAGAATGGAAGTGGATAACTCATTTTGAATTTTTATGCTAATACAAAAAAATGAGTCGTGTTCTGTATGCAGAAAATTATTGATCAATATTTTGTATACCGGTCTTAAATATTTAAAGTCCATTATTTACTTATGATTATCCATTTGTTATATTTTTCTGCTTTATAGACTTAATAAAAAGGAAAAAAAGTGAAACATTACCTTCTGAGTGTTTTAAGATGTAATTTGGAAATGTTTTAATTTTTTGGCAGAATAAATATAACATTTATTTTTCTGAAATCAATTAAAAAATATAAGTGATGGTGACCCTCAAATCTTTAACGTCATAACTAGAGTAATAAACGAATGCTCATGACCATCTATCAGTAAGTAAATATTAGATTCTTTTACCCTTTGACACCTAGTTCATGCAAGCTGGAGTAAAGATAACTGGAATTTAGATATGGAACTCTATGCAAATGCAAAGACAGCTGAACATTTTGATTTATGAGAAATAAGATAGTTTGTTCCTAATTTTCAGCATACTCATATGGGTTTTTCAGTGGAACATTCTTGTTATTGAGAGATTGAACTGAGTCTCTTGTCATCTTGAGACAGAAGTATAGTAGAATTAGACTAAAACAAATAACTAATAATCAATGTGGATTGATATTCATACAACTATTTTATTCCCTTTTGCTCATGGGTTTCTATGCTTATAATCAGATAACTAAAATGGATTTTGCCTTAGTCAATTTTCTTTTATGAAGCAAAATCTCACTTTTGTAAAGCAAAGTCAAAGATCATCTTGCCCAGAGGATTGGCTATCTTCTAATGTAGGCTATTTGTTCTAGGTGTGTCTATAAACATCTCTATTGTTTGTGAAGGATTTGTCTAGTTTCTAAAGTCATTGAACAACCAAATCAAATTAGTGCAGTCTATTAATGTAGTAGTATAAAGAAAAGAAAATGGTCTTTGTTAATCAGTACTTTTAGGTTAGAATTCAGACTTTTCTCCTTGCTGGCTTTATAGCTTTGGGCAAACTACTTAAACTTTCTGAGCTGTAGTTTTATCATGAATAAAATGGGAATTATAATACTTAACAGCTCTGTCAGGAGGACAAAATGAGATAAAATATGCGAGAAGGGTCCACAACAATGTTAGTAATTATTGGCCACTAACAGATGTTAATTTGCTTTCCCTTTATCATCGACCCCATTCTACACACATACACACACAAACACACACACACACACACACACACACACACACACATTAGTTGGACTAAACTTCCATTTAATCAATTTACTGACTAAGTAAGTTAAAATGGTCAAACTGGTCCTGTACTCTTGCCCCAAGTAAATTGGAAGGTATCTAATGTGTTTGTATTAATCTTTCTGGATAGAGATATGACATCAATGACTTTCTCACTTGATTGATACTATTTACATCCCATGAGATGTTTAAAAATTAGCATAATTTTCCTTAGTGACCTCATCAAAATGGCAGCATAAGGTGAGCCTCTGGAAATCTCCCCTGGAATTTACAACAAATTGAACAACTATAACTCCACAAAGGACTCCCTCAGAGCAGACAGGCAAGACAAAGAGGTTCACTACTAAATTCACCTAAAGGTGGGCAAATTGAGGGAGCAGGGGAGGAGGGAAGAGAGAAGTGTGGAGGCAGGGTCTCGCAGGTGCAGGATGCAGACCTAGCTCAGTGCTTGGAGCTTGCTGCATCCCGGCACTACCGCAGCTGTGGGAGAAGGAAGAACTCGGACTGCTGGAGCTCCATTTATGACCCACAGGGCTGACAGGAGAGCATATAACACGGCTGAACCCAACACTCACGGCAGAGACCTCGGAGCAAAGACAGAGGGAAGAAGGCTGAAAACGGTGGTTTAACTCCTCACTGCCACAGAGAACAGAAGCCTTAGGCACTGAGACTGGCTGCCCCCTCCCTATCTTCCAGAGCTCACCTTGCCCCCAGCTGCCCAGTGCTAGAAGCAGAACAGTAGCCGTGCCAGATCAAAAGAACAGAATATTTGAAGTTCTGAGAACTGTTGTCTGCAGACACAGACTCACAGCCTAACTACTTCTGGCAAAGGGAAGGGAGCAGTGGAAGCAGGACTGGCTGTGGTGGTGGTCGCCGCCATTGCTCTGGGCTACCTCTCACAACCCACCCGGCTCCTGTCCCCACCTATCTGGGTGGATCCCTGCAGGAGTAAACAGAACTGCTGAAAAACAGGGGCTCTGAATCTGGTGCAAGAAGAGCTTCGGAACTTCAAAAGCTTTCCGCATCCCCACAGAGATGCAGCACCCTATGACCCAGGCAAACTGTTAACAGGAGAAGCCCGTCTTCCAGGGAGTCCCCCCATTGTGTGAGAAGCTGGAATAATGCAGAAAAAACAAAACACTGCAGTGTGAGAGAGAAAAAAGGCTGCAGTCAGAGAGAAAATAAAACATTCTACCAACACGTACTGGAAAACAAAAGAAAAACCTCTTCCTATCAACCTGTTGTAGAACACACTCCTGTAGATGTCTAGGAAAAGAAATAATAAATCATTAATTACCATGAATAACCAAGGCAACAAGACAGCTCAGAAAGAAAGTGAGAAGTCTCCAGAAAATGAACTTAAAGATATGGAAATATGTGACTTAAATGACAGAGAATTCAAGATTGCAGTTCTGAAAAAACTCAACGAGATGCAAGAAAACACAGAAAGGTAGTTTAATGAACTCAGAAACACAATCAAAAAACAACATGAACATTTTACCAAAGAGATTGAAATTTTAAAAAAGAACCAAATAGAATTTCTGGAGATTAAGTACTCAATAGAAAAAATTAAGAATGAAATAGCCAGCTTATGTAGTAGAGTTGACCGGCTGGAGGAAAGAATCAGTGACATAGAAGATAGAAACCTGGAAATCACACGGATGGAAGAAGAAAGAGACTTGAGACTTAAAAGAAATGAAAGAACTCTACAAGAACTTTCTGACTCCATCAAAAAGAGCAAATAAGAATAATGGGCATACTAGAAGGAAAAGAAAGAGAGAAGGGAACAGAATATATTCAAACAAATAGTCGATGAGAACTTCCCAAACTTGTGGAAAGAACTGGATCCTTGAATCCAAGAAGCAAATAGAACTCCTAATTATCTCAACCCCAACAGGCCTTCTCCAAGGCACGTTGTATTGAAGCTGTCAAAAATTAATGACAAAGAAAGAATCCTCAAGGCACCCAGGGAAAAGAAGACAGTAACCTACAAAGGAAAGCCCATTAGATTATCATCAGATTTCTCAGCAGAAATTCTACAAGCCAGGAGGGAGTGGAACCAAATATTCAAACTATTGAAAGAGAGAAATTATGAGCCAGGAATAATATACCCAGTAAAGTTATCCTTTAGATATGAAGGAGCAATAAAGGCCTTTCCAGACATACAGAAGCTGAGGGAATTTTCTAATACACAACCTGCACTACAAGAAATACTAAAGGAAGCTATTCGACCACCATCAACAGGGACAATTTGTGGCAACCAAAACATAAAAAGGAAGAGAGTAAAGGCCTGAACTGGAATGTGAGAATGGGGACAGTAAGCATGCTGAAGAAAATGGAATACTCTAAATATCAAACTTTCTTTTACATAAACTTAATGGTAACCACTAAAAAAAAAAAAAAAAAAAAATCCAGAACTGAAATATATACTGTAATAAAAGAAGAAAGAGAGGGAAACATCATAGAATACCACTACACAGAAATAACAGACAACAACAAAAAGGCAAAGAAACAATGGAGACACAGTCTTACCAGAAATTTAAAGATACAATGATAGAAAATCCTCCCACATCAATAAGCACCCTAAATGTAAATGGACTGAACTCACCAATAAAAAGGCACAGAGTAGCAGATTGGATCAAAAAACTAAACCCAACCATATGCTCTCTAAAAGAGACACAGCTCAGCTCTAAGGACAAGCATAGACTCAAAGTGAAAGGGTGAATATTGACACTCCAAGCAAATGGTATCCAGAGAAAATTAGGTGTAGCTATACTGATATCAGATGAAACAAACTTCAGGGTGAAAAAGGTAACAAGAGACAAAGATGGACATTTCATAATGGTAAAGGGGACTATACAACAAGAAGACATAACAGTCATCAATATTTATGCCCCCAATCAGGGAGCACCGAAATATACCAAGCAACTACTAACAGAACTAAAGGGAGAAATTGACCAAAACACAATTATACTAGGGGACCTAAATACATCATTGACAGCTATGGATAGATCATCCAAACAGAAAATAAATAATGAAATAGCAGCCCTAAATGACACATTAGATGAAATGGACATAATTGACATTTATAGAGCACTTCATCCTAAAACATCAGACTATACATTCTTTTCTAGTGTACATGGAACATTCTCAAGGATAGACCATATATTGGGACATAAAACCAGCCTCAGCAAATTTAAGAAGATTGAAATCATACCAAGCATATTCTCTGATCACAAGGCTTTGAAATTGGTTATCAACTACAAAAAGAAAGCGGGAGAAACCACAAATACATGGAGATTAAATAACATACTCTTAAAGAATGATGGAGTCAAAGAAGGGATTAGAGGAGAGACCAAAAGATACATAGAAAGAAATGAGAATGAAAAGACATCCTACCAAAAGTTTTGGGATGCAGTAAAAACAGTTTTAAGAGAGAAATTTATATCATTATAGGCCTATCTCAAGAAACAAGAAAAATCCCAAATACATAACCTCACATTACTCCTTAAAGAACTAGAAAAAGAACAAATGAAACCCAAGGTCAGCAGAAGAAAGGAAATAATAAAAATCAGAGCAGAACTAAATGAAATAGAGAACAAAAAGACAGTAGAAAAAATTAATGTGACAAAGAGCTGGTTTTTTTAAAAGATTAACAAAATTGACAAACCCTTGGCTACACTCACTAAGATAAAAAGAGAGAACACACTAGTAAACAAAATCAGAAATGAAAAAGGGGAAGTTATAACAGATGCCACAGAAATACAAAGGATCATCCAAGAATATTATGAAGGTCTATGTGCCACCAAATTCAATAACCTGGAAGAAATGGACAAGTTCTTAGAAACATATAGCCTTTTTAGGCTGAAACATGAAGAATAGGAAAATTTAAACAGACCGATCACCAGTAAAGAAATTGAATCAGTCATCCAAACCTTCCCAAAAGCAGAAGTCTGGGACCAGATGGCTTCACTAGTGAATTCTAACAAACTTTCAAAGAGGATCTAATACCACCTCCTCAGACTCTTCCAGCAAATTGAAGCGGAGTCAGTACTCCCTAACTCATTTTATGAGGCCAACATTACCCTGATACCAAAACCTGGTAAGGACAACACAAAAAAAGAAAACTACAGACCAATATCACTGATAATTACAGATGCAAAAATCCTAAACAAAATTCTAGCAAATCCAATGCAACAATGCATTAAAAAGATTATTCATCATGACCAAGTGGGGTTCATCCGAGGGGCACAAGGATGGTTCAACATATGCAAATCCATCAATGTGATACATCACATAAACAAAATAGAGGACAAAAATCATATGATTATATCAATTGATGCAGAAAAAGCATTTGACAAGATACAAAATCCATTTATGATTAAAACACTTAATAAAATAGGTATAGAAGGAAAATACCTTAGCATAAGAAAGGCCATATATGACGAACCCTCAGCTAATATTATAATTAATGGTGAAAAACTGAAGCCCTTTGTTCTATGTTCAGGAACACGACAGGGCTGTCCCCTATCACCTCTGCTTTTCAACATAGTGTTGGAAGTCCTCGCCAGAGCAATCAGGCAAGAGAAAGAAATAAAAGGCATCCAAATTGGGAATGAAGAAGTTAAATTATCACTCTTTGCAGATGACGTGATGCTATATGTAGAAAACCCTAAAGACTCCACCAAAAAGCTATTAGAAACAATCAACGAATACAGTAAAGTTGTCGACTACAAAATCAACGTATAAAAGTCCATTGCATTCCTATATACTAACAATGAAATCTCAGAAAAAGAAAAAAAAAAACCAAACAATTGCTTTTGCAATTGCAGCAAAAATAATAAAATACCTAGGAATGAACTTAACCAAAGATGTGAAGGACCTATATGCTGAAAACTACAAGACATTTTTGAAAGAAATTGAAGGAGACACAAAGAAATGGAAAGACATTCTGTGCTCATGGATTGGAAGAATCAACATAGTTAAAATGGCCATATTACCCAAAGCAACATACAGATTTAATGCAATCCCCATCAAAATCCCAATGGCATTTTTTAAAGAAATAGAACAAAACATCATCAGATTTGTTTGGAACCACAAAAGACTACTAATAGCCAAAGCGATCTTAAGAAAAAAGAACAATGCTGGAGGTATTAGCTTGTACTACAGGGCAACAATAATCAAAACAGCATACATAGTATTGGCAGAAAAACAGACACATAGACCAATGGAATAGGATTGAGAACCCAGAAATAAAACCACATAAATATGGATAGATAATTTTTGACAAAGCAGCAAAAAACATGCAATGGAGAAAAGACAGCCTCTTCAATAAATGGTGCTGGCAGAATTGGAAAGCCTTGTGCAAAAGAATGAAACTGGACTGCTATCTGTCATCATGTACCAAAATTAATTCAAAATGGATCAAAGACTTAAGCATAAGACGTCAAACAATAAACTGCATAGAAGAAAACATAGGTACTAAACGTATGGACCTTCGGTTCAGAGCATTTTATGAATTTGACTCCAAAGGCAAGAGAAGTAAAAGCTAAAATAAATGAATGGGACTATATCAAACTTAAAAGCTTCTGCACAGCAGAACAAACCATCCACAAAATAAAGAGGCAACCAACTGAAAGGGAGAAGATTTTTGCGAACAGTGCCTCTAATAAGGGGCTAATATTCAAAATATACAAGAAACTTATGCAACTCAACAACAGAAAAATAAACAACTCAATTGAAAAATGGGCAGAGGACATGAAGAGACATTTCTCCAAAGAAGACATACAGATGGCAAACATACATATGAAAAAATGCTCAACATCACTAATCATCAGAGAAATGCAAATAAAAACCGCAATGACATATCACCTCACCCCAGTTAGAATGGCTATCATCAACAAGACAAATAGTAACAAGTGTTGGAGAAGCTGTGGAGAAAAAGGAACCCTCATACACTGTTGGTGGGAATGCAGACTGGTGCAGCCTCTATGGAAGGCAGTGTGGAGGTTCCTCAAAAATTTACGAATAGAATTACCATATGACCCAGCAATCCCTCTCCTGGGTATCTACCCCAAAATTTGAAAACATCCATAAAGACAAGTGTGCGCCAATGTTCATTGAAGCTTTGTTTACGGTGGCCAAGACATGGAAACAACCAAAATGTCCTTCAATAGATAAACGGATAAAGAAGTGGTGGTATATATATATACACAATGGAATACTATTTGGCAGTAAGAAAAGATGAAATAGGACCATTTGTGACAACATGGATGAATCTTGAGATTATAATGCTAAGTGAAATATCTCAGACAGAAAAAGCAGATAACCATATTATTTCACTGATGTGTGGTATATAAACCAAAAACAACAAAAGAACAAGACAAACAAATGAGAAACAAAAATTCATAGACACAGACAGTAGTTTAGTGGTTACCACAGGGTAAGGGGGGAAGGGGTTGGTTGATGGGGGTAAGGGGGATCAAATATATGGTGATGGAAGGAGAACTGACTCTGGGTGGTGAACACATAATGGGATTTATAGATGATGTAATACAGAATTGCACACCTGAAATCTATGTAACTTTACTAACTGTCACCCCAATAAACTTTAATTTAAAAAAATTAGCGTAAGTAAACTTTGGCTCTCTCTAAATTTTGGCTAGTGTAAGATAGTAATAATAATATTAATTATGATAATGTTAATGTTGCTGATGCAGATTATTTTTTGCTTGGCTCTTCCTCTGTTTTGCTGGGATTGCACACACCAGTTAGAGGTCAGGTGACATAACGACTCTTGGCTCACATCATTCTCGTTGTGAATCAGTAGTTCATTTTGGTTCCTCAAACTTGTGTTTTGAATCTCTCATCTCATCAGTGCTCACCTCCAAGTCTTTCCTCTTTCAGATTAGAGGAAATGGAAATCAGAGCAATGGAAAGTCTTTGGGTTAGACTTTTAGCCCACAGAGCCCAAACCAAGTAACAGATTTTGCCATGTCTCCTTGTTTCCACCTATATTTTGAACCCTTATCCTCCCAAACAGGATTTGGGTTTTTTTTGTTTGTTTGTTTAATTTTTTAGTAGTGCCATTTTGAATTTCTTCCTCTTAATTTCTGCCCATCATTCCATAATCTCGATGAAAAGAGAAGTATATCAATTTTCAGCATTCTTACTCAATTTCATACTGCTTGCCACAGTTAATACAATTATCATTGTGTGCATAAATGATAGTTATCCATGGAGTTGGAGCAATAGGTTTGGAAATATTCCATAATTTCATTTTCCCCCCATGTTTATTTTTCTTCATCTCATAGGGCTGCAGAAAGGGGAATTATACAAATTTTTATATTTTCTGATGTATTTTGTGCAACCTCCTTGCCTGTTTTATATTGCAGTTGTCCCTCGGTGTCTGTAGCGGATTGGTTCTAGTACCCACAGATACCAAAATCCATGGATACTCAAGTCCTTTATATAAAATGGCATAGTATTTACATGTAGCTTATATACATCTTTGTGTATACTTTAAATCATCTTTAGATTACTTATAATACCTAACAAAATGTTATTGCTATGTAAATAGTTGTTATACTATATTTTTTAGGAAATAATAACAAGAGAAAAAAGTCTTTTCATGATTAGTACAGAAACAACCATCATAAGCCTAACTTCAGAGTACACATCAGCAACAATGTAATGTTTTTTTTCTGCAATATTTTCAATCCACAGTTAGTTGAGTCCATGCATGCAGAAACTGTGGATACAGAGGGCCTACTGTATATTCTATGCTAGTATTTGAAAATAACTTTAAGATTAAATTTTAGGTGCTCTTGTTATGTATGAATCAACTATTAGGATTAATTTCTTAAGACCTCAAACATCAAGAAGTAGAAAAGCCCTACAAAGTAGAAATAATTCATAATTCCTCAGGTTGTTGTTTCATTAGGCTAACCATTAGCTAACATTATGAATGCACATATGGCTCACAGTAAAAAGAGAAGCAGTACACAAATACATTTAGATCACAATGCCTATCTATCCTTTTACTGTTCTTCGTGTCACCACCATCCATCACTTATGGATAAACCTTCAACTATTTCTTGTGGAAAACTTGTTTAGAATATGCAAGTTAAGACCCTATTATTTTCTTCTTCCATCCTATAGTACTAAATTAAATTTTAATTTACTTATTTATTTTTTTGAGTCAGCAATAGAATGATAACCAATAGTGACTCCTAAGAATACTTACTAGAATATTGATGTTAATATGCCAGGTAGTAGTGGGGGGAAGGCGTAGAGAAGGGGTAGTTAGTACTATCCCTTATACCAACGGTCTGAGATTCTACAATATGGCATTCCTATTGTTACCTGTAGTTAAAAACAAAGCACAATATAACAAAAACATACAAACAACCAAAAAAAAAATGTGTTCTATATGGTCTTAGATAGATATGATAACTAAAAATTGCTAGTATACTTAGGCTATCTTGATCTAGGGAAGTTTTTCCTTCACGGGGTTATAGTTTCTCTCAAAAAATATGGCCTTCATAATTTTCACTTTTCACATAATAAGTACTCTGAGTTCCATATTTAAAAAAAAAAGAAGGAAATAAAGAAAAAAAGAAAAGAAGCAAGTCTTTCATTTTTCTACTTTCTGGCCTCAAGATTCTCAGAGGGATAATACATAAAATATGGACATTAAAATAGCAATATACTTCTGAAGTCTTATTTCTGAAAATATAAGAAAACTTTATTTGTGAATTTTGTGCAATGGGATATACAGTAATTACAGGGATACTTCGGATATATTGTGGGTTTTGTTTCAGAACACCGAATAAATATAACAATATAGGTAGTCACATGAATTTTATGGTTTCCCAGTGCACATAAAAGTTTTTTTACACTATACTGTAGTCTAGTAAGTGCGCAACAACATTATACCTAAAAAAAATAAAAAAAATAAATACCTTAATTAAAAAAATACTTGATTGCTAAAAAATGCTAACCATTATTTGAGCCTTTAATGAGTCATAAACTTTTTGCTGGTGGAGGGTATTGCATCACTGCTCATAGCTGATTGCTAATCAGTATAGCAGTTGTTGAAGGTTGGTCAGCCATGACAATTTCTTAAAAGATAACAATGGAGTTTGTCACATCAACTGACTCTTCCTTTCATGAATGATTTCTAGGTAGCATGCCATGCTGTTTGACAGCATTTTACCCGCAATAGAATTGCTTTCAAAATGGGAGTCTGTCCTCTCAAACCTTGAGTGACCAGTGCACTGTCAATGAGCAATAATAGCTTGAAAGGAAGTCTTTCTGTTAGCTTTAGTTTTCCATCATAAATATAAATCTCGATCATCAGAGTAAAATTTTAAAGCAGAAAGTTTGTGGAGAACTTACCCATAGTCTAACCTACCACCATTTGACTACCATTTGTTGTTTGGTAAAGTATTTTTTCTCTGCACATTTTATTTGACTTTTGTGTGTATGTGGTTATGTACTGGTATGTGTATTTGTATTTAAGTTTTTTATTTTATATTATAAAATGTTTGCTCATATACATTTTCATAATTGTTACTTTTTGTAGCGACAGCTTATTTTTTTCAAAGGAATATACCTTGGATTGAATAAATATTTCCTATAGTTGGACATTAGGTGGTTTGCAAGTATTCCTATTTAAAGTAATACCATTTTGGATATTTTTGGATTTATGGAAATAGTAAAGTTGGATTTGTTGGGTCACTTGAGGGTGTTACAAGACAGATAAGATATTGTGGAACACTGGAGGGTCTTACATGAAAGATAAGATGTTCTGGAGGTTACACAAATAGAGAGTAAGGAGCCATGCACATAGAGGTATGTCTGTACGAGTATGTTCCATAAGTATGCATATGCTTAAGAGATGTCTTAGTCTGCTTGGCTGCTATAGTAAAATACCAGAGACAATTGACTTACAAAACACAAAAATTTATTTCTCAGAATTCTGGAAAATGGAAGTTCAAGATTAGGGTGCCAGCATTGTCAGGGGAAGAGGGCTCTCTTCCAGATCACAGATTTCATTGTATCCTCACATAGTGGCAGGGGCTAGGGAGCTCTGTGGGATCTCTTATAAAAGCACTGACGCCACTCATGAGCTAATCACCTTCCAAAATCCCCACCTACTAATACCATCAACTTTAGGAGTTAGGATTTCAACATATGAATTTGGGGGTGGGGGTACAAAGATTCAAACCATAGTAAGAGATAAACTAAACTGCATGTGTTTGCGATAGGCTATGAAAGTTGTGTGGCTAGAGAAACATTCAGGTAACTAATGGTCATAAGTCCATTAGGAACTGGCTAAAGACCAGAAGCTATTTTCGTGTGTGAAAAATTGAGTGTTTCATTGTCATCACAATATCATCACCTGATAGCAGAACAAATAGCTCCTGTTATGATATAATAGGTAAAATATCTGATGGTGTTAATAATGGAGGATTTTTTTTTTTTTTTTTACATGCCCAGATGGCTTTTTGGAAGACTCACTTTCATGTTGTCCAGAAAATCAACATGAATTTTGGAAACTATTTTAACATTGCTTGAGACAAATCAATTTGTCATCATGTAATTTATACCAAAATTAAAAATTTGGAAACTAAGCTAGGTCCTGATATCAATAATCACCATTATTGTGCACAAAGTTTTTGCTTTGTGCAGAGTGAATTCCCTAAGGTGGATTTTCAGAAATAAATTAATTAATCAAAACATATGAGTATTCTAAATACAATTTTTCCATAAGAGAAGAAGACTGCCAAAATATAACCCTAACTCACTTTACTGAGAGGTATATATTAACACTTGTTTCACTTTATCTTCACTCCTTTGGTATTGTAATGTAAAGAAAACCATAGTAAATTTTGGTAAAGAGGGGGATTTGATTGCTGTTGTCATGGGCATTTCTTTTATTAAATGTAATATCAATTATTTTCAATGTTTTTCTTAGTAATTGTTTCCATGCTTAATTATATGGTTTAGTAACATAAAATATTCATTTTAGTTGAATTATTACATTTTGATATATATTCCAACTTGTCTTGTATTGGTGTTTTCACTGAAGTTTGCTCAAAATTGCCTAATACATCATTGACAAACAATTTTGGAAAACTTTTTTTCAGTTATAAAGGTACTCAATGCTCAATAGAAATAATTTGGAAATTTATTACCTAATAAAGGCAAAAATGACAAAACTTTTCTGTCAAGAGAAAAATGATAACATTTTCTTTCTTTTTTACTCAACAGATATTATCTCTGCTCTGTGCCTATTTCCTCAAGTGGAAAACAGAGATAAAAATAGTAACTTCCTTATAGGCTTGTTCTGAGGAATAAATAAGTTAATATATAATATACATTCACATATGTAATTTTATATATATCACACTAAAATCATATGCACATGTATATGTAGTCTATGTGTATAAATCATAACTAAAATATAGTCATACCTTTATAATTCAATATCTCATAGATTAAGAACTCTCATTTATTAATCTCTTTTTTCCTAATCAAACATTCTTGGCATTCTTAACTATTTTCAAAGTGGTTTTTTTTTCAAATAAAAACTGTCCTATTGTCAAAGGAAAACTAAGCAAAGTTATCACCAGCATATTCTTATGCTGGTAAGAGGTGAGGAGACTTACCACTTAAGAGTATCTAACTAAAGTTTTGCAAACAGAAAGAAGCAATAATAGAAAAATGTTTGGAACTTTAAAAAGATAAGAAAACAGTAGAATAGATAAAAATTGGGGTAAACATAATAGACTATTCCCATTATGAATTTTTTAATCATGTATGATGCTTGAGGCAAAATTATAACATCTATTGGGATGGTCAGTATATCTAGATGGCATACGTAAAACAATCATAATTGTGTCTCGGATTTTTCTTTTTGTATGGGTTATATAAATTTATTTTGTTACTGAACAAAAAGAGTACATCTACCTGGCACTAGCAGAGGAAAACACTAAACTTCAAGAATTACAGTGGATAAATTAGTTGCTTTTTTTGCAGAGTGCAAAGCAAGGAGAATGGGAAAGTTATAGCTCAAAAGTCCAAACTCCCCAATCCCAGAATTTGGGGTGTGGGCTTTTAAGGGTTTAAGGAGAAACAGGTATGTGGAAGTTCTGGTGGGGCAAGTTTCAATTGGAGTACCTTGGAACTTGGCCATTTTTGGTAAAGGGGCATCAACATAGGATTTTCACGGACAACAGACCCTTGGTTTCTGAAAGGTTTCCAGTGTTCAAGTTCTAGTTATATCCCTATCTATTGGTTTCGTGGTGTGTGTGTGTGTGTGTGTGTGTGTGTGTGTGTGTGTGTGTGTGTGTGACTTTGGTTCCGGGTGTAAACTGGAGGTCAGATTTCTCTCCTCTGCACATGCTTTGGCTGCATGACTTGTGGTTTTGGTCTGTTGTCTCTAAAAAGCAACTCAGTGTCTTGGTAAACAGAATAGGACCATTTTGAGCTGGTTCGGTGGTTATAATTTTTCAGATCCAGATAATTGGATTCCTATAATTGCAAATTTTCAGAGGCGATTATATTATTATTATTATTATTAATTTTCTTTCCTGGATATGAAGTAGAGCTAGTTTTCCTTGTAGTTTTTACTTTGCTGGCTAATAATGAGGATGCAGTCCTTCAGGAATCCCAGCTTTACATGGGGATCTCAGATTTACCTCCACAACTATGTGCACGCTCATGACCTAGAAATCACTTCAGGCTACTGTCAGTCTCTCAAGTTCTATTTTCCTGATAGTATATTTTTTTCCTTCAGGGACACCTTTAATATCCAGTTTGTTTAACACTCTGATTTAAGTTCATGGTGGCTATAATTTTTGGCCTTTGGTAATTTTAAAGTGTATATATAAATATATTTATATATACATATATATATATATATATATATATATATATATATATATATATATATGTGCATATGTACAAGTTTATTCAACACAGTTTTGTTTTGTTGAAGTGGGACACATTTTCAGACTAATTTGTGGGTCAGCTGGAGACAGAAAAGATTTCAAAGTACTTTAATAACATTTTTCACCTTACACTTTTGCTCTAGCTTTGAGTATTTGAGATGTGATTCCTCTCTATGCTGTCTATTAAAATCATTTTTATTAACTAATTACACATTTAAAATCGCACACCCTCATAATATTCCTTATCTACCATGGCCTAATTTATATTTCCCTCTTCAAAACTACACATTGTCTGTACAAGTCATCTAGCAATTAACCATGTACATCTTTATGATATCTCATTTATTATTTCCTTATAATTACACTTTTCTGTCACTTTAACTGCTGTGGTAAGACAGTTAATCTGTGTTATAATTATATTTAGACTTCTTAAATGCTAATGTGATGTGTTATGCATCTTTTAGTCTGGTTAGGATGTGCAATGTTTGCATTACAGTTAAACTTTTCTTGAACAGATATGTTCAAGTTCTTTTCCATCTATTTTTCAATATTCATTACCCTGGCTTTCACTTTCCTCTTTCTTCTCCACATCTGTCCCAAAGTTAACTTACATTGACTATATTAAACTCAATAGAGTATAGGAAATGGCTTTATTTTTCTATAAACATATTCTTATTCATTCATTTTCTCTCCTTTTACCTTTACTTTGACTTGCAGTTCAGGAATTTATAACATGGAAATGAGGGTGTGCTCTGTTTTTTACGTCTTCATTATTTTCCTCCCTGTTTTGCTTCCTGTCCTCTGGAGATGACTTGGAATCAACAATGGTTCAATAAAGAGAGACAGTATTTAAATGAGTCATACAGTTATAATCCAACCACAACTGTCCACTGCCATATCTCACCTTCAAATGCTGACTCCTTCATTGGGCACATGTGAGTTTCCAGTTTCCTGCCTTAGCTGATACTCTCTCTGGCAAATGCTTTTCTATGACTGTCTCCCATATCCCTTCCTTAGTGGCCCACCCATAAACTTTTACTGCTGTGGTCCTCTTACCATAGCAGACAACACTCTTGGCCAAGGTACCGTCCAGATTATATGAGTTAGGCTAGCTGACACTGAAAATGTCTTGCACACTGCCAAAGAGGAGAGAGAGATTGTGTACCTTATCTGACTACTAATCCTTCAATCTTAATTATGTAGATTCTGGTTACTTCTACCAACATTTGGTCTTTAAATTTCTCTAGGATAGAGGTAGAGAAGGTTCTTGATTCTCATGCTCCTCTAAGTCCCTAAGCATGCCAATTAGTTTTTCCCAAGAACAGTCTAATAGTTTTCTACCATTGATGGCCACATAACTGACTTTTTAATTAATTCAACAAGCATTTACTGAGTGCTTACTCTATGCCAGTTGCTATTTCTTAGTATTGGAAATACAGGTGGGGTTGCCAGATTTAGCAAAGAAAAATGCAGCTGCTCAGTTAAATTTGAATTTCAACTAAACAAATGATTTATTAGAAGTATGTGAAATTTGGGACATATTTATTCTAAAAGTTATTTGACTTCATTTGATACTGAAGTTCAACTGAATGTCCTGTATTTTATCTGGCTCCTTATACATATGAGTATATAAAATAGACATAACCCTATCTTCATGGAGCTGCAATGTTTCCCTGGAAATAAGACCGAATGGTACTACAATCCGCTCTAATGCGTCTTTTGGAGCAAAAATTAACTGTGAAAAACAAAACAATAAATAAATAAAAAAAATGTACCATGTCATATTGTGATAAAGGCTATAGAAGAAAAAAAAAAAGGATAGGAGAGTTAGAGAGTGCCAGGGGCCTACTGTTGCATATATACATACATATATATATATATATATATATATATATATATATATATACACACACACACACATATATATATGCATATATATACATATATATATATACACACACACACATTAGAGTTTATATATATACACACATATATACATATACATTATCTATCTGTCTGTCTATCTATCTATCTATGTGTATATGTATGTGTATATATATACATATATATACATATATACATATATATACATATACATTATCTATCTATCTATGTATGTGTATATATGTGTATATATGTGTATACACATATATACATATATATATATATATATATATATATATATATATATATGCCATATCTCCAGTACCAGAGAGACTTGTGAGCAAAGACTAGAAGAAGGTAAAGAAAAGAGATAAAAGATTCAGGCATATGAACCAGCAAGTACAAAAGAACTGAGATGGAAGCATTCTTGCCGTTTACCAGGGACAAAAAATAGGAAAGAAGTGAGTAAGGAAAGAAAAAGTTTAGAAGAGAGAGGTTTATAGAGGTATGTGCTAGGCTGAGTGAGACTGCAAGATTAGCTAAATCATTTAACCATGGTAAGGAGTTAAAGGATTTTAAATTTAGAGATGGGAAAGCTTTGTAGTTTTGAGGAGAGAAGCGGCAGGATCGAATTACCTTTTCATATGGAGATTACTTTATCTGTGGTAAACAAAGAAACAAAAACAATAGATTAGAGAAGGGTAATTGCAAAGAAACCAATGTATAATTCAGGACCTATTTCAATAATTTTGGCAACAGCTAATGATGATTTAGTCCAGGGAAGTAGTGTTGGAAAAGGGATGGGAAGAAATAAGTGGATTCTGATTGAATTTTACAGAAAGACTTGTTAGAATTTTCTGACAGACTGGATGTAGAATGTAAGAAAAAGAGAAAAGTCAAAGATGACTCTGATAACATTTACCGGAGAAACTGGAAGGGGTTGACATTTCCTATAATGAGGGAAGACTGTGAGAGATATGAGGGAAGATTTTAAAAAAAGTTCATTATTGGACATGTTGATTTTGCAATGTTAGATATACAATCTGAATATGCAGTTAGATTCCTGTTTTAATTTTTTCCCCAGTGAAGAGTTCTGGGGCAGAGGTAACAATTTGGGAGTTGACAGTGTATAAATGGCATTTAACACAAGAAGAACAGGTGAGAGACCTGCCCCACCTTGAAAACATATCCAGTTGCTTTGCTTGCATTTTCTTGGAAAGACCTTCACTTAAGTGGGAGTGATAGCTCTATTCCTCAGCCATAAAGAAGGGAAGGGGAGTTTTCTGCTTTTCCTCCTACACTCATCTTCACGGTAGAATTAATGTCTCAAGGACAACCTTCAATACTGGCGTAGAGAATGGTTTTCACTTGATTCTTACTCACTTCCTTTTTCTTTTTCAAAAGTATCAGGTGACTGAGGGCAACATACAATATATCATTTTAATTATTTGATTAAACTTACTTGTCAACGAGGAAAAAAGGCTAATTTAAATATAATCAAGTGACAATGTGACTTTTTTATTTGGCTTTAACAATGGCAATTTCTTCAATTTGAACAACTTCTGACAGTCTCTGCTTCAATCATATATCTAATTGTATACTGTACCCTCCTCCATGCCTCATTAACAATTTTTGTTTAAGAAAACTTCTCTATATGCTGCGTACATCAGTTTCCTTTTTTTAAAATTTTATTTTATTAAATTTACTAACAATTGTCACCCCAATAAATTTAATAAAATTAAAAACAAAAACAAAACAACAACAACAAAAAAAAAATTTATTGGGGTGACAATTGTTAGTAAAATTACATAGATTTCAGGTGTACAATTCTGTATTACATCATCTATAAATCCCATTGTGTGTTCACCACCCAGAGTCAGTTCTCCTTCCATCACCATATATTCGATCCCCCTTACCGTCATCTCCCACCCCCCACCCCCCGCCCCCCTTACCCTCTGGCAACCACTAAACTAAACTCATAGACACAGACAACAGTTTCCTTTTTAGTTAAATAAAAACTCGCTTTTCAAATCTGATTTGCCCAATTAATTTACTATGTAGCAAAAATTTGAATAGAAACCAGGTTCTAGTATTAATATTGCCAAAAACTAGTTATGTGCTACTAAACAAGTCTCTTAGTAATTTTTCTAAACATTAATTACCTCATTTGTAAAACACCGAGTTGGAACGCATACTCTTGAAAGTCCGTTTCTGGTCTAACATTTTAGGATTCTATGATGAAAATTTTCAACCCAGGTAGCCCCTGTAAGTCCCAGTCATCTATCTTATTCATCTCTTTCAGAGGCTTGCAATATTTTTCTCTTTTCACATTACTGAATCACATTTTATGTGAATTAAAAATCCCCTTCTTGTATAAAATACATTTCTAGGGTAGTGATGTAGGTGATGTTGGATCTGCCAGCAGTTTCTGAGTGTGGGCCAGGATCTTGTCTTGTGAAACTAAAGAATGGAAACACGGACCAGGGAGAGGCAAAAAGTTTTAAAAAGAGGATAGTTTATTAGAGGCAGGAGAAGAGGTTGCAGCTCCCAAGCAGGAGGGGGTCCCAATGGGGGGTGCCCCATGACTGAGGCAAAAGCTCTTACTTTTATACCTTCCCTTGCCTGCTTGGGGAAGGGGAGCTGTTTGGAGAAGGGAACTTGTTTGAAATAGGGAACTGGCGCCTTCTAATGAAATTTGTCTACCAGGTTTGTTCTGATTTCCCATCCTGGAGGAATTAGCAAAGTAACCCACTCTTTATCCCTCAGATCAGCTCCGTTTGTCAGGCCAAAATGCATTTTATGATTAATCTCAAGGCCTTGTTACATTATGTCCTGGAGCGAAGGAGTGACTTCAAAACGAGAAGTTTTAGGATATGAAAGTCTTTGTTTTATGACAGTCTTTGTTTATTCCACCAGGGACCTCCCTGTCTACCTAGGGACATGCTAACTCTCCTGTTATCAGTAGTTCTGTTAGTTTGCAAGATCCACACTTCTATGATTTTTAAAAATTAGAAACAAATGTAGACTATTACACTAGAGTGAAAACAATAAGTATATGGGGCGTGTTTCACTAGGTTGTGTATATAGGGTATCATTTTAGAATAAAGCTATTAAGCAATAGGGACTTGGCTATGTGTATAAAGTATAGAACACTAAGAACATTCAATTAATATTAAAAAATAATATTAACTTCCAAAATAATATTAGATAATTAGAGAATGAAATCTTTAAGACTCAAGATAAATAATTATTAAAATCACAGCTATACCCAGTGCAAATGAAATCAATAGCATCTTTATAATATCAAAAAACAGTTGGGTAGTTACAAAAATCTGTTGCTTATGCCACTAAAATATAAAATAAAATAAAAGGTGGATGCCACTCACAATTTTATTAGACAAGAGGCTGAGATGGAACATTTTTTTAACTTTCACGGTGAAAAGATGAAAAATAAAAATAAGGTCCCCATGGGAATTACTCGATGTATGCTGTTTCCTAATGAGGAAAGGAATACATCATTTGAGTGAGCTAAAGATAACTCTAAACGTAAAATGACTTTCTTCCTATTTTAAATCCAGAGAAACTGAAAAAAACAATCAAATGCAGAGCTTATTCTCTTGATTTCCCTAACAGGTAAGCTTGCTTTTTTTCCTCATTAGCTAACCAGTAGAATAAGTACTCTGAACTGAGCTGTGATACAAAGTAAAATAACATTTTGCCACTAAATATTTTTATTCTTTTTCCTAAATAGTTCATATTTGACTTAACTATCATTTTTGATTTGGAATAAATCATTTTAGGAAACATTTTCAGAAGCAGAACAATATTTAAATTGGAAGAAAAGGAAGATTTCCTGGGTTTTCACATTTCTTAAAAACTGAAAGAGGTCAAACCATCAATAAGCCAATTTTCAACACTCTTATTGTGTGTAACTCTTTAAAGTCATGAAAAGACAGACTTTCTTGTCACGGTACTTATCCCTGAAGACTGTGATTAAAAGAAGGTTTATTCCTGGCATATTTTTAAAGATTAATCTAAATCTTAAACCATCCTGATTTTCTATGGCATAATTCCGTGCATTATACTATTTTTTTTGCTACTTTTTATATCACTTTCTGAAAGTCTATGAGGTTTTAAGCTCCTTGAATGCAGGGACTCTGTCCTGGCATTCCTACAATCATAACTGATACCGAATAAATACTTCCCGAATCAGTGAAATAGAGTTCTGAGGGTATTTCTGTTGTGCTACTCTAACATTGTTATAGGGAATAAAGATAAAGTAGAAGTGAGTGTCAGTATATGTCAATGATTTTTCTTCTCCTGAATATTGTGAATTTTTCTCCCCTGAGAAAACAGGAACACAATACTCTTATATTCAGATTTCAGGTAGTAATTGTTTGACTTAAAATGTGCCATAAAACAAAAGTAACAGGTAATATACCTTGGCTAGACCTAATTTTATATGTAGTATTACTAAATTTTATCTTGCTTAGTCATATATCTAATTGAATGATTACCTATATTACTAGATCACCCTTTTGTAACACACTCAGACATACTGCTCTAACAGGTTCTCAGGAGGAAATAGGTGAACAAAAGGCAAGCTGCCTGCTTCTCTTTTAACTGCCTTAGGGAAAAGGATTAGTCAGAGTCTCTCAGTTTTTCTACGTAGCTATTGGCAAAATTTGAGGTCTCAGGACACTTTACATTCTTAAATAGTATTGAGGATTTAAAAGAGTTTTTGTTTACATGGGCTATATCTACATATTCTCTGACTAAAACTGAGAAATTCTAAAAATCATATATATTTATGAATATATTTAAATCAATGCTAAACTCCTTACATGTTAACCCTAATAACAGACTTTTAAGAAAAAAACAACAACTCTATTTTCCAAAACAATCAGACAAAAAAGTAGTAAGAAGAGTGTCACTGTTTTATACCTGTGTCAACATTTTATGCTTTTTCCAAGTCAGTCTATTGTTATGTGTTGTTTTAACTGAAGTATACAAATGAAATCTGGTCTCACATACATGTGGAGTTGAAAAAGAGAAAAACATTTTATTCTCTTTTCAGTTAGCTTTGGTTGTTTTTCTTTGTGGAAGCTGAAACCATCTATATTAATTTTTGTACTGTGAGATATAAAAATTAATTGATCTATCTTGCAATTTGAATGGATATTTCATTTATACATTATTTTTAGATATCATGCTTTGATCATTGGGAAAACATTGGTTTGCAGTTATGCAGATTTGCAAATGATAAAACATTTCATTATACAACATGAAAAAAATACATATTTATTTATTCTACTTCCAGCCAAAATGGAGTAATAGAGTCCGGATATACTCTTCTACTCAAAACAACTTAAAATCCAAATAAAATATATAAAACTACAAACGTAATGAGGCAATGAAGGGAAGTGGTCCCTAAGAGATGAGAAAGTAATAAGTAAGACTTTTTAGTTGTTCAGTGTACTGCTTGGAGAGTTTCCAAGCCATGGCACCAGGAGAGGAAACTAAGGCAGAGACTAGTGATCTCCTTCAGTTAAGAAGATGGGAGACCAAGGAGGTCAAAGTGGCTGGAGTGCTCAAAACAGTACTAAGGTGGAGGAAGCTGCAAAGGGAGACTTGTCCAGAGATATGCAGAGGGTTCCTCTCATGTCTTCAGTTGGAAAAACCATTCAAAGCTGATCCAGGAATAGGTCTGGTTGTACTACCCAGAGTGAAAAATCTCATAATTTACAAGAACTCAAGTGGAGTATTGAGAAAAGTTTTGCCTCAGTAGTGGAGAAAATTAGCCCTATGTTAAACACTGACTTACTGCCACATAACAAAGTTTAAAAACAAGACCAGAAAAATGCAAACCATTGCCAGGTAGTTTTACTATGTCTAAGAATAATGCTCAATAGTATTTATGCAATTAGAAAAAAATTAATATTTATTGAGGTAAAATTCATAGTCTCACTCACATCTAATAAAAAATTATTAAGCATGCAAAGAAGTGTGAAAAAAAAAAGAAACCTATTAGAAGGGAAACAAATCAATCAATTGCAACTGACCCAGTAATGACATAAATGATGGAATTAGTAGATAAAGAAATTAGGACAATTATTCTAATTCTATATATTATTCACTAAGCTAAAGTAAAAGCTAGTGTATCAGCTAGAAATGTAGATTCTATTTTTAAAAAGACACATGTTAACCTCTTAGAGATGAACACTATAATATTTGAGGTGAAAATTACACTGGATGGAATTAGGAGCAAAGGAAGACAAATGACATGATTAGTGAACTTGAAGGATAGCAATGAAAAGTAAATAAAGTGAAACACAGAGAAGAAGAAAAAAGCTTCAGTGAGCTGTTGGTTTAAGATATGTGTATTTGGAGGCCTGAAACTGAGAAATCAGGGGAGCCTTAAGAAAATAATGACCTGAAACTAATATAATATTAAATGTCAATCATAATTGAAAAATAAATTAAAAAATTAAAAAGAAAATAACGGCCCCATAAGTTCCAAAGATGATAATATTATAAAATACAGATAAAAGAAACTAAAGGATCCTCAAGCACGCATGTTTGTGCAAGTACACACAGACACACACATTCAGGCACACAAAGAAAACCACAGGAAAACACATAAGTAAATTGCCTAAAGTCAGGATAAAGAGAAAATATATAATATTGATAGTTATAAAGTATACATTACATACTGATGTACAAATATAATAATGACAGCAAACTTCTTGTTTGAAACAAACAACAACAAAAACCCAGAAGAAAGCAGTGAAACATCTTTAAAGTATTGAAAGAGGACAGAAAAAGTCAACCTAGAATTCTAAACCCTGCAAGAATGTCTTTCAATAATGAAGGAGAAATAAGGGCTCTTTCAGAGATAGAAAAGCTGAGATAATTCATTCATTGTACACCTTCAATACAAGACCTGTTAACGGAAGTCCTCCAAGGAAGAGCAAAATGATACCAGATGAAAATCTGGATCAATGCCAAGGAACGAAGCTCCCAGGACATGGTAACAACATGCATACCATTTCTTTTCTTATTTAAATCTCTTTAAATTATAATAGATGGTTTAAATGGAAAATAATGACTATAATGTTATTAGAACTACAATGTATGTGGAATTACCATGTATGATAAAATTAGGGTAAAGACAGGAGAGAAGAAATGGAAAGGTACTCTTGTATGGTTTTATATTATATCTAAAGTGGTGTTATATCACTTTAAGTTAGACACGGCAAAGTTAAAGATGTAAAGTATAAACCCAAAAATGATCACTGAAATAATACAACAAAGAGTTAAAGCTGATAAAGCAACAAAGCAGGTAAAATAGGATATAAAATAAAATATATCAATAAAAAATGTAAAAAACATTTAGTACAAACAGGCAGAAAAATAAAACAGGAAAAAAATAAAAGAAGCGAAGAAATAATAGATGATAGAAGTAGAAAATAAATAGCAAGATAATAGTTAAATATAACTATAACCATATTACGTATAAATGATCTATATGTACCAATTAAAAGGCATAGATTATCAAGTGGAATTAAAAAGAAAAAGATTCTACGCTATGTTTTCTATCATAAAAACACTTTAAATATAAACTTAAATTGGATAAAAGTGAAAGGATATAGAAGGAGGTATGAGTAGTTTAAGCACAGAGGTTTGTAGGTCAGTAAAAGTATTTAGTATGATAGTGTAATTGTATATGAGTTCTGGCAATTAAGTTCGTGAACTCATCCTAGAAAAAGTGCTACATAACTCGTTGCTGAATATCACTATGGTCACCCTCGGAGTACTCCCCTTGGGGAGCTATGCACCCATCCCAGCACCTAGTCCACCCTTCAAAGCAATTTTGGAACTCTTTTTCTGGAATGTCAATCAAAGCTGTTGTTGTTTTACAATTGATACCCTGAATGTCATCCAAATGTCTTCCTTTCAGTATTTCCTTTATTTTAGGGTAAAGAAAGAAGTCATTGGGGGCCAGATCAAAGTAGGGAGGGTGTTCCAATACTGTTATTTGTTTACTGGCTAAACACTCCCTCACAGACAGTGCCATGTGATCTGGTGCATTGTCGTGAGGCAAGAACCATGAATTATTGGTGAAAAGTTCAGGTTGTCTAACTTTTTCACACAGCCTTTTCAGCACTTCCAAATAGTAAACTTGGTTAACTATTATCCAGTTGTTACAAATTCATAATGAATAATCCCTCTGATGTCAAAAAAGATTAGTTAATATCATTGCAACAAATTTGTGAACTTAATTATCAGAACCTCATATACAAGACATTATACATTTGTCAAAACTCATATAACTGTGCAACACAAACAGTGTTATATACTAATGTGCAACTATTGAAAACTAATGTAGCCCTAATGTAAACTATAGTCTTTAATTAACAAGATGTTAATACTGATTCACCAATTGTAGTAAGTGCACCACACTAATGCAGGCGTTAATAACGGGAAGCTGTGGGGCAGGGGTAGAGGGAGGGGATAGCTCTCTGTACTTTCAGCTCAGTTAGAAACCACACTAAAATAAAGTCTGTTAGGTTTGTTCTTTCCTAAGAAAAAGAAAAGATATACCATAATAGCTGTAATAAAAAGAAAGCTGGAATGTCTACATTAATATATGAAACAGATTGAGTGATTAAAAAGTCATATCATAATGCTAAAGTCAATTCATCAAAATAAAATAGAATTCTAAATGTTTATGGACCTAATAACAAAATTTTAAGACTTGAAATTAAACTGATAGAAAAGCAAGGAGAAATAAACACATAAATAATTATAGCCAAAGATTTCAACATTCTTTCTCAATATTTTATAGAACAAGATGACAGAAAGTCAGCAAGGACATGGAAGACGTGAATAACACTGTCAGCCAACAGGAACAGAATACAAATTATTTTCATGTACACGTACATTTGCCAAGATAGACCCTATTCTGGGCTGGGTAACAAATACCAATAAATTTGAAAGGATTCGAATCTTAACAGATATGTTCTCTGACTACAAAGAAATTAAAAGTAAATATGAGAAAGATAACATTACAGTTCCTAAATATTTAGAAGCTAATTAACTTATTTCTAAGTAACAAATGGATCAAAGACAAAAATCAAAAAGTAAAATAGGATGCATTTTAAACTGAATAAAATGAAAACTTGAATACAAAAGTTATGGAATGCTGCTAAAGCACTACTTAGAAGAAAATTTATAGCAGGTACTATGAATATTACAAAAGAAGAAAAGCTGGAAACATAATGTTGACAGAAAAAGAAGCATAAATTAAATCCAAAGTAAGTAGAAATCAAAAGCTGATTATTTTGGAAGATAAATAAAATTGATAAACATTATCCATACTGATCAGAGAAAAAAATGAGAAGACACAAGTATGAGGAATGAGACTGTTGACACTTAAACACATATAAATTAAAATGCTAACAGGGAAATATGATGAAAAACTTTATAGCAACATGCTTGACAGCTTAGATGACATGAACAAATTCCTTGAAAAACACAAACTGCCAAAGCTCACTCAAGATAAAATAGATAATCTGAAGAGGCCTATATCTAATATAGATATTTTACTTAGGTTAAAATCTTCCCTCCCCACTTCCACCAAAAAGGCCAGATTCATATGACTTCACTGGTAATTTCTGTGAAATATATTCAGAGAGGATATAGTATCAATTTTATACAAACTCTTCCAGTAAACTAAGGGGAAGGAAATATTTCTCAACTCAGTCTATGAGGCCATTGTTATTCTGATAACTGAACTAGACAAAAACATTACAAGAAAAGAAAATTTGGTTATAAATACAAAATGTTTTTAAAAATACTTAGCAAGTTTAATCCAACAGTATATAAAAAAGAACACATCATGGCCAAGGAAGGTTTATTCCAAAGTTGTAAGTTTGGCTTAATATATAAAATTTAATCAATACAATTCATCATATTAACAGACTGAGAAAAGAAAAAAAAATGATCATCTCAATAAATGAAGAAAAAACATCTGACAAAATCTAATTTCCATTTCTGATGAAAACTTTCAGCAAACTGGGAATAGAAGAAAACATCCTCAAAATAATAAAGATTTATGAAAATCTTTCAACTAACATCATAATTGATGGTTAAAGACTGAACATGTTTGTCCTTAACTCAGTAACAAGACAAAGATGTTCTTATCACTTCTTCAATATCTGATTTTTTACTGCTAGCATATAGAAAAATAAATGATTTCTGTGTTCTGTTTTGTATCCTGTAGCCTTGCTCAACTCACTTATTAGTTCTAATAGTTTATTTATATATATTTTTAAGATTCTTTGTATTTTCTACCTAGGAGATTATGTCATTGCAAAAAACAGACTATTTTACTTCTGTAATGAGGAATCAGATTCCATTTTTTGATATTTGGTGACAGCTTTTAAACTTCACTCCTTCGTCTTCCTTTGTGTCCCACCTCTGGGAAAACTGAGAAGACAACTTGGTCCCCAAAGTCTTAGGGAATCTTCCTTTAGTGTCAGTGGGAGGTTTAAATTAAACAATCCCCTCTGTTCCTGTAGGAACACTTACCCTGGCTCCACCCACTAACTACAATCAAAACCCTGAAGCAATCTCTTTCCTTTCTTTCTAGCCTTTTTAGAAATGCTTGATAGGCCTTCCGTGCTCTTCCCAGAGAACTCAATTTATGTAGGTAATGTAGTCTTTCCCACCTTCTTAGCATGTGTGTGGCATCATCAGTCTCAACAATCTAAAACAAATCTTGGATGGGGGTCACTCTTGCCTTTGCATCGTGTCTATGGCAACTTCTTCTTTTCTAGGTCTGTTGCTTTTTATATCTTCTTCTTGCCTTACTTCACTGGTTAGACTTTTCAGTACAAGTTCAACGGAAAGGGGAAATATACTCTACCTGTTGAAAAGGAAGTAGCAATGTCACACAGTACAGGCACATATGGAATAAGAAATATTGTTGTTATTATTTCCGTGAAATGAAATCTACCACATCATTTCTATTCTTTAGATTTCCCTAGATAGGAAAGAAGGAAACCTATTATATTCTTACTGGAAGAAGCTACTGGATGTGCATTCATACAAAAGGGAAGAATATAAAAGCATTCTGATTTTTTATCAGGGTGGGAGATAAAAGAATAGGAAATAGATGACACTAGTTATGCCTTTGCCATATTGTCTACACACAATTAAATAAGTCTTGGTTTTTCTTTACGTCTTAAGGGTACTTATATTGAACTGTCGTCTAAAGCTAATCGATAAATTTTAACTTTAACATTTTTCATTGGTTAATGAAATCTGGGATAAAAAAAGATCTTTAGGAAACTCTAGTTTAATCACTCATGCAATGCCTAAATTCCCTCTAAAACATTTTTGTTTGTTATTTCTAGTATGAGAGAACTCAGCATTTCCTATGCAGCACATTCCTGGTTTATATGTTTGTTTTTTTCACACAGAAATGAAAAATTTCCCCCTACATATGGCACTTAAGTCCTAGCTTTTTCTAATAGTAGGACATCTGATCATTCTTATGCTTGTCATGTTTTTAGATATTTGAAAATTTACAATGACTTTTTTTTCATATTTTCTCTAAACTATGCATCCTAGACTTCTGATCATTTCCCATAAGAATGGCTTCCTTTCTTCACCATTTTAGCATTTTCCACTGAATGTTATAGTTTCTTTACTGTATGTTTTTCAGAACTGAAAATAGTTGTCCATGTGTAAGATCAGCTCATAGTAGGGGGAGAGTATCAATGTGTGCATTATACCTCTATGGTTAGAATATCTTATCTAGTGATCATATCAAACTTTCAATAGGTAATGAACCAAATGTCAACTAAAACATTTAAATATTTTTAAATAATTCCATTACTGTTATGACTCACAACTGTGTATAATTCAAAGTTGGAAACTCTTTCCAAAAAAATATTTTTTAGAACCTTTAAAAAATATTATTGAAATTCAACTTGTAAATTTAAATATGTTTCAAACATATCAAGATATGAGACATTCAGTTTGTCATCCCATATATTAAATATTCTCCAGATTTCTTGCTATTTGTGAATGTGATGAAAATGATTTACCTATATCTCAACTGGTGATTCAGAAGACAAACAAGATAGAATCAAGTAGAGACCTTTGTGGAATTCCACTAATACCTTCTCCTTAGATTAGCATCAATCCATCTATATGTTTTCAGTACAATAGTTGAATTAATTAGGTTTCATTTAACTTTTATTTAATCCTATTTATATATTATTATCTTGCTTTTTAAGAATTTTATGTGAGATCTTGTCAATTTTTCTTTTTGTAATACAGGCACTTTCTCTCTACCACATTTCCCTGGTTTACTTTTACATAGCAGTTTTGTCAATGATTTAGTCCAACTGCAGCTTCAACACAGAAAGAGCCTGGAAGTTGTCACTACCATTTTTTATGACAGGAAGAAGCTAAACAAGCAAAAAAGTAATGAATTTGCTTGGACCCAACAGAGAAATGATTTTGCAGGTCAAATTGCCACCCCAAAATAGATAAACAGGCAAATCCAGAAAGTCACAGCTGAGATCTGCTTATCTGGAGCAGAAGCTGCTGGAGTCATTATCTGGTAGCAGTATTTACATGATAATTTGGACCAGTTGCTGGAGGATGGGTATAGACTAGCCTGAGAGTGAAAAGCTCCTGGTGGCCACCAACTTAGGGCTCTTCCCCTATAATTTTGTGGGCTTTATTTTCAGGAAACCTAGTGTTTCTAATGGTGAAAATCAGAGAAAGATCCCGGGCTATGAGAGGAGGAGGTAAAGAGTAATCTCTATGAAATATTCTAGAGACTTCTCCATAACAAAACCTACTCTCCAGAGTGAGGCAGGGAGAACAATTAACCAACCAAGGGTACTTTAAAAATATCAGTAAAATTGATAAACTTCTCACCAGGCTAATGAAAAAAAATATAGATAAGTCACAAATATCAATATTGGAAATGAAAGAGTTCATTACTGATTCTATGGACATTAAAATGATAATAAATGAATACTCTGAACAACTGTGTGCTCACAAATTTAATAATTTAGATGAACTGGATCAATTCTTTGAGATACACAAATTACCAAAATTCACAAATGAGTAGACCACTTGAATAGCCCTATGGCTATTTAAAAATCAAATTGATAATTAATAACTTTATAAAAAGGAAATCACCAGGCCAAGAAGTTTACACTACTAAATTGTACCAAACATTTAATGAAGAAAGTCTCCACAATCTCTTCCAGAAACTGGAAGTGAAGGGAACACTTCCTAACTCATTCTGTAGGACAGCATTACCCTAGTACCAAAACAAGATAAAGGCATCACAAGAAAGGAAAACTAAAGACCAGTATCTTTCTTCAAAAAATACTCAATAAAATATTAACAATCCAAGTCAAATATTATATGAAAGAATTAGATACTATCCCAAGTAGGATTTATTTCAGGTGTGTGAGGCCGATTCAACAATTGAATATCAATCATTGTAATCCACCGCATTAACAGACTAAAGAAGAAAAATAAAATGATCACATCAATTAATGCAGAGAAAAGCATCTGACAAAAAGCCAATACCAATTCATGACAAAAACTCTCAGCAAACTAGGGATAGAGGGAAACTCTTAATCTGGTAAAGGACCTGTATTTAAAATCTATAGCAAACATTATACATATTGGTGAGCAACTGGACTATTTCCCCTGAAGACTGAGAGTAAGGCAAGATTGTATTTTTTTCATCAGTTTTATTCAATATTACATTCGAGTCTTAGGTAATTTTGAAAAGTCAAGATAAGGACATAAATGGACTTCATATTGGAAAAGAAGACAAAACTGTCTCTATTCCTAGATGACATGATTATCTATCTAGAATATCCCAAAGAAACACCACAACCAACAACAAACACTTGTGGAACTAATAAACAAGTGTAGCAAGGTTGCAGGTTCCAAGGTTAATATAGAAAAATTAATTGCTTTCTTACATATAGACAGTGTATAATAAGAATTTGAAATTAAAAATGGTATTTCTACTACCTAGCACCATAATAAAATACTTAGGCTTAAATACAAAAAGGTATGTATAGGACCTATTTATCAAAAAATGTAACACACTGATGAAACGTTAGAGATCTAAATTCTATGTTCATGGAAGATGTAACTTCTTCTCAACTAGTCTATGTATGCAATACAATCTCAATCAAAATCTAAGCGAGCAATTTGACCAAGTGTTTGTAAAGTTTATACAGAAAGGAAATGACTAGAATAGCCAATGCAATACTAAAAAAGAAATCTGGAGGACTTATACTATCCAATACCAAGGATTATCATAAGGCTACAATAATCAAAGAATAATGTGATATTGGCAAGAGAAGAGACTCATAGATCAATGAACAAAATAACCTAGAAATAGGCCAACTGATCTGATACAAATAAAAACAGGCAATTCAATGGAGAAAAGATGGTATTTTCAAGTAGTGGTGCTGGAACAACTAGACATCCAAATAAAAAACAAAACAGGAAACAAATGGGCCTAGAAAGAGACCTTGCATCTTACAAAAAATAAGTCAAAATAGATCATAGATTTAAATGTAAAGTGAAAAATTATGAAAATTCAAAAGAAAATATGGAAGATAGTCTAGTGCTTAGTGATTAGATTTAAAATAAAATACCCATAGTGTGATCCATGGAAAACAATTGATAAAAGGATTGTAATAAATTAAAAAAAATTATTCTGCCAAAATTGTTTGAGAATGAAAAGACAACTACAATTGAGAGAAAAATACTTGCAAAACGTATCTGACAAATAATTTTACCACAAATATACAGAGAATTTTAAAAACAATTCAAATTCTAAAAATGTGCAAAAACCAACAAGTCACTGAAGAAGATATTTGGATGGTAAATAAGCATATGAGAAAATATTTAATATAATTTATCATTAAATAATTGCAAATTAAGTAAATAATATACTTTTGGACATTCATTAGAATGGCTAATATCCAACAAACTGACAATACCAACTGCTGGTGAGGATGTAGAATACAGTTTTACCGTATCATCCAGCAGTCACACTCTTAGTTAATTAACTAATGATTTGAAAAAAAATGATGTTTACATAAAAACCTGAATTTTAATATTTACAGCACTTTTATTCATAATCACAAACCTGAGAGCCATCAAGATATCCTTAAATAGGTGAATGGAGAAGCAAACTACAGTATATGCATACAATGAAACATTCAGCTAGAAACACAAATGAGCTATCACAACACAAAAAAATATATAAATTAATCTAAAATGCATACTGGTAAGTGAAAAAAAAAATCCAGTCTTAAAAAGCTACATACTGTATGACTCCAATTACATGATATTTCGGAAAAGGCAATAAACAGATCATGGCTTGCCAGTGGTTTGGGATCATGGAATGGTTGAATAGGTAAACCACATGGGATTTCATTAGTTTAGTCAAACTATCCTATATGATCATGTAATCTATGACTACAAAGAGGCATTTGTCAGAAATCACAGAACTTCATAGCACAAAGAGTAATTTTAATGTATGCAAATTTAAAAAATTATTTAAGAGGTAGGGGGATCCCAAGATGAAATAACATAATATGACAAAATAAAATAATCTAAATGTATTACAAATATACGCAACAAACTCACTAAAGTGTTGAGAGGAATAGGTGCCGACCTAAGTAACTTTGAATACAGAGTCTGTAAAACTAAGAGCAAAAGGAAGTGTTTATAAACACTGCCTTCTAGTTGATACAATTATTTCTTATGGAGTATAGGTTCATGCTTCTGAAACCATTGTATGTATATGCATGCTGGAGTTGAACTATTAAGTAAATTATGGTACATAATGGAAGCCAGGTTTCTCACTGATGGAGTGGGAGGTTATAGACACGCAAGAGGAGGCTAAGAAAACCATGTGGTAGTCAATTAGCATTGGAGACATCAGTATTAACTCATGTTCAGCTTAATGTAGATACAAATGGTGATATACAGAAATATTTAGAAATATGTGTATTTATATGGGTTAGTATAGTGGTCACAATGCCTCCTTGCTCTATTAGCTAAGAGATTTTAAATGCAATGACTCTCCAGTAGCAACAAGCACATCTAATACCAAAATAGTGTTTTTTAATACCATTCTCCAATAAAGGAAACAGGGCTTCTTGGAAAAAAATTGATGATTATATGATTGGGGAGTAAATGTACATGATGAGTCTAGAGCATCTCGTAGTGCCATAAAGTAAGAAAGTGCTTTATAAAAACAAGTGATGAGGCTATGTCAAAGTATCACTGATATGGGAGCCAACTGAAAGAGCTCCCAATGACCAAAGCTCGGAAAATGTGAGTAACAAAATAAAGTAGTATTGGGTTATAAAACAAAGTATAAAATAAATAACCATGGGACCATGTTGATATAAATTATTGAATAAACAAATAAATGGGGGAGAATAGATGAGTCTTCCATTCAAAGAAATCCAAATAATTTATGTAGATCACCCACCTTTAAAGAGGTAGAACATAAGGTCATATTCATTAAGTGTGGGCTGTGCATTGTGACTTTCTTCCAGAGTAGAGTATAGAAAGGGAGAAAAAGAAGAAAAAGAAAGAATAA
Source organism: Rhinolophus sinicus (assembly GCF_036562045.2). NCBI lineage: Eukaryota > Metazoa > Chordata > Mammalia > Chiroptera > Rhinolophidae > Rhinolophus > Rhinolophus sinicus. The sequence goes on along the minus strand of NC_133756.1, from coordinate 100,994,217 downwards.
ATATATAGTGGATAAACCTGAAAACACTATGGCTAACATCAACAGTGGTTTGACCAAAGGGGAAGTCATTTATCTTCTCTGTGGTTCAGCTTCATCACCTGAAAAATGAGAAAAATAACAGTATCTCAAAGGGTTGTTTTGAGAATGAAATGTCCTAATGTATGTTAAATGCTTAAAAGAAGAGCTAACCTAAAACAGTATATATTTTTCCATCATTATTATTAAGGTTACAGTTGTGTATTCAAGGCTAATTTCAGAGATTCTCTTAAGAAACAGATCTGAGCAGAAGAAATAAAAGAAGTAATATTCCAGAGAGAATATTGTATATCAGAATTCCGATAGCATTTGCAATTTGGGGAATGTTTAAGAGTGCTTTGCCTTTCACAATGTCTCAAAGAAACATACAGACAGACCTGGGTTATTGCAATAATAGTATCATTTACATACAATTGTCTATGTCAGGCACTGTTCTAGATTATTTCCACCCATTAACTTATTTAATCTTTTCAGTAAACCTATGTGATATGCACGTTATTTGTTGGGAGATAGTTCTCTATGGTTCTCTCACATTTCTGTGTGTCTGGTGACAGCTTTTGTTCCAGATTACCTTTTCATGCATGTTAGTGTAGAAGATAGCCTTGAGAAATAGACATGATGTCTCCTTTATAGGCAGAGGGGGGAGATTTGTGTGCTGGTTAGAATAATAAAGATAATGTCTACATTTTAGCAAAGCTTGGTCAGATTTGCTAGCAACCCCCCTGATAAGATTGGGAAGTTTCCTAAGCTTAGATTTCCTCAGTTGTGACAGACTTGTATGTGCATAGCATTTATCTGGACCCAATGATACACTGCTCCTAGGGTATTTGGCAGGGGATTAAGGGAAAACTATGGGAGCATGAAGTTCATACTCCCTCCTGTTCCATGAATAATCGAGTCCTTTGTCTTTGACTCAAAAATCTCATGTCTTCTCCCCGCACCTATGAAAATGTGGTACTTTAACTTGGCATCTTACAAGCTGGGTAAAATTTCAGATTCTTCATAGTTCTTGACAATTATCACCATCAAATCCATTTTTCCAGTTGAGGAAACTGATTCACTGGATGTTAAGTGACTTGTCCAAGGTCGTACGAAAAGTGGAAGAGTTAGAGTTTGAACTCAAACATTCTGATTCTGGAGATTGCACACATAACCATTATGTTGTCCTCTTTGCAGAAAATTTTTAAAAATACATAAGATTGACTACGTAAATTAGAAATAATGTCACAGATTTATTTGTTTTGATAAACAGTAAAATTGCTAACTTTTAATCAGTGTAAATAATCAAATGAAAAATGCCCTATCTTCTCAAAGAAAGATATGCAAATGCCATGTCCAAATTATGTGAATCTCTCGCCTACTACCCACCAAGATCTCCCTGACCCCTATATCTCTGCCAGGAATCCTAGTTAACGTACCAAAAGATAGAAATATGTGATCATTGTTAAGGGCAGTATGATTAATTTTGCTGAATAGATTGTCTGTCTAGCCGAAGGTTATTTTTTAATGAGCAGTCACACATGTAACTTGCTCTGTTGAATCTTAGTGGCACTGACCAGAATGTAGAGTGGGCTAGGAGATTTGAATGCATTTAATAAATCTGGAAGTCTCCCTAATGTATTTTCACCAATCTTGTGTTTCTTTTCCCTTAGGCAAAGACAGCTTTATTCTTTTCTTTCCATTCTGAAGACTTTTCTCTTTGAGCTAGAAACAAAAACAGCCTCCTCTATGTTACTTGTCAATATTCAATAACTTGTCCCCATCATCAGTTTCCTCCAATATTTGATCTTTCTCTGACTCTAACTACAAACAATTCCGTACTGGCTCTTGTAATTTTTTTTAAGCAATCCATTCATTTTACTTTTTATTCTATTGTTGTTTAAAAACAATCTGAGATCTTTGGAAAGATCACTTGAAAACATATTTTCTGGGTATAAGCTTACATCGTTACGTCCTCTTAGAAATCTTTCCCCTACTCATTTCAATGAGTGTAACTCCTACTCATTCCTCAAGCCCTTATACAAACTTCATATACTAAGGATATCTTTCTTTCAGGTCCAGCTTAGATGGTCCACATACATGCACTATATTGCCACCAACTTCCCCTCACACTACACTTGTGATACAGTGTTTTTATTGTATGTGTTCTTCTCTGTGTTCTCCACTAGATCATACACTCTATAAAGAGAGGCATTCTGTCAATAGCACTAAACATAGTTTCTGTCATATAGCCGTCATTTAAATACTTATTGAATGAATAAAGGAAACATGGTGCTTTATTCATATTCCCCTACTACTCCTTGATACAATTTGCAGTTTATTATTAATCATATAGTCAGGGTTGTTGTTATGGGAGCTTTCTAATGCAATCCATCTTCTCTTCAAAAATCTCATTCTAAAAAAAAACCATCTCTTTTGTGTATGAATTCGTAAGACTTCATACAGATTACTGGGAGACATATATACCTTTTTCCAACCTTTTGCTCCCTATCACAATTTCTAAACTGATGTGGTAATTTTTGTTCACTGTTCTTGTGAACTTTTAATTGACTTCAATTTTGACAGTCAGTTTTTCCTTGATGGTCAGATGAGAATTAGAAGAGCACCAAAATCCCCTCTGATAATTTCTTCTGCTTTCTGGGGAAAAAAAAAAAAAAGAAAGAAAGAAAGCATTGTATGTTATTTTCTATTTCATTAATTACTGCTCTTCTCTTTATCATCTCATTCTTTACCTGAATTTGTTCTGTTGTTCTTTTTCTAAAGTCTTAAAAAAGATAATTGGCTCAATATTTATTAGCCTTTTTCCTTTTGGAACATAAACGTTTAAATATATTGTCAGCCAAAAAATTAAGTGATTATTGCATGAATGAGCTTTTTTTCAGATAGTTGAAATCCCTTTTTACCTTTGTCCAGTCACTTGCCTATATTAATATATATTAATAGGCATCAATGTTAATACAGACATATAATATTCTTATATATTATAAAGTAATATATAACATGTATATGAATATTGCCTGTATTACAGTCTTCATTTATTAAAAGCATGAATTAACTATGTGTGCTGTTACACAGTAGATGGGGAAATAGCATAAAACTCTCAGCTATAAAAGCTTAACTATACCTAGAATGTAATGCAGTTTTGGGGATCATTTATTAGCTAATATAATGTATTTATTGAATACCTACTATGTACTAACACTGTTCTTGGTGTTGGTGATTCAACCAGAAAAAGCCCATTGAAAGGTTCAGCTCTTGAGGATCTTACATCTTAGAAAAGAAAGTAGAAAAAAATAAATAATATAATTTCAATAAGTGATGAAAATTTTTTAAAGTCAGAGTAAGAAAGATATTGAGTCCTAGTGGGTAAGAAAGTGGCACCTATTTTAGAAAAATTAAGGAAAGCTTGTCTGAGAAGTTAAATTAGATTTGTGAATGCTGTGAAGAGCCAATTATGTGAATACCCTTGAATCCACAACAATACCTTCTATTTCAATCCACTGTATTCTCTGCAGCACAGTCTCCTTCTAAACTACACATCCATCTGATCATAGTACTTTTTTTGCTTAAAACTTGTCAGTGCCTTTCTTGGTAAAAAGTCCAAACTCCTTAATTTGGTTATTTATGATTCTCCTGCATGTGTGTTTTCCCAACACTCTAGCTAGGATACTTCATTTTCTATTCTCTCGCTAATACATCTTCTAGTCATAAAAAAAAATAATTCCAGTGTGTTGAAGGCACCATATATTCTCACATTTCTCATGCTTTCTCGGCTTAGAATACTTAACCTATTATCTATTTACCCATTTTAGTTGTCAGGCAGTACTTGAATTGCTTTTAGAGTTTGTGGTGAATAAAAGTATGATGAACCTTCTTGTACATGTCTTTTCGTGGATATAAGAAATCACTTCTCTTTGGAGTGTAATTCCTAGGTTCTGGTATATTATTTTGAAGGGGAGACTTTTAGATTCAGCTCAATTTTTTAAAAATATAGAGTATGATTTATACTAGGTATATATCTTCTTAACAATTTTGGCAAATTAAATTTTTATAAGAATATGTAGATTTTGTGTTTTGTAATTCATTAACATAAAGATGCTTATTTTGTTTGGTACATCTATTTTTCAATTTAAAAATATTTTTCAACTACTTTTATATTGTTGAAAGATTTGCTTACTTTATTTGTCCCCTTTTATCACTTTTTTCCCTTTTATCACTTTTTATGGGAACCTTCTCTCTGTTTTGTTTGCTTAACCTCAATACAGATTTGTTTGTTTATTTTTAATTATATTAGTCTTTACAAGTAAATGACATTTGACTTCTTTTGATTCTTGCTATTGTATGTTGTTTTCTATTTCATTATTTACTGCTGTTCTCTTTATTATCTTCTTCTTTGCCTGAATTTGTTCTGTTTTTTTTCCCTAATGTATTAAAAAAGATAATTAACTCAATATTTGTCAGCCTTGTTCCTTTAAGGCTATACATTTTCCTCTAAATATCAGCTTGGTTGCACCCCACAAGTTTAGATATACAGTGGTACCTTAGTTCTTTAACGTAATCTGTTCTGGAAGACCGTTCAAGTTCTGAAACATTCAAAAACAGCTGACAGCTAGTCCTCAGGATCTTGCACTCAGCAGAAGCCACGTGACATGTTTGACTTCCAAGGTGTGTTCGAAAACCGAAGCATTTACTTCCAGGTTTATGGCATTCTAAACGGAAATGTTCGTTAACGGAGACATTTGAAAACGAAGGTACTATGGTATAGTGCTATTAAGTAATAAAATTACTTAAAATAATTTGTTATCATTACTTGATCACAATAAATTATCAAACATGGCAATTGTCTCAACTGAAAATTCAATAAGAAGAAAAGTAGATTTAAAAAATGTTATTGATGATTTTCTTTCTACTAAAACCAAGGCAGTAAAAATATTAAAATGTTCTGTTTTGATATAAATGAAATATTTAAACTTAAAATAATGTGGATTTTAATATACCTACTTTTAAACTTTGCAACATTTTTTAAGCTACTTTAATTATATGGAAAAGCTTATGAATTAAAATATGTTAAAATATTTACATAATCACAAACATTTCCCTCAGGTTTCAATATAGCCTGTCATGGCACTTGAAAGCTATTAGAAGATTCAGAGAAGAGCGCAGGATATTTTGAGTATATCCTACCTATTTCTCTGTGGAGATTTTTCTTTTTAAGGTAACATATTATATTTTATTTTGTTTTAACTTTCTATTTATTCAGCTTAACATGTCGAGAAATCCATGTTGATTTACCATTGGTTTCTTAATATCTTCCTGGGTGTGTGTTAAGTCTTTTAATTTCAACCTGTAATAAAAAAGGAAATATCACGTGTTTTTCCTTGTGCCCACAACTTAATAAAAGTAATGAGACATATTTAGAATTACAAATCTCCTTAAGAGACAAAATTATGTATTTATTTATTTATTCATTCATTCATTCATTTTGTTATTCTTACCCCAACCATTTCTCAGATTCTTCCATAGACCAGAATAGTTTCCTTTGTCTGTAATTAAGTAGGGTCCTGACCATCATTGTCCTAGCAGGTCTTTGATAAAAGGATTTGGCTACATTCCTTCAAATCAGCCATAAACTCTGCTGAACAAAATAGCCATAGTGTTCATATTAATGACAGACTCTTTACAGCTATCCAGTTAGCTCCATTCACCTCCTGCCAGATAATACTTCCTCACTCCCCTTTAGCAATTTCTAGTCAATTAAAGGCAAAATTGGTTTATCAGTAGAAGGAAAGACAAGACCATACACATTTGAAAGAAAATCATTGTATCCTAGCCATCTTTGTATATCCAGCTTTTATCAAGTGCTCAATAATGCTTAAAATAAAAAATCAATTAAAAAGTTGAAAACGACATAGAAGAAACAGATTTCTCTCATATTTCAATTTCTCTTCTCCATAACCTTGAGACGAGAAGTGGATCTAGCTGAATAATTTTGTGACATATGACCTTTTTTATGTTATGAAAGCTTTCTGAGAAGTTTATAAAACATCATCATCATGGGTCATACCAAATTAACTAGGTTTATGTGATTCCAGGGTACATGTCTTTTTAGAAGCAATATTGTGATTTGATTTGAAAATATGGTGAATATCAGACAAAGCCCAAATGTTTGGGAAACTTAACTTAAACCAAAAGTTTTATTCTATATGCTCACATTTCTGTTCTATAATAATTCTTGTGAAATGAAAATCATATTTTGGCATGAATAGATCCAAACATTAGATAAAATGTTGCATGGATGTTTAATAATATAACTTCCTGGATCACAAACAGGTGTGACAGCTTCAAAGCTCTTAGTTATTTGTCCATAGTACAGTCAGTTTGAAATAAAATCTGTCAAAGTTGCCAATTTCCATATAAAACAAAATTTCACTGTATATTTAAAGAAACAACAACAACAAACTTTAATTTAGGAATGGACAGAAGGAAACCATTTTCTTCTTTGAAAATATGAAAACTTTTAAACACTTTTTTAGTGCAGAGATCAAAATTGGTTAAGGATCAGCTTAATTTGTCAGGTGAACAAAGTTTACTTCCTGCCATTAAAAAGGCATTAAGGCTAAAGCTGCTGTACACGAGCTAATTTTGTATAAGCCATGAAAGATACTAGACTCCTTCATTTTACTCCATGTCATCAAAACAAGGATTTAATTGGCTACAATGTAGTTCAATTGAGCCAATAAAAAGTAACATTGATTATAATCTTCATAGAACTGTAATGGCAACCATTTTTTTTTTTTACTATATTGGCAGGCAAAATTGCATTTTCTCTTCGTCTCAGGTCACTTAGCACCCAAATGAGCAATTGTTAATGGAACCAGATCATTAGCTCCTGCTGTACTGATTTCTGTGTCACTGCCTGAGTGCACATTTCAATGGACAGAGGATATTCTAGGATGGCTTCTTCTTGTACATGAGGAAGAAATTTGGTAAGTTTTGATAAATGACTCCATTTAGAGCATGAAGAATCACCCAGCTGAAAATGCTGACCACTGAGTTGCGAAGACTAATGACCGAGTGTAAGAAGGCTGGATTATGCCTGTCAAAGAAATAGGAAAAAAATTAAATCATTCAAAATAAGACAAATAATAATAGCAATAATAATGATAAAATCATAATAATAATTATACAACAAAGAGTTATTGATTATTGAGAACCTGTTCTGTTCTAGGCAATATGTTAAATGATTTACATACATTAGCTTAATTAGCCCTCCAACAATGCTCTGAGGTAAATATATAATTTAAAATTTAAAGATAAAGAAAGCTGAAGCCTAGAGGTAATAACACACTTACCTATCATTACAAATGAATAGAGCAAAGCTCAGACTCCTGTATCTAAGAAGCCATACTACTGTTGACTGGCAATGTCCAGTAATATTTTTTGTCTGTTACAATATGAGTATATGTGTTTGTGTCTCTTACTGGGACTGTAAGACATTTAAAAATTAACTAGGTTATAATAGGAACTCAAATTTTTAAGGGAATGGCTGAATAAATGATTGATGAGTAACCTATAGTTTTCAGCAAGAATATAAACACTAGATGACATTACCAGGATCTCAAATACATCAGATAGAGCCAAAGAAAATATTACATGTTCAATTTTTTTCTCTCCATTTCATTACTTCCTGGGGATCCATATATTGTGCTGTTAACTTAAATATACTGTTGTTCACTTTATATAAACTTTCATGTGTTCCTGAAACATAATGGGTTAAGTAAATTGGTATGAATTAAGTACTTGCAATATACTGAAGAAATCATTTGTCAATTCATTTGTAGGCTGAGAAATTCTTAATTTATTATCTTTTTTTGTAGAACAGATCTTTTTTAGTGAACTACAATCAACTTTATAAAAAATACCCTTATTCCCTTAGTGATTGAAGAAGCAGGAGAAAAATTTAGGATCCAAAAGAAGTAAAGCACAGATCACACAATTAGTGGCTAGCGAGCACACCCATATACACACTTTACACACACCACTTTGTTATTACCTTTTGAAGCTCGAAGCGTGAGAAGTAACTGACTATAGGCAGATGAATACACAGACACACAGACACACACACACACACACAGGTTTGGTCAATGAGTTTTTGTGCCCAATATAGACCAATTCACTCCTAGATCCTTTTGTAAAGGAATAACCACCATAGTGGGCGAGGCAGAGTATATGTGCTTCTTTGTGGACAGGGAAAGGGACTGAATGGAGGTAATAATATAGAAAAATCACTGTGGCTTAGATAGTCTTATACAAATAGCTTATTATTATTATTATTCATGATATACCTGGTCACCAATAGTGTTCCAGAAAAAGGTACAAAGTGTTCCAATTTAAGAAAATAAAACGTAGGTAAGATAAATCATTAAAACACACCTCACAAACCAAAATAAAATCATGTATCATATACTTAATAAAAATTAAAAATGTACTTAACTTGACAAAATATTCAACCTAGCGTTCCCTCACTAATTAATTTTCCTCAAGCAAATTCTTTCTCTCTTAGCACCATCTCTCCCCCTACTTCACCTTCTTATGCACTACCTAATATTCTAAAGTAGCTTCCCCCCCACACAAATTCCTGTCATTGCTTTTGACCATATCCCTTGCTTGCAACTATATTCATAGTCAAATAGATATCAAACTGCAATGTAGGAATGGGCACGAGTGTCCCATGGGCCATGAAAGTGGGTGGCTGGGTGTGCATAGATCAAATCTGCTATCTCACATGCATGAATATAGCCCAGGAGATATAGTAACTAGAGAAAAGTTATCTTGAATTCAGCCAGAGGCATGAAAAAGAAAGACCTTTTAGCCAGCTACAGAAGGAAAAATTATGCACAAATAGTGTGTTTAATGAAGCAGTAACTTTCTCAGAAGGAACTAATAGAGTTCAGAGGACTGGGAGGCATTCTTTATTGACACCCTCTTCCCCTACAGTAGTGAACCTGATGCCCCTGAGATGCATCAGCCTGTGTTTCTATCCTTCAGGAGTAAGTTGGATCTGGTAGTTGTGAAATAGTGTCTGTTCATTCATTGTTTCAGCAAATGTTCATTGAACATTTAACATGGATTCAGTAAACTTTGTGAAGTACTGTTCTTGACCTCAAGGGAACCTGCATGGTAATTGAAGAACTAAAACATGCACACACCAAAATAAAATATTCATTAAATACAATGTGTCATTGAGTTTAAAATTGCTGGTATTAGAAATGGACCTTAGAGGGTCTCTATTCTTGTGATTTTTCTGCTGTATTCTCAAGAGCTGGGGTTCTCTGGAAGTACTTTAAGAATTAATACTAATCTCAAGGGAAAAACCAAACTCATCTAAATACCCTTATCCTCCCGTTTTACAGAGAAGCTGAGTTGGCATTAGTATCTCAAGAGCATTTGCTAGTAATTAGCAGAGTTGAGATCAAGAATAATTAAGTGCCAACGTGCAGTGAAGGTAATATATGCTGCTTGGTTTCAGATGGGAAAGACATTTAATCAATCCACATGTAGCACCAAAGCAAATCCTAATCACTTTTGGAGGCTAGGTTCTAAATTGTTCAGTTATTCACAAATGGACATACCATGTTAAAAATTATATGCTGAAAATATTTAATTTTAGAATATCTGGTAGGGACTGAATTTACTGTTCTATTTTTTGTATCATGAGGGGATCAAAAGAATGTTATTCCAGGGCACACCCTCATTTCAGTATTAGCCTAAGTAATATGCAATTAGGAAGGTAAACATTCTATACCAAGCCATATGATTAACTTCAAAGGCAAAAACACATGACTTTGGGGTTCTGTACAATTTTTCCATAGCTTATTTCCATTAGCAGAGATTATTAAGAATTAGCATTCTTTAAGTTTCGTTGGCTTTTCAAAACTAATTTTTCTCTATAAATTTAATAGATTTAAAGTGGACATGTAGGGCAGAAGGAGTAAACAGAATTTTACGTATATCCTCAAACCTTCTTTACAAGGGATTTATACACTTATTCTCTTAAAAGAATAGTTGGTGAAAAAATATAATTTAGTGCTTCGACACAGGGTTACTTGAGTTAGATTTACTGTTTGAATTCAGCACTCAACACTCACGAGTAGTAAAACACGTCCCGTAACTTTTCTAATCTTTAGTTATCTGTTGTAAAATATAGGAATTACAGGGACATCTATCTATCAACGTTTTTGTGAGATTAAACTTGTATATTTCAAATACTTAGTGTAGTAACAAAGATTTAGTAAACACTGAAGAGATGATAGTGATTAGTATTAAGCGCAACATACCTATGAGGCACCATGCTAGGTACTGTAGATAAAGAGACTAAACTAAAAATTCTTAGGCTTATGGAAGAAGATAACATGTTAAGTAAGTGGTTTAAAAATATAAATTTAGGAAATACTGAGCCCTTATAAATTTACTTCTGAGTATTGGTGGTGGATGGAGAGAAATTATCTTAAACAAACAAAAAGCAATGGGTAGTGGGTAAATTCTGTTTTGTGTGTTTTCCAATATTTTTTAAATGAGTCAATGAAAAATGTAGTGTTATGGACCAGGAGCTATGAGAACACAGTAAAAGGTTAGGCTGATCTGTTCTGGTAATCTAGATTTAAACAGCTATGGAAAGTGTGTTCTTATTGAGATTCCCCACAAGTACGCCAGTTCTTCCTAGAATTGGGATGTAGGTCAATTGAAGACTGAAGGAGGACTCTCAATCCTCAGGTACCGATTCTGAAAAATATGTAAGCCTATCTATTTAAGACTGGGTGGCTTAAACAACAGGCATTTATTTCTCACAGTTCTGGAGATTGGGAAGTCCAAGATCAAGGTCCCAGCAGATTCCATTCTTGGTTAGGTCCTCTTCTTGTCTTGTAGATGGTCATCTTCTTGCTATACAAATATCCTCCTTAAGCTGTGATTTTATTTTAACTGTTTGTTAAAATAGTCAACCGTGGTCCAAACATATTAAACATTCCATAAATAAACAATTCATAAGTTTTAAATTGCATGCTATTCTGAGTACCTCACTTCATCTCATCATGTAGGCATTATATCTTCTCACATCATCACAAGAAGTAAAAAACAAAAAGACATTTTGAGAGAGAGCAAGAGGGAGACCACAGTCAAGAAACTTTTATTACAGTATATTATAATTGCTCTACTTTACTATTAGTTATTGTTAGTTTACTGGGACTAAACATTCAGTCCATAATGCTGAATATAACTGGATTTGATTTTTTTTTTCCATGCTAGATCAGATATGGACTCTTTTCCTCCTCATGGGTTACCTTGGTCTTTTTCAACTGTCTGCGTGGAATAATCTCAGAAACTAAGAATCACACAGATCTGATTGCTTCAAAAAATTGAGGTTGCTTTACTATAAGCTCTTTAAGAGCAAGAACTCAGTCTTGTTCCATGTTTTATTTCTATTGTTTAGCAGATTGCTTGATGAATGTAATTAATAAATCCCTCTGGAATTAAATTCAGTTATTCCTTTTAACAAACGTTTATTGAGCATCTTCATGGTAGGCAGTGTGGAAGGTGCTAAAGGTAGAAACTGGAAAAGGATACAATTTCTGATGTCAAGCAGTTTATGATTGAATATGGAGACAGCCATATAAATTAATAATGTATACAAGGCAAAACAATGTAGCTGCTTTAATAATGTTAAATCATAAAGAAAGAAAAGAAACAATATGTTTATTAATCTGGATCAGAAAGTATTTCCTGAAGGAAATTTGAGATATGGTTTAAAGAATGAATAGGATTTTGTTAGGCATAAAAGTAGTGAAGGTTGAGGAAGCTGTATGAAGAAGGATACAGATGTATGGAAATGTTTGTTAAAATCCAGGTGTGAAGAGAGTAGAGTCTGCACCAGAACATAAACCTTTGAAGGGTATCTTACAACCAGATTGTAGAAGACATAGAATACTATTTTAAAAGTTTAGAGCTTTTTCTATAGGTAATGGGAAGTAGTAAAGATTTTAGAGAATGAGGGAGACATGATATTAGCTCACATTTTAGCAAGATAAGTTAGAGGTAGATGGCAGATAGATTGGATAGAGGTAGAACAGTTGAGTCTAATTCAATAATATGGAAAAAATGTAATGTAGACAGAAACTACTATAATAACAGAGACAATGAAAAGGAGCGAGGCAGGTAGGAGAGCTCTTACTATGGTGGAAACAGTATTTGGTAACTAAATTATTTTAGGAAAGGTATTAAATATGACCTTCCAAATTTTAGCTTGGGTAACTTGAAAGATGACCATTGCTCTTAATCAACATAGGAAACAAAGAAATAATAATAATAATAGTAATAATAATAATAATAATAAAACAGCTAATACTCCTAAAGCTTTCTATGAGCTCAATGTTTAAACCTTACAAAATACCTCTGAGGCATATATGCTTTTATTATCCCTAATTATCATAAGAAAAACACTAAGACACAGGGAGGTTAAGGAACTTGTCCAGAATAAAAGAACTGGTAGCGTCAGAGCTGGGATTCAAACTCCTGTAACCTCATACCTGTGTCCTGGTTGTTATTCACTGTGTCCATTCTGTTTCCCCCAAAGAAAGAGGAATCAGTAGTCTGGTGCAGGAAAGAAATTAGTTTTTAGGTGCTGCATTTAAATTTAAGTCTGCATTTTAAGAGAATTATTACAACTGGACCATTATCATTAGCGTCATCTCTGAAAACTGAGGACATAGGTATATAAAAATGAACCAGAATGGCAAATGGCATAGCAGAGTTTTTCATTTGTTTGTTTTGTTTTTTTGTACTTGATCTGAAAAATAGAGTTTATGATGATTTCTTTATTGCTAGGTAACTGTTTTACATTTTAATAAATCCAAATACTATTTTCTCTTCTGTTTCTTTAGTTAAAAATAGCAGTGAAATTATGAGATTTAGTTGATGTAGGTAAGAATTTTTAATCTGATTAAATTAGAAAGAAAGTCTACTGCTTCAGGTATGATTGTATATGAATATAAAATTCCCTTTGAACTCTAGTTAACCTTTCTCCTATATAGCAATCTCAAGCCGAACTCTCACCCATCATGCTTCCATCTCCTTGGCATATTGCTATCTTTTGCTGTGAGAAGATGGGCACTTCAAGGGAAACTACATTAGTTGAGCATCAATTGCAACTTAATGGGCCAGGTATCTGAATGATATTCTACAATGACATTATAAATCTTTACTTTAGACTGTTGGGAGAATATGCTGTATCTTACTGAAAACCTCTGATGTGGACTTAGCTATCGACAATTTTTTCATAGAAAAGGCCACCAAATAGATAGATTTTGAGAACAAATAATCCAGAATGAAAATAAAAATACAGTAATATAATGGCTCAATACTGGGGTAAACATAGTCTGTTGTGAAAGAGATATGAAGGAGAGTGATGGAAAGAAGAAGGAAGTAGAGAGAATTAATACGCACACATGAATCACAAATGCTGTGTTATTTTTCTGTCTTCTTCACTAGATGCTCACATCATTCTATCTTCAATCAAGTGAGTAGCAGGTGGCATTTTTATGTGGCTGAAAGAGAAGACTAAATCACCCAAGCAGGTAATAGCTGTCTATAAGCCGGGCCAGTCCTTTCCAAAGATGGCAAAAGCTATGCCTACATAACTGGGTTTAAATATGATGCACTCACCTCATTTTTCTTTCAGTTATACTATACAAGTTACAACATTAGCAAGTACACAGGGGACAGGCAGAAGAGATGATTCAGAGGGTCCAAGTAAGACTGGGCCCAGGGGCACAGAAAAGAGGCACCATCAGTTCTCTACCACCTGATAACTATTTAAGGTGGCACACATTCTTGACATGTTTAAGTAACATTGGGTATTTAAGAGAAAAATGTCATGGGAACAGAAATTCCTAACGAGGTGTTAATGATTATTAGAAAATATTTCATAAAATAAGGAATTACTTAAAAGACACAGAGAAGAAAGATAAAGGAGCTCTGAATCTTAAGGAAGGAAAAATGGAGGTCTTTCTCCTTTTGATTTATATTCATTCATTTAATACACATTAATTGAACACCTACTGTATACTCAGCACTGTTTCAGGCACTGGAGATTCAATAATGAACAGCAGAGTAAAATTTCTGTGCCCAAAGAATTCACATTCAGGTGAAATCTTTGGGGAGGGGAGAAGAGGGTACAGAAAGACACAAAAACAAATAAAATAAATTCTTAAAATATACAGTGTATTGGATGATTCACAGCACTATGGAGAACAACAGTGGAGAGAAAAGGGTAAGATAATGATGGAGAGGCCTACAATTTTAAATATGGTATTTCGGGAAGCTTCACTGAAAAGAGGGCATTTGAGCAAAGACCAAGAGTAGGTGAAAGAATGATCTATGTGGCCCTCTGGGAAAAGAGCATTTTAGATACAGAGAGAAACACATGCAAAGCCACGAGGCAGGAGTGAGTCTAAGATATTTGAAGAGCAGCAAGGACCATGTGGTTGGAGCAGAGTGAACAGCAGGGAAGGTAGGAAAAAATGAGATTGGAGAACTCAGGGAACAGGACAGCTTTCGTAGGACTTTGTGGGCTACTGTAAGGTATTTGTTTTTATTTTGAGCGACATGGGCAGCTATGCTTCTATGTTGAAAATAGAAGGCTGTGGGAGATGAGAACAGGAGCAGGGAGGCATCAGGAGGCTAGTTCATTAATTCAGATGAGACATAATGGCAGAAGGAAGACCAATGGTCAGATTCTGGATGGTTTTGGAACAGGGATGTTAATTGTAGATATGAAAGAAAACCGTTCTATGACAGAACAATAAGAATGATGGTACTGCCATTTATTCAGGTGGGGAAAAACTATAGTAGAAGCACACGCTGAGGGGGAAATCAGGGATGCATTTTAAATGTGTTAAATTTAAGATGTATATATAACTCCCAAATGGAGATGCCAACACTGTATTTACTTGTATATTTTGTCTGTGTCAGTTTGGAGATCAGGGAGAACTCTGGCCTGGATCAATATGTTTGAGAAATATGATGGTTTCTCAGTAATTAGATGTTATTCAGAACCATAAGACCAAGTAAAATCATAAAGGGAATAAGTATAGACAGAAGAGAAATTGTACAGCTACTCACACCAAGAACATTCTGACCTGAAAAAGTAACGTAGGAAAGAGAATAAGCAACAGGGTCTGATAATAGAGAGCCATTCAGGTAGGCAACAGAATTAGGAGATTATTACATTTAGGAATCTAATAGAAGAAATTTATTTTCCTTCTCCCATGGGAAGGAATAGTCAATGGTGGCAAATGCTACCAATGGGTCAAATAAAATGAAAACAGATTTAATTATTGGAATAAGCACTGAGAGATTTTTGGTGACCTTGAATAATAGAAATGCCAGTGGAATGGCAGGAGAGAAACCTCTAAATTTGTTGGGTTCAAGATAAAACAAGAAGGGCCAAATTGGAAGAAAGTAAGTATAGAATCTTTCAAAGGTTTTTGTTGTACGGAATCCCGAAAATGTGAGGTTAACTGGAGAAGAAATTGAATAAATAGAGAAGTTCTTTTGGGAGATGTGAGGGACAGGTGCAGAAATTACAGTATGTTTGTGTGATAACAGAACTGATCCAGAGAGGAAGAGAGACTGTTGATTTATCAGATAAGGGAAGATTGTGAGAGCAGTGACCTTAACGAGGGGAGAAGGGATGAGATAGAGTTCAAAATCAGAAGTGGAGGTCTTACCTAGTATCTATGTCATTTATAACAGCATAAGGGAAGTCAGAGGGAAGGCAGGGAATGATGGCACACAAGCGAGGGAAAGTTGGGTAAATGTGGTCTTGGGAATATGTGGAAGTGAAATAGAAAACAAAATCATCAGCTGAGATCATAAGCAGATGGTTTTGGACATTTGAAGAGAGACTTGTGGAATCGTTGTCTGGGAGCTGGGAGAGTGATTGAATTAGAATAATGTAGTACAATTGCTTGACAGTAATAAGATAATGGTCTTTAGAATAATGATCACAAAATTAAAGTGATGTTAATTAGCATGTGGGGTGTTTTTCTCTATGTTTAGCTGACAAGGTACAGTTGAGTAGTGTAAATAGATGTATCTGCAGTAGGGATTTTGTCAAATAAGTATGAGGAAAGAAAGCCAAAGGAATTGTTGGTATATCCTAGGGAGTGATTTTAATGATGGACGCACAAAGCCAATATTCCCTCTGCCCTAAATCACCCCAGGGCTTGGTACTGGAAACTAGGAACCACCTCTGTCACCCAAAGCCCACCCAAATTACTAAAATTATCCAATCCTAAACTTATTCAGCTTACCTATTGTGTGCTGCCCATTCCTTCCTCTGATAAAGGCTCTGGCTCATGCTTTCTCCCTTGCCTCCTTCTGCCTCCTCTAGTACTTCTATGCGGCCCTGCTTAGTGTGGTATGCAATCTTCCCTTGAGAACTATAGGTAACAAATTATCTTTTTAGTGGCAATTGCCACTTGCTCTGATGGCCTTCCATTTCCTGAATGAAGTAAAAAATCCCTGGTACATTTTAATATGTGGTCACCCAAAATATGACAGGACTAGTATTAGAGAAAGTGACAGTGAGTTCGGGTATAAAATCTTCTAGCACAAGTTGGTGAGAACCAGAACTTACTAATAAGTGCAGTAAAGAGGAATAACAAGTGTTAGGGACTTATAGTGTAAAATTCAGTGTGTGGTTTTTAGGAAGGATGGGGTGAGAATAGTCTGAAATTGACAATAAAGACCGGGGGCAGCACACCTGTCTACCATCTAGCAATCAGGAGTGTAGTCATCTTCCACTTGAGAAATCTGACAAGGCAGAAAAGTCCTCTGAGAGAACCAGATTTCCATTAGAAGGCAAAGGGAAAAGAAACATTCAGGAGGCAAAGGAAACATTCAGAGAAAAGGTTGAAGATAAAGTGGATTTTTCTGACATATGACAATATGTTCCACAGGACTCAGGGAGAAGAGTTTAGAAAGTGAAGAATGGTGGTAGGTCGGTTAAAAAAAGATAGTATAATTTATGTCAGGATTAGAATGTGGCTGATAGGTTAATTTGGGAGATGATGATGATGATGATGACGATGATGATTGATACTGATAATTTGACCTTTTATTTAGGCATTTCTCATACATAGGTACTCTACAATGATTGAAGTCAGAAATTTTAAAAGTAATACAATACTATAATACACAGCCCATATTCAAATTTTGTCTGTTGCCTTATTAATGTTCTTTTTTTTTCATTAAAGTTTGTTGGGGTTACAATTGTTAGTAAAGTTACATAGGTTTCAGGCATACAATTCTGTAATACATCATCTATAAATCACATTGTGTGTTCATCACCCAGAGTCAGTTCTGCTTTCATAACCATATATTTGATCCCTTTTACCCTTATTTACAACCCCCTCACCCCTTACCCTCTGATAACCACTGAACTATTGTCTGTGCATTTGAGTTTTGGTTTCTTCATTTATTTGTCTTGTTCCTTTATTGTTTTCAGTTTTATATACCACATGTCAGTAAAATCATATGATTCTCTACTTTTTCTGTCTGATTTATTTCGCTTAGCATAATAATCTCAAGATCCATCCATGTTGTCACAAATGGCACTACTTCATCTTTTCTTATGGCAGAATAGTATTCCATTGTGTATATAAATATATATATCACGTCTTCTTTTCTTATTTTTAAGGCAACTAGTAAAAATGGGGACAAAGGCCTAACATGATTAACTTTAATGGTCACAATGCAAATTAAGTGGTGGCCAGGGTAGGGTATTGCAGTGCAGCAGGAGAGAGGATCTCTCCTGGATGCCATGGAATTACAGAGTCACTATTTGACTTCTACTAAGCAAGAGTAGAAACTTGAAGGGCATGGTGTGGGACATGGAGAATTGTCTGACTCTGATGTTACAGAGCTCCAGTGGTCCATCTTGAATATTGTTCCAATAGAGATTCAAATGCATTTATAGTTAATCTAGTACTCAAGCACATGTTATTAATAATTGCCAACCCACCATTTGCCTTAGTAGATTCTGCACTTTAAGTGCAGTAGGTACATGATATCTCTATTAAATATTCAATGGGGCAAAACATTGATGTTTGGATATAACTGAAATCTAAAGATAGTTTCAAAGGAAGGGGCTCAATGTTAGCTGTTTGCACTGAGCAGTGCTACATCACTGTGCAAGGATATTTTGTATTCTATATGACCATTTGTGCTCACACAAAAAGATTCCTCTACCAGCAGTCTGTTACTGGTTACCACACCTGAGGTACTTATCTCAGTTTGAAGAAAGTTATTATTTGGAGATAAAGAACCAACAAGAAAGAGATGGCATAGGGCAAATAAATGTAAAGTTAAAAAAAAAAAAAAAAAAAGCTGCTAAAGCAGAAATGAATTCTCAATCAAAGTTTAGCCAGTGAGAGGCATGTCTTACAACTTATAAGGAAAAGCTGAGAGAAAGGGCTTTGGAAAAAAAAAAAAATCAAGCCTGCTTTACATTTTAGGAGGTGGGTTCACTTTTGGACTTGGAGAATCCTATGGCTTTACATGTTCAGTTTATCTTTATAGATTAATCGGTAGGGAGGAATGAGACACGATGGCAGATCATGTCTGTCTGATATGTTCTATCAAAACTTTGAACTTAATAGTCGGCAGCAAAGAAATACCACAAAGTGATTGCAGGATAAAGAACTCCACTCCTACATTAAATGTTGAGGGGACTGAACATTTCATGTCCATGGTAATAAAGTGAGACTCCCTTTTATAATAGATGATAATTTATGGAAGGGTAATGAAATTACATCTTTATTATATTCTTAAAGCTTAGCACAGGGCCAAACAAATCACACTAAAAGATAAAAAAAAAAAAGTGAATACGATACATCTATGTGCAGAATAGAAGTAGAGCTCCACCCTGCTATTCGCATAACCTGCAATATAAATGGTGCCTCCTACAGTTGTGCAAATTGGCACATCTGTGCTTTCCTTAATAACTGAATGAGTCGTATATCCTCTAACATCCATTAGGATCTTATTGTGTGTTAGGTATGTTTTAAGTACTTTACACATAAGATCCTACTTAGGGCTTATAAGTAAGACACTGAAGGAAATAATGTTTTGATGTTTGCCCCAAATCATATAGTTAGCAAGAGAGGAGTCAAGATTCAGAGCTCAGTGTGTAGCTGGTTTAGGCCTCTCCATATTCCTTTATGACAGTAGTCAGCGTGATGGAGATCATAATTATTATGACACTGATGGATTCATTTGTTTTCAAAATATTTGTGCTCCAGCAGGGGGATGATTTAAATAGAGAAAAATACAAACCAAGTTGTACAAAGGACAGTAGTGCAGAAAGAGGGCAGACAGAACTTTTGAAGTTATTGTGGGTGGTGCTTTGCCAAAGAGAGGTAACATGAACTTGGCTTTGAGTGATACAAGGGGGGTATGAAGAGAACTCTGGATGGGAGGAACAGCATGAGTGAGACGGAGAGAGAAATAGGAGAGGATCTTCATCAGATTAGAGGACCACATAGGGACTATGTCCAAGACATTTTCCTTAACATTTTTGTGGCTTTTAGACTTTATTTTTATGATTATTTTTAATTGGGATAGAGGGAGCAATCAAATTCTCACTTTCCTTGTGGCCTTTGTCACTTTTTGATTGCTATACCACCAGAAATTCTCATCTAGATCTCCTCTCAATCTTTATTGGAAGAAGGTGGGATAATCAGTTTTCAAAAGCACTGAGCTTGAAAGAATAAACGCATACAAGTTATAGACCACTTTTTCTCTACTCAAGAAGGACCGTGACAATGCCTACAGTGTATCTCCTCCTTGCAGGTCTCAGATAAGATGTGGTTTTATTTTTCATTGAGCATCTATAAAGATGTAGAAGAGAAAACATTATGCATACTTAGTTTCCTTCTAGGTGTCTTGCTAGTTGTCTCATTGCATCTAGGGCACTGTTTCTTTGTTCTACATGCATAGCTAAACATTCTGAGGCTTGGAATAAGGTAGTATCCTAGTCTCTCTTTAAATGAAGAGAATATTTAGAAAAAACTTTACTTCCCTTCTCCTCACCTCAGTTCCGTTTTCTGCAGTTCTATTTTCAGAGTTTTAGATTTTTTTCCTTTTGGTATATAGGGGAGGGCATTAAGTTGAACCCCTCAGTTTCTTTAGTGTTATAATTTAAACTAATAATAGCTAACACCTCTCTTCGAGTTTCTATAACAGCTATTACAATAGCACATAGTATTATTAATATTTAAGAAGGAACCATAATAGCTTTAGGTATGAGACAAATTGAAAAGTTTAGCATTAATTGAACACTATTGTTAATGGCACCTCTGCTAATTCATGGTGAAGCCAACTTGTATGCTTCATTAGGAGCAGAAACCAAAAGTACAGGGATGGGAATAATCTCAGTTTGCAGTGGTTGGTCAAGTTTAGTAATATAACAAATTATATTTTACTCGAGCATAAAAGCCTAAAATATCCAGACATCAGGGTTTAAGAATTGTCAGTTCAATAGGGTGAGAAGCAGAAAGAAAACACTTAAGCTGTCATTTAAATTAGCATTAGATGTAGCTGCTTCTCAAGTAACCACATCTTAACCAAAACACAAGAAAGGAAAGGACTTACATACGTAGATATTTTTTAGAAATACAACAAAATTTAAATGTTTCTATTCTTTGTAGAAATATAAGTCTTTATAGAAACATAAGGCTTTAGGTCTAGTTTGGTATATTAAAAAATAGCATTTATGTCTCATTTCTTTCTAAATTCCTGGTGCTCACATAATTTTTGCTTTTGCTCCATCATTAAGAGCAGTTTATACTAGTATTGTCGTCCTGGTAAGATTTTTCATATATATGCAATAGAGGATTTACTTTTTAAAGATGTTGGGAGAAAATTTGATAAAGAATGTTAGTAGAAGAGATGATAGGAAACAAGAGACTCAGATAAGTTGGGCAGCGATTTTAGTGACTTTGGATTTCCCATAATCTTCCTAGCACCACACTTGAGTGTCAGAAAATTTTTCTGTACCTTGGACTCCAAGCATCTGCCCATTTCTTCCTTTCTATATTTAATTGTAGGTTTGACCTCTTTCCAGAGATCTACAGTTGAATTTCTCCTAGCCTATTCAACAACCCTAAATTACCTCTGTATGTAATATGCTCTGCACAGAAATCTCCAACTTTTCCCCAGATCTTTCCCTCCTTCTCTTGTCATTAATCTTATAAATCACCTTACTCCCTGCTGATCAGATGTGAATATCCCTCCTTACCCAATTCAATTCATATCACAAAACTCCCCTGAGTTCCTATTCAGACATTTGGGCTAGAACAGTAATCATAATATAAAGGTGCATTTAATGAGAAATATTTTTTTTCAGAAATCAAATCTCTTTTATGATGGAAGTAAAGAGAATTACTATTAAAATTACCTGGGACAACAGCTTAAGAATACATTTCTAACATTGCAGAGGACACTGAAGAACATTCAAGGAGAAGAAGCTCATGGGTATAACAAGTTAACTCCAATTTAATTATTTTGGAGAGTAAATAAAATTACATTAAAAAAGCATAGGGTGGAATGTCTTTAACCATCATGTCAATGACATGGATGTAGTGTCTGTGTGGGTTACATATAAGTGCGGAAGAGGAGATGGTCAAGCTTTAAAATATTTTCCTTTTAGATTTACTCTGAGCAATTGCATTCCTTGAAAGACTTAGACCAAGTTTTATATCTCTAGAAAATGTTTAGGGAGTGTCTCCGCTCTGCATTAAATTGACACTGTACAGGGGTTAAGGACATTGACTTTAGATGCAGACAAATATGAATTTGAGCTCTAGTTCTGCCTCTTATTATCTCTGTGACCTTAAGCGATTTTTCTAACCGTCTCTAGTATACTAGTCCTCTCCCAGCCTCATCATCCCCATCAGTAACCTGGCAATTATAATAATACTTACCTTCACAGATTTTTGTGAGGATTGCATTAGATAATAAATTTAAAATGTTTAACATAATTACTCAGGAATAGTAAATTCATCTACATTGTAGAATTCATCTACAATGTAGAATATCACCTACATTTATTAAACTTGAATTTAATAAATGTAGATAGTAACGATTAATATAACACCTGACAAATACTTTATTGTAGGTTATCAATTTAAAGCAGAAACTCAAGTATAAAGCAAAACAGACAAGTGTTTCCTTATTTTTCTGTAGCATATTTTACTTAAGGTCTCCATTCCCTGAGTGGTTAAAAAAAGTCAGTGATACAGGAGCTTTCTCTATGTTCTCAGGCATCCATATACATTCCAGGGATGCTTACATATGTTGATGTATCTGCATGAGGGATGGATGGTATCTTGGCTCTCATTCAAAGTCTTCATAGACTCTGCTAAGAATCCCGCAACCCACCCCCTTTTTCCCCTGAGCTTGCAATAAATATAGTATTTCTGTGTAGATATCTTCAAAATTCGGCTTCATTTTCAGATGTTAATGAGTAATTCCATTGTTTTTATTTTGTGACAAGAATTGGGGAAAATGCCCAAATACATTACACAGCCCTGTCCAACGTCTTCTCTTTCTGCCTCTCTGGCATACTGAAAGGAGGCATGAGTCTCCACTTTTCTTTTAGTTCCTCATAAAACTAGGAGCC
This sequence comes from Rhinolophus sinicus, assembly GCF_036562045.2. Lineage (NCBI taxonomy): Eukaryota > Metazoa > Chordata > Mammalia > Chiroptera > Rhinolophidae > Rhinolophus > Rhinolophus sinicus. Next base: position 100,971,443 of record NC_133756.1, on the reverse strand, counting down.
TCAATCATCCTTTCCCACACTAGAATTTTGCAGGAGGCGGGGGTCTCAGTGGTAAGTGAGGCTCAGACTCCTTCCTCTGCCATAGTTCAGTGATCTCTTTATTCACTTTCAGCTTCCCCTATTCCCAAACAAGGAAGTACTTTCTGGTATATGGCAGTATTCCTCATTCTTTTTCTATTTTTCTATATGCCCTTACTCTAAAGCCAGAGATTTACTCTTTTATTTACTTTGTTCTACTTTCCTTTATCAGTAGGCATGTAATTTCATGGTGAACTGAAATGCAAGGGATGCAAGAAACAAAAATGATGCATAAATTATAGAGAATAAACTTTTTAAGGATGTGAAAACTTTGACAGATTTCTGTTACCTATAGTAAGCAGAGAAATTTCTAGGTAAATATTAGTCATGGTCCATAGTTTGGACTTGTTTCTATATGGCTAATATACGTTTTGTTACAGTTTTTCAGGGTTATGTTGGAGTTTACCATGTTAGGATGAGGAATTAATCTCTTATTTATCATTAGGACTCTAACAGAGTCCTGTGTTCATATTTTCATCCCATAACTATTAGGAATAATTAGGACATGATGCAGAGGGGAACTTTGGAAAATGGTTAGAATTATGCCCTCAAAAAAAGGCTAAAATAATTTCACCTTTGAAATATAAAGGAAGAAGTCTTTGGAAGAGTTCATTATAAATTTGCTTTTCTAGAGTATATTGAATGAGAGACACTAAGAATAAGCAAAAGTATAGATTAAAATATACAAAGAGGGATCTATGTTAAATATGGTAAGAGTCATTTTAGTTTAAAGACAGGAGACATTGAAAAGTCTCCTGTGAAGTTTATTCCTCTGAAATCCCAAGGACTTTACCATGAACAAATGAACTCAACAAAATCACATTGATGAGTTACTCTTAGTCCTACATAATTTGTTTTCCATCCTCTAACATTTCAGTACAGTATACTCAGATACAATCACTCACAGATGGCAAAAGCATACAATTTTAAGATTCCTTTGCTACAGTTCAAGGGTTATAGCCCCTTATGTTTTTTGCTCTTGTCTAAGAGTCAGGTCTTAAAATAAAGAATTATTGTTTTCTAAATTGTTATTGCATTTGGTAATGTATATATGCTGTCTGTGTCAAAGTGTAGAAATATTTCCTTACTGGCTCGTAGAAATTTTCTTCATAAAGGTTTATAAGGAATCTTTCATATGGAAAAGAATTGGAAAATCCTTTTAAAAAATAGAAAGCTAATGACAAAATATAAGTGGGTTAGGTTGAAATTTGGAGCAGTGCTGTCAGACAATTTAAGTTTGAAATGATTTATTTCCCTCATCCAAAAGATTCATTGGCTAAAATGAAGCAAAAATAAAAAGGAGTGAGCAAAGAGGAATGATTTTGTACCACTATAAATAATGATTTAGTAATGTAGGTAACAGTACAGACACTGGAAGACAAACATCAAAGCTTTAGAGGAGTAAAAAATAAACAATTAAAACATTTCTTCCTCTTTTAGTTGGTTTCTATACAGGAGCTTACAAACTATTAGAGGTACAAAGCTTGCTGGGAATGGGAAGTTATAGTTTCTTTCCTCTTCAGAGGTTCACAGCTGATTCCAATATGCTTATCATTAAATCATCACTTGATCTCTTCTAACTGATACGACTGTCCCCTAAGTTGAGCACTTTAAAAATAGTTAGTTCAAAAAGATATATGCACCCCTATGTTCACTGCAGTTGCTATTTACAATAGCCAAGATATGGAAGCAACCAAAATGCCCATCAAAGGACAATTGGATAAAGAAAAGGTGGTACATATATCCAATAGAATATTACTCAGCCATAAAAAAAGAATAAAATCTTACCATTTGCAACAACACGAATGGACCTAGAGGGTATTATGCTAAGTGAAATAAGTCATACAGAGATAGATAAATACCATATGATCTCACTTATATGTGGAATCTAAAAAACAAAATAAACAAAAACAAAACATAAATGGACTCACAGATACAGAAAACAAACTGATGGTTGCCAGACGGGAGGGAAATTGGGGGGGCTGGGTAAAAAATGTGAAGGGATTAAGAAATACAAATTGGTAGTTACAAAATAGTCATGGGGATATAAAGTACAGTATAGGGAATATAGTTAATAATATTGTAATAATTATGTATAATGCTAGGTGGGTACTAGGCTTACCGGCGGGGAATCACTTCATAAATTACATAAATGTCAAACCACTATGCTGTACACCTAATATAAAATAATATTGAATGTCAACTATAATTGAAAAATAAAAAAATAATTAAAAATAGTAAAGCTTAGATAATGGTCAAATGAAACACTATAATTTTTCTACTTTTTGAGTCTAATAAAAAGCATGGTAATGTAAAAGAGGCAATGTGGTGTAGTCAAAAGATAATTGGATTTTGCAGCAGACTTGGATTTAAATTTGAGCTCTGTTAATTCATTACTGGCAGCATGATTTTGGCTAAATATTATCTTATCCATCCTTGAGTCTCAAATTTCTCACATGTAAACTTAGGACATGTTTCTCATAGGATTGCTGTGAATAGTAAAATGACAACATACATAAAATATGTAGTAGATTAGTAGTGTTCAAGTGATATAAATTGAGACAATATAGAATGACCTGAAAGTAAGAAGTACCCTTCCATTTCTAGCTGGTAAGCTATGAAATAGTTTGTGGTGGAATTTACTACTTGGTACATGTGAAAGATGAAATTTGATCTAAAGACATAATTTTTGTATAGAAATAAAAATTACATATGTTTTTTAGTTTTCTGAATTTTATGGAAATTTCTTTTGCAATCAAGCATAGAAAAAATACCACTGAATTTTATAATTCAATTCACAAACATGCCAAAAATAAGTATTAGAAATTATCTACACATATGATAATTTGTCTTAATGTGGAAAGACATGTACTTGAGTATTTTGGTGTTTTTCTCTGTAGAAAACAATTTTTAATAATATTGAATGAATTCTTCAACTGAGTATATCATGCTTAAATACATTACGAATTTTAAAATTGTCCCAGGGGAAAAAAAATTTTCAAACTGCTGAGTATTTGACAGTATGCTTTAAGAGTCTTAAAATATTCCTTCAGTTTATCCAGGAAACAAGACACACACACACACACACACACACACACACACACACACACGTGTGTGTGTGTGTGTGTGCACGTGTGAGTGTGTATTATGTATATGGGGAAGAACAAGAGAAATCAGTTATAATATATCCATTGTTAGACAACTTTTTGTGAAGGTCTTTAAAAGCCAGATAGTGGAGTTATGTTGAACATGAAAATCAATAGTTTAAACTGTGCTATATAAACCCGTAATGTAGCAAAGGATCCCGGAACCCCCATGCTCCCCAGCAATAGGAACCTGAATTCAGTCTCTTACCATTTCAGCTTTGTATCTGATGATCCAGCAGCATATATGTTTTTATGATTTCTATACAAACCACTCTTTTTTATCCAAGTATTCTCTTTATGCTTTCTTGACACTTGTATTTCCTCTCCTCATCTCTCCCCATTTTCTCTTTCCTATAACCCCATCTCTTTTCTCTTAGGCTCAGTAACACTTATTCTTTCCCAAAGACTGTGCCATAATCTCTACCTCCAGAAAAATCTGTTTTATCCCCTGATATTATGATCACATGAGTTGTCAAACAAAATTATTTATTAAAACAAACTTTTGAGAGTGAAAAGAAACACAATTAATAATTGCAGGTGTAATTATTACAAGGAAAACAGGTGTAAACCAGGAAAGTGCTGTCTAACACAGATACATGGTCATCCTATCTAAAATAGACTAGGTACTTTTATGGAAAAAATACTTCCCCACTCTAATGTGGTGAGAACACTAGTGAGTTACTCTAGCCTCTTTCTTCTCTCTACTGATTCCACCCAAGGAAGGTAAAAGATTTTCTCACTTGGTAAAATTTTGAAAGAATGAGCTTGGCTTGTGTGGTCCAGTTTTTCCCTCCTTCTCTGGGGTTCAGTCTGCCAGCTGAGAGTGTGTGGTCATCACTGATCTGGGTCAATTCATAAGCAGAGTATTAAAGTCTCTTTCCTTTAATACTCTGAGGTGATAATAGCTTTTTTGACTAATACTGTCTAAATGTAGGATTCAGTTACCAAGCCCACTAAAACCACACATTGTTATCAGTAACAAAAATATATTTTCTCATTTTCATTTATTTTCTTCCTTGTTGTATTTCTTATTTAGTTCAAGAGACAAGTAGAGAAGTGAAATTTATCCTCTATAACCCCAACAGTTACCTGCTCTTTATGCTTTCATATTACTCAAAACAACTCAATAATTACTTATATTATCATTACATCTTCTTCACTCTTTTTGATGATTTGATAATTGTCAGATTATGTATTTGCCCCTAAAGACAGGAAAAAATATTTATTAATTTCCCGATTCATGATGACTTACATAATGGAGACAGATTCTCAAGAAAATATTATTAGACTCCACATACCCCTAGGCTCTATGTCATAAGTTTATGTCTTATAGGAGCAAGAAATCAAATTTCCATATATAGAAAATATCTGGCATTAAGTAGACTAGATGTAAGGCATTTATATATCAACTATCATTTAATTTATGTAACAACACTATAAAATAAGTGTTATTATCTCATTCTATAAATAAAGTAGGTTTAGAGAGTTATGTAACTACACTAGTAGTAAGTAATGGGACCTGATTTCAGTTCAGGACTGTCTGCCTCCAAACACCTGAGAATTTTTTTTTTTTCCATGCCACCTTGCTGTGACAATGTCTTTTCTCAGGTACAGGCATAATAATTCCCATTGGATTTTTGCATACAAATCAATGTAAGAGTCCCCATTAATTCTGATGGAAAACTTTTTTTTTATTATTGTATTGATGGAAGGGATGTATTACATAGGAAGCCCAGGTGACTCATCATTTCTATACAGGCATTAAGGAATGAAGAATTTGAGAGCCAGAGATTGCACTGGAGAATTTCTGATATTTAAACACATCGAAAATGTCATTTTCACATTTTCTGCTTTGAAAAAGTACAGTATGAAGAGATGATGCTAGATTATCTCAAGGGACTAGCAGTAAGCCATCTTGATTAACCTTGAGTCCATAGCATCATATTTTTATCTGATATAAAATAGTAAAAAGTTTCTTTGCCTAGAGACAGTCACCCATCATTATATTTTTACCACACATAATTTATTTCTTACATCATCGTTATGCAATGCCCCCGTTTAGCAAACATGTAAATATGACTTTGTATGATCAACTTCATTCAACATATTTGTGTATTGCCTCATATAATCATGTTACTCTGCTAGGTGTCAGGGTATAAGATAATTTAGGGTAAAGATAATTTAGTTATAATCCTGCCCACAAAGATTTTGTAACAAATAATGTTAATGTTAGGTCAAATTAGTGCTTCAAAGAGATCTAAGCACTGCTTCAAAAATTTAGAGAAAGAAACATCACATTTTTTAAATGGGGAATTAGGAAAGAATTCACAAAAAAAATGGTTTTTTGAGCTCAATTAAAGGATAGGCAAAGGCTATTACTGAGCCTAAGAAATGCACGAAGGCATAATAGTGTGCATGCCATTCAGGATTTCAGAGTGGACCATTGCGGCCTGACCAGTATTTTTATGCAGGTATAGAATAGGAGAAAAGTCTGTAAAGATAATTTGGAGTAAGTTATAAAAAGCATGGCAATTTCATGGGAAGTATTCAATAACCAATTTTTTTTTTTTTACCAAAGTGAGTGCTGACAGACTGATTCCCTGAGATTTAATATGTGCTAAATGAGTTGACTAATCTCAGTTTAACATATGTTAAATAATCTCTTCAGTATAGAATTTCTCGCCATCTTTAATGTTATAGTGTCTACTGTAGATCACTAAGGGAGCATGTAATATATTGTTTCCCAGTCTTATGCATCATAGTTATGATTTCATGGAGCACATGTTTGAAAATACTTGTTTAAAAAGTAAAGTCAAAGGGTACAGATTTTAATAAGGCAGTTATTAAAAAGTCCTACTTTATTGTTTGTGACCATTTTTACGATGTCTTCTTTCAATCTTTGTGCAAGTACATGTACACACACACACACACACACACATCAAGGAAGCAGAAGTCATTTTCAGCAAGATTCCTTTGGGTAGGACCGTCACATCTTCTGATCTTATTATGGTGATTTACCCCTTTTAATTCATGACTAGCTTTTACTATCCTGCTTTTAGTGCTCTGCTCATCACCCTGTTGTGACTTCAGGGCACAAGAGTTGGCTTGGTTTAAATCTCCTAGGCCTTGGGAAAAAGCTTTCAATACTTTCTTCTTGGCAACTAGTGATTTCACTCCCACACTGCAGCCTAGGTTACCTCACATGACTTCCTGTTTTAAAGTGAGTAAGCCCCTGTGCTTGGGCTGATGGTACTGCTTTGATGCACACGCCTCCAGACAACCTACCTGAAATGGGGCCATAATGAAACACACCCTGGAAAGTCAGACTCTCCCTGAGACATAGTTGGGGAGTGGAGGAAATAATGTGCAAAATTCTGTTGGAGAGGAACCATTATGACATTGGATATGACCCTCTGTAATACCTCTCCCAGGAAAACGAGAAGGTTCCAATTTTTTATGTTTCACTTGTCTAGTATAATAATTATAGTTGATATTTGAGAAAAGTTATAGTAAAATTTTGAAGAAATGACATTAGTCATATTCCTTGAATGACAAATGACAGAAAAACAACTCAATAGCAAATAATAACAATAATATAGTAAGATAAAAAAGAAGAATTTACTGGCTCATTTTCCTGGGAAAGCTACAGGTTACATGCCACCTGTTCAGATGTTTAAATAATATTGTCAGGAATCTCTCTCCCTCCCTCCTTCCCTCCCTCCCTCCCTCCCTCCCTCCCTCCCTCCCTCCCTCCCTCCCTCCCTCCCTCCCTCCCTTTTTAAGTCCCCCTCTCCCTCCTTCTCTCTTCAATACATTTGTCTGTCTGATCCGGGCTCTCTCTCAGACTCTCCCTACATGGTATGCAAGCAGTCTGGCAGCAGTTAGACTCACATTCCTCTAGATGAGCAACTCCTACAGAGTCTTCCTTGGAAGCTCAGGATCCTGTGGAGGCGTTAGGATGGCATCTGTATTACCAAACCACATGCAATAGTTTCCCCATCAAAGAAGTTTCTGTTACCAGATAAAGTAGGAAAGTGATTCTAGGAAAAAAAACAAGCAAATACATATCTTCCCCTCCATCCCATATGCATTCTTTTTCCTCATACAAGTTGTTTCAAGTGTGCTTCCTCATATTACAACTATTCCATATAAAACCACAATGCTCTAATAATTTTTTCCACAAACCCAACTCATATGCAGATACTGCATTCAGCTCCAGATCCAGGATCAATGGGTGGTGAGCATTTAAATCAGTCTTGTCTAGATGTGGCTTCACACAGTCCATAGTCTATGCTGAAATGATTAATTTAAACTTATTCCAAGACCTTCCATATACTATGGGATGGTAAATGGGCTAACCACAGTAATAACACTTATTCAGAATTTTTTTTTTTTTTTTTTCAACTAAGGAAGATGACAACTTCTGTTCCAGTTATTTATTGATGCCTATAAAACCACCTCAACACTCAGTGGCTTAAAACAATCACTATTCCATTGTTCTGTGGGTCTCTTGTTTTCTCTCTTGTGGTTGCAGTCTGATGGCAGCTGGAGCTGGATTCATGTGGAGTTTACACTGCTATGCTAGGACAGCTGGACTCTCTCCCTTTCCACGTAGGGGTGCCTCTCAATTCACATGGTCTCTCTCCTTGGTCTTTCCACACAGTCTCTCACAGGGGGTCTCTCCAGTGAGGTAAATGGAATTCTTCCATGCTGGCTCAGGGCTCTCTGGAAGGCTTTTCTGGTTTTCTTAAAGCTTAGGGTCAGAATTGTCACAGCATCACTTCCATCGAATTCTCTTAGTTAGAGCTAGTCACAGGAACATCCAGATTAAATATTCAAGGGACCACATAAGGGTGTGAACACTGGAAGAAGTGGTTCACTAGGGAACATCTTTGAAGATTAACTACAACAAGATAACACTGTAATGTATCATATTCCAAATTTTGTTGGATAGAAATAATGACTAATTTCCCTACCAGTGGAGTTAGTCCCTAGTTTTCCATTTTTTGATTCAGGTCCTGCCTTCTGGGCAAATATCCATATTCTCTTCTCCCCCATAACCTTGAATCAGTAGGGCTAGAGACATATTTCTCTTTTTAGGAATTCCATGACATTAAAAGCACACTTCTTATATGGACAATTATGAAGATCTAGGGATGGACATCTTTGCTGAGCAATTAAAGTCCCTATATTTTTCTGGGATTTACTGTGGTTACTTGTTGGCTAATTTAATTTCTGGTCATAACCTGGGCTAGAAACCAAGCCAGATATGCAATAGAGTAAGGGCTACTTAAACTGCATCTGCTTTTACAGAGTCAATGTTTTAATTGTCCGCCTCAGGGCTCAATACAATCTCTCAGTCTAAGGTGAAGCATAACAGGTCAGCCCCTGCTCACCTGCTACATCTTAGATGATGAGTAAATTTCTTCTGCTGGGCAATAAAGTATTTGAGAGATGCCTGGCAGGTCAGATCCATTTTTTAAGGCCTCTTTGAATCCAGGTTTTATTCTGTTTCTTGACTCCTGGTTTTTGCATGCACTAGCTCCACTATGAGAAAAAAAAAATTGATTTTTCAGTTCTGCAAAATTTATGATTATCAGGTGATCAGTTGTCTTGGATTTTGGGCTGCAGGGAAAAATATTTTTAAGTTCTTCCTCTTCTCTCCCACATTAAGTCAAGCAAGCAGCTTGTCTCTTTCTTACAGAACTTACTGAATTCTGTAAGAAGAGGCCAAGTATGTTGAGCCTTACATGTATTTCTACCAATGCTCTTAAAGTCATTGCTTTGCTAAATATATGGTTAGAGGGGTGGGATATTAGCCAGTTTTTTAAAACGTTTTTTCCAAGTCTCATAATAAAAATGAGCAGTTACTTAGCTTGCATGGTGGTAAGGGACTCTATACCAACTTGTGAAGCATATTATGTGTTATGGTTTTATTAATTTGTTATCCACTCAGCAGGATTGCACGTTTATTATTCAAGACGGGTGGACAGTCAGGAAGGACGAAGTCTTTTATCTATATCAGCAAACTTCCTTTCACCTGGATACCTAAGTCCGTCCTGTGTTTCAAAGTCCGTACTCTCCTGTGATGACCTCATCTCACAGAAGGTGGCATCCTCTTTCCAGTCAGCTGTTATTCCTCCTTGCCCTATACACACTTGTAAACCATTTTTTGCTCATTGTTTAACTTATTTTCCAGAGACAATGATCAATTCCTATGTATGAAAAGAATAGACATGTAAGATAGCCTCTGGACACCCATAGATGAATTTATTTTAGATATTAAATTCTTCTATTTCTTCTTAACAAAAAATATTCCAAATCAGTAAATCCTGACAAAGAATAACAATAGCAGTCACGGCTACATCATGCAGAAAGAACAATCCTTTGGACATATAACATAAGCACTATCAAAGCAGCAGTTGGCTCACACCAAGCACCAACACATCACTGCAGAACACTATCTTCAAACCCATGACATCAATAAAAAAACAAATGAAATCCAAGAGGCAAACATGTTTTGGCTTTAGCTTTTTTGAGGGTGGAAGCAGGGTGGAGGCGGGCAGGTACTGAGCAAAGTACATGCCTTCTCTAATGGCTAGAAGAAAGTAAGTTCTTTCATTCTTTGTTCACTTTGCTGTATCTCTCTTTTTAAATGCATCATCTGGGTTTTAAATGAAATTCTGTGATGTCCTGATTCACATTTACTATAAAAACTTTATCTCTGTTTAACAATCTTAAGCAAATACTAATGGGGACTCATTTCAGAGAGAGTGCTGGAAAAGAAAGAGTTCTATACTTTCATTTACCTCTTTCGTTCAAAGGCATCATTCTCTTTTAGATCCCAGGAACCATGTTTATTTGATTTTGAACTTCTTAAGCTCAGCATAGTGCTAACACATAGTGCTAGCAAAAATCTTTGGTTAAATTCTGTTTTTTAATATAAATGGCATATAATATGAATAAAAATTTCAAGAAAAGTATTTACTTTTAAACTAAGAATATTTTCTAGATATTAAACATGTGGATGTAATTAGAGCTGTTCGATACTATATAATGATTACTAGACCATGCTAAATTCATGATGTGGAAGACATTCTGTCTCACAGTTCCCAGTGTTATAAAGTAGGAATGTGAAGAAAACACAAAAATCTGTAAACAGGGAACCTGGACTGCAGAAATGGGTTTTCATTATTTTTAAAAGGTGTCCATCAAACTGCAAGCTTCATAAGTAGATTTGTTTTTTGTTTTTGTTGGGAAAAAAAAGAAAAATTACAAAAAAACCTAAAACTTATGATTTATAAAAACTGCATTATGTTTTAAATTTTGATTCAAGATCTGTTGTGTGAAAAATAGACACCATCTGTGATCTTAGTAAATGTCTATAGTCATTATCAAGATAATACCTACAGATCTGAAAGTTAAAGGCTAGAAAAATTTTATTGACTTTGCTTATTAATATTGTGTTAGAAATCATCATGTCCTTACAAATTATAAAAATCCACCCTCTGATTTCTTTCTTTCACTCAGTGCTCTTTACTGTGTAATGCTAAATCTCTCCTTGAAGCCACAACGTGAGAACCCTTTTGGTAGCATGTATGCGCCTGTGGGTTGCAAAGGATGGGTCCATGCTAACTAAGTGTTCCACAGGATTTCACATTATCTTATAAAAATCTTGTAAGTCAATAAACAAACTTGTAATGTGGTAAATGTTTAAACTCCATGTGATTCAATTGGGTGAATCAAAATACCAGATGCTATTTTGGTCTTTAGCAGTGCTGAGAGTTTATTATTGCTACTGACACATACAACAGCTGCAAAGATAATTTTTATGTTCATTATATTTACTGTGTTACTGGGAAGAGTAGAAGCCCCTGAAGTGCATCTTAAAAGGTTTTATTACTCTATAAAAGACTCTGTCACTTTAAACTTCATTAGTCGAGCTCTTCGGATTAGTAATGGCATTCGTAGGAAGAGGCACTAGGAAGTCAAGTTTAGGAGTCTCAGTGTAGCCCTTCACAGGTGATGGTGTATGTATGTCAGCCATCCTCAGGGAGCAGGGTTAATATAAAGCAGTCAGTGAGGTATTGGCTAGGAACACAAAGGTGGAGTTTATTTTAGTTGCTATTGTCAGACCAACATAATTTATATCTCCTACTTATTAGTTTCCAGGAATTTTACATGTTAAAAAATGTGGTTTAAATCAGTAGTGGACTGAGTCTTTTACTTTATCTTAACAAAACTATCATGTCCCAAAAGGTGGTAAGAGGCAGATGGAGTCCCACTTGAGGAAGGGCACTCTTAGTTGAACACAGCTTCGTCATTGTAGCAGTTCCCACTGTACTTATCATGGTACGATGTGTTGTCTAACAATACAGTGAATGTTGAAATAAAAATATATATATATTATAGTAAAAGACACATTACCATTAATCCCCCTCAAACTACTACCCCTTGCTTCGAGCACACTTATTCCATCATTCTTGCCACTTCCTGAAGCAGTTCTAGAAGTCCTTTTTCGTGAGTGTCTTTAGTTGTGCTGTTGTGGCTGCATCGATGTCCTAAATCATTTTGATTTTGGGGAAGAGTCAGAAGTCGAACGATGCCAGATCTGGTAAGTAAGGTAGATGAGGACACACAATAATGTTTTTATTTGACAAAAATTGCCATACCAGAAGCAATGTGTGACACAGAGCGTTGGCATGATGGAGGGTGATTTATGGCACACTTTAACACACACCTTCTCTCAACTGTAGCTCACACCTAACTGACTTCACCAAACAAGTTGAAACTTGTCACACACTGTTAACTAGGGTTTGTCACACTTCTTTCTGTATTGAAGATCACTGCCTTTCCATTGGATGGTACTTGGCAGCAGCATTCACTGTATTTTGTGTTCACAACCTAAATTAAATCATTTACTTTATGGTCTGCTTCCTGCTTTGTTTTCTATCAACCGAACTAATCACAAATCTATCCAATGCCAAAAAACTTTTCTCCTACATTTAAATTCTACCTTGTAATACTGTGATTTATAAGAAATATATATTTGGTCTTAGTCCACAATTTCTGACTCACAGCTCCCAAAAATCTTTGGAATTTTCTGAGTGTTGAGAGTAGTAAATGTATCTTTTGTTATGTTAATGAGGAAACTTTTCTAAAGCACCTGAGAATGGAAACTGGTTGCTAGTGGAACCAACCATGTGATTAATGGGTTGGAAATTCTAGTCCCATCCCCAGACTTCTGGGGAGGGAGAGAGGCTGGTAATGGAATTTAATCACCAGTGGTCAACAATTTAGTCAGTCGTGCCTATGTAACGAAGCCTCCATAAAAACCCAAAAGGACAGGATTGGGGAGCTTTCAGGTTGATGAACATGTGGAAATTTAGGGAGAGTAGTGTGCTCTATATCCCTTCCCACATACCTTGCCCTGTGCATCTCTTCCATGGGCTGTTCCTGAGTTATATCCTTTTATAGTAAACCAGTGATCTAGTAACATGTTTCTCTGAGTACTGCAAACCAGTTTAGCAAATTAATTGAACCCAAGAGAGGATTATGTGAATCTCTGATTTATAGCCAGTAGGTCAAAAGTACAAGTAACAAGCTAGACTTGTAATTGGCATTCTGAGTTGGAGGGGGTTATTGGAAATTCTAGTCTATAGCCTTGTGGGGACAGAGCCAGGAGTGCAGTTTTCAGGCTCTCAGCCTCACGTGGAAAGGTGCTGGCTCAGGTAGTAAATGGCCATCAACTGTGATTGGATGGTCATCAGCTGTGGCTAGTTGGCCATCAGCTGTAACCAGTGAGCCATTGGCCACTAATATAACTGCTGTGGCTACGCTAGTAGAAAATAGGGGCTAGCAAGAAGATGGTGGCTGGCAAGCGCGGATTGCAGTTAGGACAGCTTGCGGACAGTGTGGCTTCTGCTTCCTGTGTCTCCAACCCAGCCGTCAGGGAGAGTATAGTGGTATGACTCCCCTACCTATAGCTCTGTGAGTCTTCCTTTTTGGCCTAGTCACATCCTGCGTTCTTCTGTGGGGAGCGGGAACTGAGACCCCGCAGGCCACCCTGCACGACAAGCCTGTTGATCAGAAGCCCAGGTAGGAGCTTGGGCTCAAAACTGGCATCTAAATATGTTGGGGGTGGGGGTTGGTGAAGAGGTGTGGAGGGGGCAATTTTGTAGAAGTGAATCCTCAACCTGTAGAATCTGATGCTATCCCCGGGAGGATAGTTTCAGAATTTAGTTGAATTCTTAGACCCCTGCTGTAGTCTGAGAATTGTTTGTTGGTATGGGAGGAATGCCCCCAACACTGGAATTTATCCAGGAACCCAAAAGATACCTACACTAGAATGTCTCAGAATCTGCAACTTTGACTCATATGTCAGATTTCTTTTTTTTAATGAAAATATTTTTATTTGGTTACATACCCAAATAAGAAAAAAAAAATAAAGCTTTTATTTTAAAGCCATCAAATATATAGTAAGACCTCTTCAATGGTACTTTGTATTACCTTAACTTTGTGGTAGTGATTATGTTTGTTTTTCCCCAGGTCTCTGGATGCCCCAAATTCTCCCATCCCTATGCTGTTCCCTATTTCTACAGTGACTGGGGGAGAAAAAAATATGACAAATTAAAATTATCTACCTCACAAGATACAAAAATGAACCAAGATTTCACTTGTTTGTTATTTTATATTACAATATGTAATTCAAAAATAATATTCAAAGCCCCTTTTTTAATGATACTACTCCTGTGAAAAGAAACCACTCAGTTTGATAAATAGATTATTTTGTGATGGCTCAGTGTACCTCTGTGACTTATAGTAGTTTTTCTATACTCAGAATCTAATTTTATTTAAATATGCCTCAGCAATCAGTATATGTGTTTGAAATGAAGGAAAAAAACAAAACTCAGTTACACATTCAACACATTTTTAAAATTTGAACAGGTTTTTATATCATTTAGATCTGTAAATCTCAATTCTTGTTTTTCTGAGTATTTTAAATATTTTGCCATAATAAATATATAAGAGAATTGAAACATTCACAGAATCTTTTATACTTGGCAAATTTTGCAATTCTAAAATAAGAAAGATAAATAGGAAATTTAGTAGTATGTTTTGGTTTAAAATACTCCCTGAATCATAATATTAAGAAGGGAGCTAGAAAAACATACCTTTCCATAGAAACCACTGACCTGAAACTCATGTTTTAGGGCTATAAGCTATCATCACTGATACAGTTTGATTTGGGTAGTTTAAACATAATCCTAAATGACATGTCACAGATCACTTTTTATAAGTTTGTTGTCATTGTTAGGAGAGAAAGTAAGCAGAGTGCTTTTGTAGAAAGAAACATTCTCTGGGAAAATTGGCAGATTTTCTCTGAATTGAGATAAGGTGTTGCTGCATTATAGAATCCATACTTATTTCACATTATTTACCCACAAAGCAAGTTTCTTGAAGAACAAGGCTACTTCTAAAATATAAAATAGGAAACTTGAAAGGTATTAAGGCAGGCAGCATTCTAAGATGGTCGCCAATTTTCTTGCTCCCTGGTGTAGCTGATTTGAAAAGGAATGAGAGAAAGTACATTTGACAAAGTTGCTGAATATATTACCAATACTAATTAACTTCAGCTGGAAGCAACCGGCGTTTCAAACTGTGAGCTGAATATTAGGAATTGCATATCGTTCTATACTTGGAAATGACCAGGAGTTAGTGAGTGAGTCATGCTTTTGTTATAATGACAAGAATAAAAACACAATAACCCGAGGAAAGAGCATCTTAGCTCTCCACTTGCTACTTTGCCTGGTTCATTGAAATCATGAAGCTTTATCTTTGGTTTCCTGAGGAAAGCGTAAAAGTGCCTACCACCATGTTACATCCAAATTAACATCAAAGATGAGAAGTTAATGAAACATTGCTGTCTTCCTTTTTGATATTAATATAAATGTGTCCATTAAAAAATAAATCTTGCTGGTTGTCAGTTCAACTAAAATTGGTTTGCAGAAACTAAAATGCACCATTGTATTGCTACAAGACTACCTGGTAGTGCATATCTCCATTATGAATCACTAAGTCGGTGACGAATATCTGAAAAGCTTAAGAAATTTAATAAATCTCATGCATTGATTTGTATAAATGCAACATAATGTGTAAGCCATTTCTAGGCACCGAGGATAAAATGGTGAGCAGATTTACATGCTACTTTTGCCCTGGGAGAAATTACCTTCTGGTGGAAGAGAGAGATTAACAAGGTGTGTCAAAAACAAGGGCAAATGATAGGAAAACATTGTGCCATTGCATAGAAGGGGCACCCAAGAAAGTCTAAACAATATCAGAAAACTTTCTAGATGGAGTGTCATGCAGGTTGTAATGCGGGATCTCTGCTCCCGCTTCCCACACAAAAACCCAGGATATGGTGAGGCCAAAAAGGAACACCCACGGAGACATAGAAGGGGAGTCATACCACTATAGTCTTGCTGGCAGCTGGGTTGGCGACTCAGGAAGCAGGAGCCACACTATCCGCAACCTGCTGTCCAGTTCTCTGCAATCCGTAACCCGTACTCCACCATGCTAACTGCAATCTGCTCTTGCTAGCCCAGCCACCATCTTCTTGCTAGCCCCCATTTTTTCTGCTGGCATAGCCACAGCAGTTATGTTAGTGTCCTATGGCTCACTGGTTACAGCTGATGGCCATCCAATTACAGTAGATGGCCATTTACTACCTGAGCCAGCACTTTTCCATGTGAGGCCGAGAGCCTGGAAACTGCACTCCTGGCTCTCTCCCCACGTGGAGGATCTAAGTCAATACTAAAAAAGTAGTGAGATTTAACTAGGTTTGGGAGGGTGCGTAAGTCAATAGAGATTCTGGCATGGATAACTAACAAATTTCATGGTGCTTTAAATAAAATAGACTACACTTGAAAAAAATATTGAAATGTTTACTAACACCAAAAAAATATGTAATGATTTAAATGTAGATGAAGTAAGTGAGCAATAATAAATATAACTTTACAATGTTATTTAGTGTAAGAACATAACTTTGCAAATGGCAACTCTCATCTTTTATTTAATAATTATGTTTTGCAAAAAGGCTGTCTGCCCTTTTATGCAAATCTAGAAATTGACAAAGCAAACATGTAAGAAATTTATTCAGAAAATTAAGTATATAGGTCAGCAAAGAAGTCACTCAAAGGCTCTTTATCAAACTATTCAATAAATTATTTCATCATAGTTATGAAAATGAATTAAGTAAAGGTTATAGTAAATAGTAAACTTCATATTATTTTCTTATACATAAAATTAGGCAATGCATTTTTGGTAGTATTTATTCTAAAAGACATATGCATAGAACAAGCTTTTAAAGTGTAGATGATAGACATACCAGGTAACTAGAGATATTTATTTAATATTGTGATTTATAATAAATTTATATTTAGTTTTCTTCCAAGTGTCTAACACAGATCTTCAAAACCCTTGGAATTTCCTAAGTGGAGAGGGAGATAACGATGTCTTTTGTTATGTTAATGAGGTGACTTTTGGATTGCCTCTAGGTCACCAAATGATGGGGGCTGGTTGAGAGGGAAACTAACCCTGTGATTGGAGTGTTAGAAATTTCAGTACCACTTCTAGACCTGGGGTACAGGGGTGAAAGACTGGAGGTTGAAGGAATCACCAATGGCCAATAGTTTAATCGATCATATCTATGTATGACATCTCCATTGAAACCCAGAATGATGGAGTATGGAGAGCTTCTGAGTTAGTGAACATGTGGAGGTGCTGTGAGAGTGGTGTCTCAGAGAGCATATACCTTTCCCTATACCTTGCCCTATGGATCTCTTCCATCTGGCTGTTCCTGAGTTATATGTTTTTATAGTAAACCAGTAATCTAGTAAGTGAAATGTTTCTCTGAGTTCTGTGTGCTGCTCTAGCAAATTAATCAAACTCAGAAAGGAGTTTTGGGAACTTTTGACTTACGCCCCCTTGGTCAGAGGTACAACAGGGCTTGTAAACAGGCATCTGAATTGGGGGTAGGTAGGTGGGACTGAACCCTT
This sequence comes from Rhinolophus sinicus, assembly GCF_036562045.2. Lineage (NCBI taxonomy): Eukaryota > Metazoa > Chordata > Mammalia > Chiroptera > Rhinolophidae > Rhinolophus > Rhinolophus sinicus. The sequence goes on along the minus strand of NC_133756.1, from coordinate 100,954,162 downwards.
AACCTGTGGAACCTGATGCTATATCCCAGTAAATAGTGTCAAAATTAAGTTGAATTGGTGTTCTAAGCATACTCCTACACATTGAAATTTGGTACAGAATGACCTTGTCATTAAAAAAAAAAAAAAAAATTATGTTAACAGACTACTACAAAGTCTCTCACAATGGACTTGGCAATTAATTTCCTGAATAAATCTTTATATATTTGCTGTGTCCATTTTTAGATAGTATTTTTAAATGTGCAACCTCTACTTATAACCACATATATAGCAGTTATTTTCTTTTGGCACACGACAAAGTTAATACATTATACCTCTAATTTCTTTGTCAGAATTGGGAACCAATGTAGCTGTAGATAGTGAAGACAGATGGTTGAAGAGAAAACACTTAATCACTGACAGTTATTTTTAGGCGATGTACTTTAGATATGCTGGTACAGATCTGGTTAACACTTGACCTGGATTAGGCGCCCCGGGATTATGGACCTCGTCTGTAATAGACAGCTTCATGCCTCCCCCAGGTACCATCTTGCACAGTGGCAAAAGTTCAGAAACAGCAGAAGTGAAACTAATGAATAACTGAAGTAGTAATTAGTAATTGCAAACCGGAGCACTCAGATCAAAACATGGAATAAGGCTCAGGGGTATGTTATTATTATAAAGCAGTTAATACAGTGAGAAAGCAGAGATGGTTTATTCTTTACAGTGATTGGTTGTAATATTGGAGTTTTCAGTTAATACCTCATATCAACCTTTTGAAACAGTTCAAGTTTTGCTTATGATTTCCAGAGGCATAAGCAAGAAATGACCCAGGTCAAGTTAGTCTTGCAAAGTAAGCTAAATTAAGCTTTATGTATATGACTAAACTGGTTTTGTCTGTCCAGGGAATTTTCAAGGCTGGTCTCCATTTGTTTTTTATTTTAACAACAGATAGTGCAATGTGTGCTCTCTGCACCCGAGCAGTGCCCTAGAGGATACAGGAGATAGGGCATGTGTGCTCATCTACAGTTGACTCACAGAATTCAAACCCTTGTTGTTCAAGAGTCAATTGTATTTTCAATCTACAGTTGGGAATCTGTGTATGCAGAGGAACTGACTTAAGTTATATAAGTATTTTCAATTGTGCCCCTAATGCCTTGTTTTTCAAGGGTCAAGTGTATATCTCTCAAGTTCAGTAAAATTCACTGTAACTACTTTAAGAAGTTCAACAGAGGTCCAGAACAGTTACTAAGAAAATTCTTCCTCATAAGTCAGAATGAAAGAAAAGGTAGGTATAGTAGACAGAATATAGTCCTCCAAAGATGTCCAGGTCCGAATCCCTGGAATCTGTGAATGTGTTATGTGATATGGCATGAGGGAATTAAGGTCACAGATGGAATTAAGGTCACAGGAATTAAATTACTTATCAGATGACCTTGAGATAGGGTGATTATCCTCAATTACCTGGGTGAACCTAATATAATCCTAAGAGTCCTTATAAGTGAAAGAAAGAGGCTGGAAAGCTAAAATCAGAGTGAAGCAATCTGAAAAAGACAGGGCTGACCATTGCTGACCTCAAAGATGGAATGGAGACACTAGTCAAGAAATGTACTTGTATGCAGCCTCTGGAAGTTGGAAAAAGTAAGAAAGTGAATTTTTCTCTAGAGCCTCCAAGAAGGAATGCAGTCTGTTGACACTTTGATTTTAGCCCAGTAAAACTCATTTTCAACTTCTATCTTCCAACACTATAAGATAATAAGTGGATATTGTTTTAAGCTGCTAAATTTGGGTAATTTTTTGTAGCAGCAATATGAAACTATTTCAGTATTCATCATGGTGCACTGCAGTAACAGAAATCACTGTTTTTCAAGCAGAAAGAAATTTAATAAAAGATTTCGGTGATTGCTGAAATGCTGGAAGGATGAGAAGAACTGAATAAGGTGATCTCACTGGACTGTTGGTTTCAAAATCACACAATGTTAACTGCCACCATGACCGATATCCCTGCCATCCCTTACCTAAGAAATAACTGTTGTGCAAAATGAATTTCATTTCTTTTTTTTTTCTTTCTTTTTTTACTTTGGCATGTTATCTCAACATCCCCAGGGTACTGTTTAACATTGAGGTGACAATCTGAGTTTTTGTGGGGTTTATCTCCCATTCTCTAGCATATATATGTATGTATATATAGGCACTTAGAGTATTTCTGCTTACCAAATTCAGTTAACACAATGTTATCAATACAGTGAACCAGTATTATATTCTGTAGGATAGAGAGATTATCAAGAGAGAACCAGTGGTAGGATAGCAAAGGTATACTGCTGACCTTAAACTGTATATGCTTGTTATGACTGGAAATAAAAATAATTTGCACATTGAAAAATGCTTACCAGTAGTCAAAAGAATGTTGATTAGTTGGAATGAAGAGACCACAAGGGGAACAGCAGCTCCAACTGCATTTAACCACCTGATCAAGGTTAAAATAATTCATTCTCCAAGACTGATCTGTCTTCTCTTCACAACACCAATCTATCTTCTACTTAAATGGAGAAATGATAGAAATTACCACCTTACATTCTTCAAGACTTCTGATGACACTAATATCTGTGGTGTACCAGAGTTTAGAAGATTCAATTTTGTTTATTATTTTGGTATAGTGGGGAAGTTCAGAACTAAAGCAGTAGTATCTTCATTCTACAAGTGAGGGAACCAATGTGGGAATTCTGTTAGGTGCCAAGTTTGTCTGTTCCAATTCTGTAATACAAAATGATGAAAATAAATAGAGGGTTGTTTTACAGACCTGCTGTAGGAGCTGAACTCAAGCCAAGCTCCATTTATCACCTAGCCCATAGACACTCTTACTTAGACTGGTAAACCTCAGTCACATGAGAAACCCCAAATATTATTGTTAGCTGGGAGCCACTATATGATAATCCTTGAAATTCAAGGTTGTTCTTATTCCTTAGTGTAAAATGTATACCCATCTTGGTAAAAGGCGAGAAATCCCTTTGGGAAGGTGTCATGCCGGGTGTCAGGCGAGGTCTCAGCTCCCGCTCCCCACATAAGAACGCAGGATATGGTGAGGCCAAAAAGGAAAACCCACGGAGTCACAGATAGGGGATTCATACTACTATAGTCTTGCTATAGTAGTTGGAGACACAGGGTTAGAGACACAGGAAGCAGGATCCACATGATCGTCAGACTACCATCTGCTTTTCTGCCAACCAACCAATCCCACTTGCTAGCTGCAACCCACCGTGCTAACTGCAATCTGCGCTTGCTAGCTCAGCCACCATCTTGCTAGCCCTCATTTGCTGCTAGTGTAGCCACAGCAGTTATATTAGTGGCCAATGGCTCATTGGTTATAGCTGATGGCCAACTAGCCACAGCTGATGGCCATCCAATCACAGTTGATGGCCATTTACCCCCTGAGCCAGCATCTTTCCATGTGAGGCTGAGAGTCTGGAAACTGCACTCCTGCCTCTGTCCCCACAGAAGGCTAGAATAACATTTATTTGGTGGATCTCCAGGGTGATTTAGATACATAGTGGGTCAATAGGTCACATATAAAAAAAATGTACTCCAACATTTCATTTTTGTCTTCCTAAATTATTGGCTCTCTTCTATTATATATCTATCAGTTCCTCATAGTAACAGTAGCTGCATGTAGTTTGTAATTTTTCCAAAACTGTCACAACCAGCTTATCAGGCACCCATCTCGACATACTAGCCACAAATGGCCAGTGTCCCCTTTTCAGAGATCTGGAACCTAGATTCTCAGGCCCCATTTTATAAGTTTCTAAGTTTTAATTCTAACTACTTCTTTTGTTCCCTCAGATTTAGGGACAAGAATTCTGCCCAACAGTTTCTATCTTTATATTATCTTAGACTTCTTCTTTTATCCTTTCAGTTACCTGGGTAACAACTTTAGTTCTACTTAGCAATTATTTGTATAAAATTATCTTTGTTCAAATAATTGCTGGGTTTCTATTTCCTCACTAGACTCTGACTAATACATGTAATATCATTTCAGTGTTTTCAAGTAAGTCATGGCTGTCTTCCCAAATAGGTGAAGAGCAGCTACTTCTATAGGCAAGGGGACATTAATGGGATGGAGATTTATGAGATTTATATTTATTGTAACTCACTCAAATGTTCCCATTATGATTCTGAGAGCCTAACTCTTTCCATAGAGTTTGACTCTCTCATAAGAGACTTGGCAAGTTCAGAGATTCAAATTATTTTATATTTCTTTAACTCCTCAAATTGATTTCTGTGTCTGATTTATTGTTGTCTCAGTCAATAGCTGTCAGTTATAAGAGATTTTTTTAGGGACTCTAAGAAGTCTAAACCTACTGGTACAGGTGAGTTCAGGAAGTAGAGAAACAAGGTAAAGCCAAGTATTTAAGGCCCTATGCCATATATATATACATACATATACATATATATACATACATATATGTGTGTGTATATGCATACATATATATACATATATATGTACTATATATACTATATATAGTATATATATAGTATATATATACTATATAGATCTCTCTATATAATATAGATATAGTATATATACTATATATAGATATAGATCTATATATACACTATATTATATATAATATATACTATATATTATATATATGATATATATACTATATATATAATATATAAATATCTATCTGTATAGTGTATATCTATATATAGTGTATATGTATGTATACATAGATAGATAGATAGATAGATAGATAGATAGATAGATAGATAGAGTTTATATATATGGCATAGGGCCTTAAATACTTGTATTAAGTATAGGTGTATTTGCTCTGTGGTGTCCTATTCAATCAGAAGAAGCCAGCTCACCTCACAATCTCTGTATTCCTCATTGCAATCACAGTGATCATTTGCAGCAGCCACTGGACCTCCAGATCCCACTCAGTTGAAAGAAATTGCATGCTATGGAAACAAACAAGTAGGACAACATTAAACTAAAAAGCTTCTGCACAGCAAAGGAAAGCATCATTAAGATAAAAGGGCAACCTACTGAATGGGAAAAGATATATATGAATCATATATCTGATATGGGGTTAATATCCAACATATAAAAAGAACTCATATTACTCTTTAACAAAAACAAACAAACCATTTAAAAATGAGCAGAGGACATGAATATTTTTCCAAAGAAGACATACAGATTCCAAAGGGCACATGAAAGATGTTCAACATTACTAATTATTAGAGAGCTGCAAATCAAAACTACAATGAGATATCACCTCACACCTGTTAGAATGGCTATTATGAAAAAGACAAGAAATAACAAGTACTGGAGAGTGTGGAAAAAGGTGAACCCTCGTACATTGCTGGTGGGATTGTAAATTGGTGCAGTCACTATGGAAAACAGTACGGATATTCTTCAAAGAATTAAGAATAGAACTGCTATATGCTCCAGCTATTCCACTTCTGGGTATTTGTCTGAAGAATATGGAAATACTAATTCAAAAAGATATATGCACCCTTATGTTCATTGAAGCATTATCTACAATAGTCAAGATATTGAAACAACCCTTGTCTACCAATAGATTAATGGACAAAGAACACACACACACACACACACACACACACACACACAGTGCCAAACAATTTATATTCATTTTAAGAAAGGAAAAAATGATTAAAATAGTAATACAATGAATGACACTAGCATTCATTTGATTAACACCATCTTTTGAGTGAACGTCATACTACACATTGCTATGTAATTCAATTCAACTTCAAAATTAATACATAGATAACATCTCTTAAAATGTTTATCTTTGACTCTCCTGGTATATCTATATCTATATTTATATCTATATCTATCTGAAACTTATATAATGATTTTATAAAAGAAAGAAAGAAAAGAAACTGCATGCTATAAATGGCCACATGTGATGAGGTAACGACTCCTTCAACCCAGGTCATATAAGCAATACAAAATGTCCATCTTTAAAGGTCTTTCCTTGGGACCACTTCCAGTTCTATATATTTTATGAGTTAAAATTTACTGTGAGAAACAAAAACCTCACTAGATATTTCCAATACAGAGTGGCTTAATATAGAAATTTGAATTCCAAATCAAGGGATTTATTTATGTCTATACATGCACATCCTTTCCTTTGAAACTCTAAAAAAAACCAACACATTAGTTTCCACTACGTATTTGCTGGTAGATATTCCATACTATTATTATCCCCATACATGCGTTATAAATTCTAGCAACAGACAATTGATATATTATACTAAAACTTAGGGACTCAAAGTTTTCAGTTTTTATGTTTGTTTCATTTTATTTTATTTTGCTGAATATTTGTTTTTCATGGGGTTATAGGTATGGGTGAGTCAGTTATTTCTCCTTTTGCATTTGATCAGAACACCTAAAGATACTGACTTGGAGTCAGACATACTTGCATGTGAATACCAGTTTTACCATATACTGGCTGTGTGACATTAGAAAAGTTAATTATCTCCCTAAGTCCTGAAATCACTCATTAAATTGATAGGGCATTGATACCTATTTACAAGAATGATATAGGATTGAGTAAGACATTTTAGCACGATGCCTGGCACGATTAATGTTCCTTATTAAGATGAGGAAACTGTTTTGTATACATTTTTAAGATGTAACTGAAAACTATTTTTTATACATTTAAAAATATATATTTTTAAGATTATTACTTTGAATGTATCATCCTTCAGAGAAAAGTTGGGAAAGAAAAAAAGAAGTTAGGCAAGTCTTTCATCCATGCTCTTGTTTCCTACTCTTACCTCCCTACTAGCTACTACGTGAGAAGCTGCTTTTTTGTGGTGTGGTACCTGAGAGTCTGCTGTCCTGTAGAAGGAAGGAGCTCCTCATATGACCCCGTGCCGGTCCAGTGTGGTATATAAGGGATTATGGGGAAGAAGCCAGATTGATGAGCCTGAGACAGTGCTTTTGGTTGCCCATAACCCACTGAAGAATGCAAAAGACCCTTAAGTGTGTATATTCTGGTGGAAAACTGCAAGTATATGAATAGTCTACTGAGTAGACTTAATAAACTGATACACCTGGAGTGAGGACAGGTGGTTACAGTATATAGAGATTTTGTGACCAAGAGAAGAAAAGTTGGGAATTCATCATCAGGTACCAGCTTAATGCTAATTAAAACAGGAAGCATCTCCAGACATATTCATTTCAGAGGCCAAAAAAATGACAGAGTAGGATGTTTAATCACACTCTTTTGGAAAATAAAACAAAAACCTACAGGTAAGAACTCTGAGTCTTCTTTGACCTCCCTGCCATTTATTTGCCTACCTCATTCTCCATGAGATCTAGTAAGACTACCACCCTAGATATTCAGATGTCATATGAGGGGCATGTGGGCAGGAACAATAAATCTGAAAGCTTGAGAATTTACCCAAATTCTTAAATCAATGAACAGCATGTGAAAGCAAAATAAATTAGGGATATTAAATGGAAAGTTTGAAGTTTTTTAAAATTAAATTGTATTTATCACTACAAAGCAGATTAAGAACTTGCAAAGACCATTAAAGAAAAAAAACCTGTTTTCTCTAGTATGCATTGTAGAGTGCCTAAGTATGTGAATCCAACATGATATTATTAGATATATTATTTTGCTATAAATCAAGGGATTTTCTTTACTGTGTGAACTGAAATTATGTGTAGGAAGACAATATTTCCACAAAAGCAGAGAAGATATGCCCAAAGCACAGGGTGCACATACATACTTTGGAAAGTACATCAAATAAATAATATATATATATATATATATATATATATATATATATGTGTGTGTGTGTGGAGATATATATATATATATATATATATATATATATATATATATATATATATCTTTAAATAACTATATATATTCAATCTAGGGAATAAACCAAATATAACCATTCATACATTTACTGTAAAAAAAATTGAGTGAATCATTCCCTGAAGGCGTAATGTTTTGCAGAGCATTCTTTGAAGAATCCAAGTTTTCTAAGAGAAACCAGATTTCCATTGTCTTCAATAACTTCTCATTGTAGCCTTCTACAACCTTCAACTTTATGTTATTCATGTTTGCTCTTTTTGGGGTCTTAAAATAGTCTTTGGTCAAGCCAGCTGTTCATGAAACTGAGTGAAAAAAAAAAAGCAAGCTCAGGAAAGTGCAGTGTCTGGCTTAGATTTTGCATAGTTGCTATACTAATCAATATCACAGTAATTAAAATCATCCATGATTAATGGGATAGCATTTTTATAGAGCTGTGTTGTGTACAAAAGCATTTCATAGTCTATTTTGTCTAACTGCCCAGTAGGAGCAAACCCCAAAACACCAGGCTACTCTTTGTGCTTAATTTCTATCTGAACTATTTCTATCTATGGGAATACTTTGCCTTAGGATGCAACTGTAGGCTTCCCCTTTCAGCATATGAGGGAAAAGACCGTTTCTCTCAAAAGCAAAGACTGAAGCTGGAAAGTAGGTATTGTCATTTCCCTTATGAATCATTCATGGAATTCATCTTCTTTCCATACAGAGTGCCTCCTGGGACATGAAGACTCTGACAAAGTGTGTATTGTTTGCTACTCTAAGGGTGTGCCTATTTGCATTATTTCTTTCTGTAAGATGGAGTAGTCACTGATATTATTCTTTTCTTGTCTAATCAACCCTAGGCTGAGACTCCAAATCTTGAGTTCTAATCCTGGTACTTAGATTAATGTAATCATAGAAAATTGACATTTTTAACCATGCTTAAAAAAAAATTAGCTTCTATTTTAGGTAGGCAATTCCTTTAAGGAGGCAGCAAGTCAAGCCATTACTTGCAGTTACTTAAATGGGACAAAGTGCTTGAAATAAATATTCCTTGAATACTAGGCTGTATTTCTGATACCTCTTTATCTTGCATGAATTTCAATGAGGTTTTTGCACTTACAGCCGATGAGAAAAAAATAATTGCACAACACTTTTAAGGGGTTTTTGAGGATTGACTCTCTCTACTTCATCAGAAAACACTTTATAAATAATCTACATTTGTAATCTTAAATACAGTACTTCTCATCAGGTATCAATAAATAGTCAAATTGGTCAATTTAAATTTCATTCCCTGTCTGCAAATGACGCACACATTTCCATCCAGATTTTTTTGTCTCTTCAGAATTCTTTGAAATATTCTTCAGGAAGACAACAGAAACATGCAAATAGTATATCCTCCAGAGCTTTATTAACATAATTCTTGATAATTTGCTATAGAATTTTTATAGTTTAAGTAAAGCATTATAAAATGTGATCTATTCAGAATTTGAATGAACTTTTAATTCATTCATTTAACAAGTATATGCAGGTACTCTATGTTAGAATTGCAGTGGCTAACCTCTCTCATGGGTATTGAATTCTGGCTCCATGAAAAAGTCGCTAAAACCAACTCTTGAGGCAAAGCTAGTAAGAACAGATCACTACTTTGATAGTCTTAGCAGCATGTCTAAGTGGGGTGGGCAAATTCAGAATAATTGCCAGGTTGTGGAGTCTAGTTTTTGGTGAATCTTTCAAGGCAGGGTCTTGATTAGGGTTGGGTAAGGATCAGTATATAATAATTGAGGACCGGTGCACACAGCAAGGTGGGAGTTTTATGTCAAGAGCATAACCAGTCTTGGAATCCTGGGGAGTAGACAGTTTTTTGATGCTGTCTGTTGAAATGTTGAACAATTTAGTGTTATCAAATGGCTTCCTATGAACTTCCTTAAATGCACAATAAAGTTATTTGCAATGTTTATCTTCCTGGGCAAAAATTCCTAGGAAAAGACATGTTAGTGAGGGTAGTTCAATCATAAAGTCAAACCATGTTGCCTACAAGCTATGTGGGTGTAGCTGGGAAGGAAGGAAGGAAGGAAGGAAGGAAGGAAGGAAGGAAGGAAGGAAGGAAGGAAGGAAGGAAGGAAGGAAGGAAGGAGAAAGACCAAACAAAAATATCAAAAACTAACTATGCACATAAATAGTTTAGAGAACAGAATAAATAATATTAAATATAAAGACTAAGAAACACAGCAATTCGTCTAAATAGCATAAAAAATGTCATAGCTATTATTTGGAATTTTGAAGTGCTTTCAATTAATTATTACTTTTAACACTTTCTCAGTAAATCTAGAAACTTAAATATTTTTAACTCCATTTAGCCTTATTCTACATATTGAATTCTGCCTACATTTCAATTCTACATATTTTAAGAACCACTTTCAGCACAGCTTTTTAGCCACTTGGCCGCATGCCACCTATTAATTTGAAAATGCATAATGGAAGATGTGGCATAAAATGTAGGGTTCACTTCAATGCATTTGCCTTTCTTTGAGATTCTGGATAAATAGAAATAAAAATCTAGTCTCAGAATAGATTGTCTCTCCCTCCATCCCATCAATCTAATCTGCATGAAAGCTAAAGACATTGTCTGATTATTTAGTGCTATATCCCCAATGCCTGGCTCATGGACAGTGGTCAATAAACATTTATTAAATGACTAAATTCATGATCCTGCTCCCTAACCTCCATTAAGTCTAATTTGAGAAATTTGTACCCTGAGTTTTCTGCACTTTTCCCTACTCTATTTTCTATGTTTTGTGTTACTAGAAATGTAGCAGGTAGATTAAGCTTAGGTTAATATGGAAAATGGTAGCTTGTTCAGGGATAAACATGGAGCCTAATTTGGGCCATTGAGATCCCTGAGATCTTGGCACCATGTTTCCCTGAAAATAAGACCAAACCAGAAAATAAGCCCTAGCATGATTTCTCAGGATGACATCCCCTGAACATAAGCCCTAATGCGTCTTTTGGAGCAAAAATTAACATAAGACCCGTTTTTATTTTCAGGGAAACACAGTATAAGCTGTTATTTTTTTCATGTTGTGATCTGGCAGAATGTTTAGCAGGATCTGCAATAGTGACCATGTTACTCTGAAGCGTAGCACCCTTCTGAAAATGAAGGCAAACCCCTGGAAGCACAGAGCTAACTGAGCAATATGTTACTGTAGGCAGAAAGAACACAGCCGAAGGGAGAGAGGGGTAGAAAGGGAAGGAGGAAGTGTGGGAAAACAAAGGAGGGAGAAAATGAGATCATCCTTCAGAAAAAGTGCAGCTCCTGGACCAGCCAGAACTAGATTTCAGTATCTGAGAACAGATCCAGGACACTGTCTTGTCCCTCAAGGTGAACTTTAGCTGATTATAATGGATTCTAACACTATTAGCATTGCAGGCAGGGAAAATCTCAACCCCCTATGTTGCCATGACAGTTCAGACAGGGGCCAAATAGGAGAGAGAATCCCACCTCCCGATGGGAAGGAGTGGTTAGTGAGGACCCGCCTAGGATTGCCTATTGTATCACCCCTAAAACTTGAATATTTTGCATGCTCATTTTGAAAATAATAAATTCCTAGGCTTCTTTCTTCTTCGGGGCAGTTGCTCTTCTCTTGGCCTGCCCGCTCCCACTATTTTGGGAATGTACTGTCCTCTCCTCCTTTTGATAAATCCACTGCTTGGCTTCTTCAGTGCATCCTTGAATTCTTTCCTGTGGCGTATACCAAGAACTCATTTCCTGGCAACAAATACAGCCTGGCCTCATGCTGTTTTGTTAGAACCTAAATAAGCCATGCCTGAAGGACTTTTTATGTACATAAGCCAATATGTTCACTTCAATGCTCACATGAATTTTAATAGAACATCTCTGAGGATAAAATGAAATAATATGACTAAGAATGCTTTAAATAATATATAACATAAACTAGGGATGTGCAATATTGTGATTTATAAGAAACATACATTGATTTGGTCATTCAGATGACCAAAATATATTTCTCATATGTATATTTTGTCTTCCTCCATAATTCCTGGCTCATAGCTCCCAACACACTTGGAATTTCCTAAGTGTTGAGGTGATAAAGTTGTCTTTTGTTATGTTAATAAGGTGACTTTTGTAAAGCACCTAAGGATGGAGGCAGTGGAGCCTGGAATTTTCATTTTGACCCAGGCTACTGGAGAGGGGACAGGGACTCCAGATTGAATTCAATCACCAATGGCCAATGCTTTAATCAACCATGCCTATGTAATGAAGCTTCCATAATATTCCAAAAGGATGAGGTGCAAAATTATTTCAGGTTGATGAACACGTAGAGATTGGGGAGAATGACTCACATGGAAAGGGCATGGAAGCTCTGTGCCCCATTCATCTCTTCCACCTGGCTGTTTCTGAGTTATATTCTTCTACAATAAACTGTTGATTAATATGTAAAATGTTTCTCTGAGTTCTGTGAATCACTCTAGCAAATTAATCAAACCCAAGGAGGAGGTCTTGAAAACCTCTGATTTACAGCCAGTTGGTCAGACATACAGGTAATGACCTGAACTTGTTACTGTTGTCTGAAAGCCAAAGAGGGAGTTCTGGGAACCTCCAGTCTATAGCCAGTTTGTCAGAAGCAAGAACCTGGGCTTGTGATCTGCATCTGAAAGGGGGTGTGTGTCTTGTGGAACTGAACCCCTAACCTGTGTAATCTGATGCTATCTCCTGGGAGATAGTGTCAGAATTGAGTTGAATTGTAGGACACCCATCTGGTGTCCCTAGAGTTGCTTGTTGGTATGGGGAGCGCCTGCACACACACATTGGCAATGATGCCAGGACTTATTTAGGGCACAGAAATTATTTGTTTCCCTTTTTAAGTTCCTTCATTATGGTATCCTTCACCCTTCTCCTGTTACCAGTTCAAGGTCTGTGTACTTGATGCTTCAAAAGGCCAAAACTCAAAACATTAGGATTTGGAATAAGGAAAAGTTTATTGGTCAAGAAGACACCAACTGAGAAGATGCGAGACCTACTAGTGTCTCAAATCCATCTTAAGAGAGCCCATAATTCAGGCTTCTTTTATGTCAATGGAAGGCAGAATGGGCGAGTCAAGAGGTGGGATCCAAGGAAGAGTAGGGAAATCTCCAAATCTCTTTGCTCCCAGTCTGTTTTGGGCACCCTCTCTCCCCCTACACATGCACCTCTCCCCTGCCCCACTGACCTGAATCTGGTCCCTACATTGTAAATCAAAGTCAGGGCTTTGCATATCTTTTCCCACCTGTTCAGGAGGCTCTTTTTGCAGAATTCCTCTAGTCAATTACCGTGTTTCCCTGAAAATAAGACCTAGCCAGACAATCAGCTCTAATGCATCTTTTGGAGCAAATATTAATATAAGACTGGGTCTTATATAATATAACATAAGATTACATATAATTATAAAATATAACGCAATACCGGGTCTTATATTAATTTTGGGGAAACACGGTAGCATATCTACAATAGTAACTATTTACCTGAAGGCCTTGCGAGAACTGCAGGCTAGAATTTATGGTAAGAGTCAGCCTTGAGAGAAGCAGAAGCATTCTACCCTGTTATACTCCTAGAATGCTTATATTACTTCAATAATAACTTAGACCACTGAAATTATCACATGTAGGCACTATAAAAGTTTGTCATATAGGGAATTAAATCATTGGGCACAACTTGAAGTTTATTTTCTTCAACTCTCTCATTTACCTTAAAGACACAGGAGATAAGAGAATAACTTGATGATAGATACAAAAATAGTTGCAAATGACCCAGGAATTGAACCTTGGTCTCTTTACTGAATAAGGACCCTTTCCACTGTATCACACCAGTTCCATTATTATATGTTTTGCACTTCACATATGGACTATTTTTCTTGATTTTCCAGACACTTTTCTTTTTAATAATCATCTCCCAACCCATTACAATAGACAAAGATTAAATTATAATATTATTTTTCTAATAATAATCTATCAACAATAATTTACTAAAGATCTATTATGGATCTGCTCTGTCTTAGGCCCTGAGGATGAATACAGGGGTTGCCAAAAAATTGTATACAAGTGGACACTTTTGTCAATGTTGTCCAAGCAGTAGTTCACCATAATCAGAAGTGTCTGGACATTGATGGTGACCACTATGAGCACCTCTTGTAATTGTGGAAGTCAAACGTGACTTGTATTCATCTTTTGTTATTGGTATATATCGAGTATTACAATTTTAATGCAGTTTCCTTTCTTAAAATATGTATATATATTTTTTGGCACACGCTAAAAACTCTTAAATATTCCCAATTAAGTTACAGACTCAAAACTTAAAGGAAAACTAACAAATAATAACAAATAGAAATGCACTATGAGTTAGGACTCTGTGCAACAGTGTAGTATCCATCATAATTTTTGCCTTACAGCATATCCTTTTGAATTCCCACATTAAAGCCTGTGATGAAGGTAAAGTGACCATACTGGTACCAAATAATCCCAGATTCTTGTTCACAGTTCATTGAACCCAGAAGGTTTATCTGACTCAAACAGGGCCAACCATATTCTCTATTCCTCAGGAAATTTAACGCAAGGATGCTAAAAGACGGAGCTATTTAATGATCAGGAACTGATCCCCAAAGTCATGTGTTGTTTATGTACATATTAGTTCAAGATAACTTGTTTTTCTTCTGGCTACTTTCTCAAAGCACTGACATATTTACTTTTCAATGGGAATTTGTGTTACGATTTATTTGGGCATTCAAGCAGCCATAATACTCTTAGAATTAAAATTTGTGACTTGTGAACTGACATAAGGAACATTTTTCTTTGTGATTCACTAAACTAGTTTTGGTTTCTCTACTATTTGATTGACAAATAAATTATTCTATTTTGACTCAATTGAGCACTTGGAAGTAGGTAGCTCAAACAGGCAATTTTGTGGTGGAACGGAACTTCATCTCCATGGGAAAAATGGTCACAGTCAGAGATAATGGTATTAATAAATTTATTGATGTAAAAGGTGCTTAATAATTGTCACACAAAACTATCAATTTTAGGTTATATTGTGGGTTTTTTATGGGTTGGATAAACTCATTTTATCTAGAAAGCAAGGGTTGTTTGTTGCTTTCATTTTAGCACTCTAAAGGATGAAAATTGACCTACTTTATGTGCAGAGTAATTCTTTCTTTGCATTAGATGTTCAAATTTGGAGTGGGCAGGGAATTCCTTTTACCACTGAGAAGGTGCCTTCACCAGGAAAATAATTCTTTATTTAGTCTAAATTCACTCCTTAGTCAAAAGTTAGCAAAATGTTGCCAGTGGTCACCCAAGTTTGCCTCCAATTCCAATGGATATAAAGTAGTCTCGGGTAATCCTTGTGCAGCAACAAAGGAGGCTAATATGTTACTATGGTGACTATCAAGTCAAATCCCCAATGTAAACCAAGACTATGGTCTAGTCTAGATACGATAGACAGGCAGAAAAGCATACAAGGTTGGACAATTAAGTTCATGAACTCTTCCTAGAAAAAGTGCTACGTACCTCATTGCTGAATATCACTACAGCCACCTTCAAAGTACTCCCCTTGGGAAGCTATGCACCTACACCATTGCCTAGTCCACCCTTCAAAGCAATTTTGGAACTCTTTTTCTGGAATGGCCATCAGAAGTATCACCGTATTACCCTTGATGTCCTGAATATCATCAAAATGTCTTCCTTTCAATATTTCCTTTATCTTTAGGTAAAGAAAGAAGTCAAAATCTGCAAAAATAAGGATGAATATTCTGACACTAACTGGTGGCACTACTCACCTGGAATTAGGAAAGACCCTGTGAGTTATGGGCTCAGTTCTCCATCAGAATGCCCTCCCTTCAGATACCTTGGCATTGTAGGAGTGCCAAGACTACCCACACTTTTTACCAACTGGCTACAGATTTAAGGGTTCTTAAGACCCCCCTCAGAATCAATAATTTACTAGAAAAGCTCATAGAACTCAGGAAACTACCATATTTTCAATGACAGTTTAATTGTAGAGGATACAAATCAGGAGTAGCCAAATGACGAGACACATAGGACACGATCCACAAAGGTCCAGAATGCAGAGCTTCTGATTCCCATGGAATCAGGGTGCATAATCAGCTCTTCTGGCACATCAACATGTTCACCAACTAGGAAGTTCTACTGAGCTCAAAGTCCAAAGCTTTCGTTGGGTTTTCATTATGTAGGCATAATTGATTGAATCTTTGGCCATGTGATTGAACTCAACCTCTAGCCTCCAATCCTCCAGAGATGTTGGGAGGTTTGGCTGCTATCAAGTGGCTCAAAGCCCCAACTCTCTGATCACATGCTTCATCTTTCTGGCATAACCAGTTCTCATCCTGAATCATCTCCTTATCATAACCTCAGGTGTGATCCAAGAACTAACCATGAATAACAAAGACGCTCATATCACTTGAGAAATTATAAGGATTTAGAGATTATCTTCTAGGAACCAAGGACAAAGACCAGACATTTTTTTTTTAAGTACAAAATAAAAAGATTGGGTAGATTTTTAAAAGAGACACAGAGAAAAGATTCAATTAGAGAAGAAGCCAGTAGCCTCATGGGATTCTGTTCTTTATATTCTGATATCAGCTGACTATGAGGTCAAGAATTCCTTTAGTACTTTAGCTGGTTTCCATTCCTTGCAATCAAGTTATCCCACTAATTTGGCAGAAATTCATTGGGACACACACACACACACACACACACACACACACACACACACAGACAGACAAAAAACAACAACCAACCAACCAAACAAAAAAAAACACACACGCTGAACTGACACTCAAATAATGTGTAGGGCTTTTAATTGGGATTTAGAAGTCCGAGGAATATTCCAGATAAAGGAAAACAGAATGAATAACCATACTAAGATTCAGAAGATATGGAATGTGTAACCAGTTCTAAGACTTCTTTTTCAGTAATAATATCTCTTCTGAGTCCTGGAAAAAGTCAAAAGAAAAAAGTAAAAGTCTAGTCTGGCTCAAGAAATTTAGGAGATTTTATGAAGCTCTTTTGTATATTATGGAAACTAGGCCTTCTGGTATCTCCAGACTAACTCCCAAGTAAGATAGTATGATTAAGGTTTCTATAAAAAGGAATTTTCTAAAAAGCAAAAAAAGCATTCTTCAAAAGCAAACTTTCACGGTATTTTCATAAACTTAACACTATTGTAACATATAAGAAACCACATTGCTTGATCACCATTGTAGAAATCATTATAGGGGAAAATGGGAGAATTAGGCTTGTTTGTACAATTGTTGTCTTTAACTTTCAAGTATTTGTCCTGGAACGGCAATCTCTTTGTGAAATTCAGCTCAAAACCTGGACACTTCAATAATTTCACACCCATGCCCCTACTGAGCATAAATATTTCAGTTGAATATGCAAATTATATTGAGCATCCACAGCAATGATGAAAAGTGAAGACAAATGACATACTAGATTATTTCAGGTCTTTGTGTTTAAAAGATAAAAAATAGTAAAATGACATAAAATGTAGTTTGGAAGCAAAATAGGGAAGAACTATTAGTTAGGACTAATTTGACCTTACATTCCTAGCTAAGTAGAGGATTCAGAATATTCCTTCACTGCACTTGAAGTCACCTCATTAGAATTTGGAAACTGCATTAAGCACTTAGGCTTGAGTAGAACAATGGGAAGAAAGCACTTCAGGAAACAGTAAAAACTACAGATGAAAATGTTGGGTGGAGCAGACTATTAGAGACTCTGAAAACCAACCAGATAATTTAAACTTGGTGTAATGCATATGTTATAGTTTTTCCCTTGGAGTAACTGAAGAGAGTAATTTTAGGATCAATGTGGAATGAATATAAAGGATGCATTAAAAGGAAAGATAGAGGACAGCAACAAGTTAAATGGTTGCAGGAGGTTAGATAAAATAGTGGGAATGTATTCTATGTAGATACAGGAAATGATAAAGTTCAGATCATAAGAAATGGAGGTGATTTTAGCAAAGAATGCTATCTTTTTCTCTAGTAATTACTATAATTATTAGTAACCATTATTTCCCCATAAATTTAGTATTCTTTGGCTACTTCTGCCTGCTGAGATTCATCTGGTTTCTTAATGCTTCTTCTCCAGGAAACATAATTTATGCAGTAGCTGAAAGGCTTTTTCAGCATGTTCAGGTTAGAGGACAAGTCTAAGCAGTCTGTGAAGGCAGTTAGGCCTGATGGCCATATTCCAACACGTTTTCCTTCAATCTTCTGACTAATGAGATGGCAATCTTATTTTCCTTCTATGCCTGTCCTTTTTGCTCTCCATTTTCTTTCAGGACAAACACAAAGTTAGGGGATTTCAGAGTTGTTTAAATTCTGGTCCTTAAGATATATGAGGACTTGGATGCACCAATGGGGGAAAGCGATATTATTTTTAAACTATAAAACACTGAGAATTTTAATGGACACCTTTTTATTCAGCATGAGTGCCTGATGTGAAAAATGTTTGCATTATTATTATTATTGTTAAATGAAAGACTAATCAAAATGACTACAGTGCTGAGTTCAAAGGAGACTAACTTTTGCAACTTAGTTTGAAAATATGGTGTAATAAGAGAAGGATTTCTCTAAGTTTACTTTGACCTTCTTCCCTATGTTAATTATTGCAATTTTTGTACTTGTTTGCATAGCATTAGAATGCCATTATGTTCTAATTGGTAGTCTTCTTGAATGCTATCTGGAAGTTTTAGAACTATGAATTCCACAATTCTGTTATAAAGATGCATGCAAGCATAAGCATTAAACCAGTAAATAGAACTTTATATTCCACTTTAGATTGATGAAATACCATGCATATATTTATTAGGTATATACAGTGTTTTGTCTACTTTTGTATTTTTACACTGGTTTCATACTTTTTCTAACAATCATCTTTTCAATGCGTGCGTGTGTGTGTGTGTGTGTGTGTGTGTGTCTGTGTGTGCACAAGAGTTCTGCAGTGTCCCTGGAATTTAACTGTGGAATGTAGAATATTGTATCATGCAACATACCCATGTTCCCAATTCCCTTACCCAAGATTAATTTGCCTATGCCAATAGTTCTTGGTGACATTGTACTGACCCTGGAGAAATCTTGGGAATGGGGAGGCGGTGTTAGAAATTTCTGACAGGGGCATTTTATCTGTCCTAAAGATCAAGAGGAGATATTAGCAGGCAAGTCAAGAAAGATAACCATCAATGTGTAGACAATTCCATAATGAAGAAAATTCCAAGTTTTTCGCAACTTTCAAATATTTCTCTAGATAGACTGAAAGTGAAAGCCTTGTTTGTCATTATTTAATCCTAGAACAATACTCTGTTTTATTCATCCAGCACATTTTTTTTTTTGCAGTTTCTGTGTATACTGAATTTTTAAAAATACAACTACTGTGTCATTTGAAGAACTGTCTTTTCTTTACTCAGATTTTCCCTAGATTTAGATACATTTTAGAAAATCATATTTATTAAAGCAACATTTTGGTATTTGAATCTCCACACAAACTACCTATATTAACCTATATCCATGAACAGGTTCAGATGTCTGAATATTTTTTTTCAAGTGTGTTTGTACCTGAGAATTTACATATTAAAATGTGTGTCATTTTATTATAACTTTCTCCCTGCAGTCCATGCTACCCTATCTATTCCCATTTCTTGGACTATACACCCCTACCCTAGCTGCTATGAAAATTGACTGCTAACTGCTCAAAGATTCTCCTTCAGAGAATTGCCTTTGGCTGTAATGGGAGATCTCTCAACCCCTGCTATGATCCAAATGTTTGTGCCCCCCACCCGCCCCTAATTCCTGCATTGAAATCTGAAAGTCATGTGCTAGTGTTAAAAGTGAAGTCTTAGAGGATGCTGAGGTGCTGAGGGTGGAGCCCTCATGAATGGGATTAATGCTTTTATAAAAGAGACCCCAGAGAGCTCCCTCACCCTTTCTACCATGTGAGGATGAAACTGGGAACTCTGTGACCCTGAAGAGAAACCTCATCAGACCATCCTGGCACCCGGATCTTGGACTTCCAGCCTCCAGAACAGTGAGAAATAAATTTCTGTTTGTAAGCTACTCTGCCTGTGGTATTTGGCAGAGCAGCCGGGAAGGACTGAGACTACTAAGGTGTGACCAGTTCTGTTGTGTCATGATCTGACTACACTGTCCAATATGCTAGCCACTAGCCTCATGTGGCTGTTTAAATTTATATTTAAATTAATGAAGTTGAAAATGTCAGTTCCTTGGTCTCACTATTCCTGGGCTCAAGAGCCACCTTTGGCTAGTGGCTACTGTTTTGGACAGAATAGATATAGGATATTTCCATCATGACATAAAAGTTTATTGGACAGGGATACTATAGACACTGCTAGATGAAAATAAAAATAAAATGCAGGTTATGCCTGAAATTTAAAATTTCTAGTAGCCATATGAAAAAATATTTTTTTTAAATGTGAAATTAATTTTAATAATACATTTTATTTACCCAATGTATTCAAAATATTCATCATTCAACTTTAATCAATGTGAAAACTATCATCAATACATTTTACATGATTTTTTATACTAAGTTTTAAGGTGTGCATTTTAAACTTACAGTGTATCTCAATTTAACAACTGAATTTTCATCAGAAATACTTAATCTGTATTTACATTGCATATTTACAGTTGAAAAGTAGATTCACATACTCCAGGTTTTCCAATGCTTGAATACCTTTTAAATTAATTAAAATCAAATCAAATACAAAATTGAATCCTTCAGTCAAACTAGCCACGTTCAAGGGTGCCACTGACACAAATGCAAAGTGGCTACTGAATTGTACTGCATGGTTCCAGAGCTCCTCATAAGATGGGGTTGAAGCTAGACTCTAGCTGAGAGCACATCTTTATTTAGATCCTACTTCTGCCTTTCCTGCTTCCCTCACTCCCTTCTCCTGAAAGCACTCCCTCAAGAAATTCCATGTGCTTGAATCGCTGTGCCAGACTCTGCTTCTTGGGAAACTGACTTAAGACATTATCTTTTTATTCATCTCTTATTACCATTAATGCATTGCATTCATTTTTCTATATGTCTATGTTTTATATTAGCTATATGCTTCATTTCAAGCAGTAAAGAGGAAAATTCAAAATATTTTTATTTCTTAGAAGAAGGAATTAGGTCTGATAGTTTGAGAGTCATTTTGCTACAAATCTAAATGTGAATTTATATGCTTACCTATTTACTTTGGTGTATTTTATCTGCAGAGCATATCAATCATGATATTTTCAAATATTTACTAAAATATAAATATTATTACTATATAAAATTTGAAATTGCTAGCAACAATATTTTGCCAATGTCAGAGACATTAAATACACAGTGGCACTGATAACCATCTTTCTGAGCAATAAGAACACAAATTAATTCCAATAATAAAAAATACAGACTAGGCATTGTTTTTATTTCCCTCTGCTAACAAGCTCAGAATCAAATTGTAGCAATAGTCGATGCAGCATTTTATAAGCAATTTACAATAACTGGAAGGCTATTTTTATTGTTGATAATTATACCCATTACAAAAGTGCCTGTGAACATAAGAGAAAAAATAATTTAAAGCAGGTTATGAAAATACAAAAGCTGAGCCATTTGGGAAAAAAGTGGAATCAGCTTTGACTTGTGCTAGAACAGATGCAGAATTAGACAAGATCCACCTCTGGCCTCTTCAATGTTTTTATTCATAATCATTTTCTTATGTTCTAAGATATCATAAGGAAAAAGTGTGGGTGCAGTTGAGTGAACAAGGGTTTTAAAATCAATTAATTACCTAAAACTGGTTGAAATTCAGTTTTACATTTAAAAGAAAATAATAATAGTTGCCATACAGACTTTATTTATTTATTTTTTTATGTGATAATTAAATGTGTCAATTTATGTTAAATTGTACCTACATTGTTATCTAGAGAAATAATGCAAAGTAAGTACTTGAGCTTGCAAGAAAATAGGCTCTACGAATAAAGGATAGAGATTATAATAATTTGGAAAGATTTCTGAAATCTCGATAACTTTCTCTAAGTCTCAGAGAGAGGGAAAATTTGAGAAATAAAACAAATTGGTATGGCTCTTAAAAAGAACATAATGGGAAGATAAGATATTTCAAGTTGGCATAGTCTGTGTACCCTCTGAACCTGTTTGAGGTGCTCAGGAGGGAAATGGCTCTAGGGAGAGAAGGCATTGCTCAGATATGAATATAGGAAGGGAGCGTTGCAGTAATTGATGCAGTATTTGAATTTTCTGGGTTAAAAAACTGATGAAGGCCACCATTTAAATAAAAGTGTTGACCCAGAGCCAGTCAATTTATAGAAGCTAGTGACAATCACAACTCTTAAGTTCCTTTGTTTAATAATAAAGTGAACACTTATTTGAATTAGTCTGTGCTGTTTATGAAAATATGGTATCTCTTAGCACATCTGAGCTTACCTCTGAGTTATGCCATCACAGTCTAAAAAGCTTTCTGACTTTCCTATAAGTGTGAATTCAGGAGCAACCATTTCCCCAGTAGAGGCTGTGCCAACAGAACGTTTGTAACTGATGGGGTGTTGCAAATTCAGTCACGATGTGTACAGTCCAATGCGCTGGCAAGGCCGTCTCTGTCAGCAGGGAACATCTGCCACTTGGCTCTGGGAATGTGTTGAGGACATTGATGGGCACGTGCAGTTCCAGAATGTGTAGATTCTACAACTCTGGGAACATTTGATGGGATCATGTTTTTATTTACTATTTTTTTTTTTTTTTTTTTTTTGCTTCATGATGAAACACAGTTGGATAAAATCTGCGAGCAGTAAGCCTGGAAAAATATTCACCAATGACTGTTCAGGGAATTCCATTGATTCTTGTTCTGTTCCTTAACTCTTATTTTTATCCTTAAGTCATATAGTCATATAGTCTGGTAGGAAAATACCTTTTATATTGCCAGTGTTTTTCACAGCTTAGTAGTAATTATTTTTAACATATTATTTTGGGCTCATTATTATTAGTAAGTCTCAATTCTGCAGTTTTGCCATATTTTTATAGTTGATAAAGAGTGTCACTCTTATATAACTGAAGAGTCACAGGTCTGTATAACAATCTGCTTTGGTCTCTGTAAGCATTTACAATTTTTTCCAATAATAATTAGAATTTTTGAATGCACCATGATAAATGCCCTTGTATAATAACTCATTTAATCCTCATCACAGCCCTATCAGGAAGTGTAGACTACTAATATTAGGAGCATAGTATCTGGAGTCAAACTCTGGCTTCAAGTCTTGGGGCTCTGCATTTACTACTCTCTTGTACTGATTCTCTTCCCCCAAAATCCACATGGCTTGCTCTGTGCCATCTTAAAATTTCTACTCAAGCCTCACTGTATCAATATGGGCTTCCCTGGTTGCCATTGTACAAAATCACACCTCCAGCACCCTCTCCCCTCAGCTGCTTCATTTTTATCTATAGTAACTGCCATAATTTAATATATTTTCTTGTTATGTGTTGATCTGACCATTGTCTGTATCCTTCCTATAGATAAAGACTTCCATAAGGTCAATGACATAGCTTTAATAACTCCTCTATCTCTAGTATCTAAAATTGTGCCTCACTTACCGCAAACAAAAACATTAAAAATTTTTGAAAAAAAGAAATGAGTAAATTTTCTCTAGCACTGAGAAATTCTTATAGAATTTCTATTTCTATTATCCTATTATGACAAATACTTACAGTGTTATTTCAACGGGAGCTACAGACATATGCAATTTAAAAAGAATAAAAAACTCTCTCTATAAAATACAGTTATTATTCTAAGAATTCAAATCAATTGCCATTACATGAAGAGATGCCTATTTGATTTTAATCTCTGATCCTTCTAATGTAGAGACCTGCTGATCTCCTTTTGTACACCAGTGATTGGGTCAGTGTTTTTTTTTTTTGTTTTTTTTTCATAGTTTTCATAATTTCATATTTTAGTTGCAGAAAATTTGCATATAACCATTTGCTAAATAATGACTTACTTTAATGAGAAAGCACCTCTGCCCTCTGTGAAAAGCATTGCCTGATTCTTCCTGACACTGATGTCCGTCTTGTCACTATTGTTCTCTTCATTGCAATTACTGAATAATGTGTTTATTTTCTTCCTTTTCAACTTTGAACTACTGTAAACCATATCATACATTTCCAGAATCAGTTTTTCTCATGCATTTACTATTTGGAGTTCATGGTCACGTACTTTCATCTTCAATAAGCCACTATTTTTCAGGGTGTACTAAATGTTTGGAATAGGAGAGAAACTTATACAGTACAAAGTATATTGTGAAGTTTATATTTCATTTAGCTATATAAGCAAGTGAAATAATAAAATTATGTAAAGTGTATTATAGGAATATTATAGATCAATTATACCTGGATCTAGTGGTAGTAGCAGGTATTTCAGGATGCAGATTTACAAAATTCCAGCTGTGATGATATTTAATTTGCCCTTAAAGTTTAGGTAGTGGGACGTGTGTATGAAAGTGAGAATGGAAAGGCAAACAACATGAGCAAAGCATGTTTATGGATTATAGATAATATGTAAAAGCAGCCAATGCAATGCCTGGCACATGACAATACTGCTAATTTTATTAATGTAATCCTTTCTATCAATATACTAGCAGTATATATGACAGAGCTGAAATTGTAACTCAGAACGTGAGTTCAGGCTGCCCTCTGACTTCAGAGCCTGTGGCTTTATCCACCATGCCGTGTATTACCTAATCAGCCTGACTATACAAAACAATATTAATATCTATTTGCTACTGCAATCTTCATGTATTTGTCAAGATCTTAATTGAAACTTCCCCTAATATCTCTGCATAGCAATATTTAAAGAAGTTAGGTTAGTATTTTAAAATGATGAGGTTTTTTTTTTTTGTTTTTTTTTTGAGAATGATTGTTACTATGATTGATATGCTGATATGATGAGACTATAAAAAATAAGGATATTTCCCTGATCTGAACAATTCTTGGGCGTTTTATCATTTGGCAATGTGGTGTCTGTCACGAATGATAGAGAAGACATTTCAATCCTTTCTGTTAGGAAGCATAACTTCCTGTTTGGGGTCTTTGTTAACAATTGATTTCTTATTTAAAGGATGTCCTTCATATAATATCTTTAATAGTTCATTAATAGCTTAGAGGTATTAATTCACTTTTCAGGTAATGTTTTCGCAACTGTGCAAATTTGAGGGGATATCTCAATCTGAATCCACTTAATCCTGCTCAAGTGTAAGGTTAGATGTTCATGGATGTAAACGTTGTTGGGGACAATTTAACCATTGATAAAGGAGAAAGTTTTTTGCAAGGGGGTTAATTTGGTTGGGGCCAAGCAAACTTTCACGTCACTGATAGATGCTACTCTTCCTGGACAAATGAATTTGATTACTTTCCATGGAAGGTATTCACAGGACGAAAACAAGGAAGACAGTTAATGAAGGAACTCTACCTGGGTGATGTATGATCCCGACTCGAGTGTTTGAATGGTCTGTAGTTACCATGTAGCTCTTGCTGCTCTCTGGTCATCAAGACACAACATGGTCACTAACGTGGGATTTGGGCAGTCTAGCAAAGCTGTTTCATTTCTGTTTACATGGCCTTTTTAAGTTTGGGCTTCCTTAAACTCTCCCTTTTTAAAGCCTCGCATTACTTTTCTTCCCCAGACTACCAGAACGCCAAAATCAAAAGCGGCAATTTTATTAACGTATCCAATATAGTACTATTGAGATAAGGTAAAGGAAGGAACATTAGCTTATTTTTTAAATAGAAGATACACAAGTCTATATTCTCTTCCTTCTGACTATTTTTGTGGTCTTCAGCTATAAAATAGCTCTGTTGGTTTTTATTATCCATATAAATACAGATACTGTTGAAATATGTGTTTTCTATATGTTGTTCAAACATAGTGGTTTTCTCCTTTCCAGGCTAAAAGAATGATGAGGCCAACTAAAGGTGAGGATTGGGAGAGAGGTTAACATCGATCAGGGGAAAGTCATGACACAATGTCTTCTGCAAGCTCAGGATATTGAGGAAAGAAGGAATAAAGAAAGGAGAAAAATGCATTTTTAATTAGTTTCAGGTGTACAAAACAATGTAATAGTTAGACACTTACACCTCTCACAAAGTGATAACCCCGCTCCCCCAATCTACTACCCTTATGACATCGTATATATTAATAGCTGCATTTTTTCCTCTACAGTCCTTTCAGATGTTGTTCACCTACTTTTTCTTTTTTTCTTTTAATCAAAAGCTCTTTTTCAGTTGCTTTGTACCAATTTTGTTTTTATTAGGAGTAAAATATACATAGAACCTTCCACTAATTTCTGCTGAATATGTGTAACTGTGGTAAAACAGTATACTTTTGTTTGAAAATGATTGTAGATAAGAGATTTAAGTTATGAAAAAGAACAGAAGGTTGAGAAAAAGAAGCTTTTTCTTCAATCTGGTTTGCTAAGATGCAACCAAATTTTAGTTCAAACAAAATTGTGTAACAAATTTTGCAAAAACCATAATAGAAAAAAATAAGAATTCTACAACATGCAATCAGTTGCAGATAAATATGAGAATTATTATAAAAGTATTCCGCATGGCTTGAAATTCACTATAATTCTGTATTTAAAAAGACAAGCAGAATTCTAGAGAAATACAGTATAAATCAAAGAGATGGTCTTATTGTATTTAAAGTAGTTAAACTTCACCTGGAGTACAATAAGACATAATGCATATAATATCTCAAGAAATATGTCATTGTCTATGAAGGTATCAAAGTAGATTTGATCCTAAAGATGCCTGTATGAAGAACATAGGAGTATTTACAGTGGTCAAAGGAGGAATTTATGCTGACACACAGGATATATTTCAACTTTAGTTGGCAGTTATTTGAATTGAGTCCAACTAGCCATGTTTCATTGATCTTGATATAAAAGCTAGTTTGTAAAGACTTGAGATTTTTTCCTCCTTTTTTAATGTCAATGATAAAAAGTTTGATTTGCAACTTTCCACCAACACTTCTGAGGGAGCCTATCTTTGATTGCAAGCTTTTCAAGCCTTTTGTGTGAGTTTTGCTATGTATACCTCCTACTCACTCTATGAGTCATCTTATTATTTTGCACATCCCTCTGTAATCTGCCCATCTTAGTCAAAACCTAATCTAAAAAGACCTCATGGGTATAAAAACAATGTTTGTGGTAGGTTGTGAGGATGTTAATACTGAATAATTTTAGTAGGTAATAAAATAAATTGATAAAAAAATAGAACACAATGCAATAAATCTGGGATAGATTTAAGGCACAGTCATTTGTCTTGATTTTGTTAAACCACCTCCCCTGATGCAAAGACAAAGTAATTTACATGTTAATTTCCCTTCCTCTTCCTGGATTCTTTGTGTCTGGTCAATAACAGTTCAGTGTCACAAATATTTTAAAAAATGGATAAGAGTTTAATATCATTTGATAGCTCTGAGGATTTTTTGATTGCTTTCATCTTCTAAAGTTAGTTACGCTTCATTTTGTAGACCTACAATTCTCTTCCAAGGCTGAAGTAGAGGTTGAAAAAGAAAGCTTCTGATTTCCAATTGGCTACAAAAGTCTGAGAGTGGCAGTGACCATGTATAATCTTTTCAATGAAGTAGTCAGACCTGTAGGAAGAAGGCATGTAGGATGCTTTCTGAAACAAGGTTTCATAAATAACAAAACTTGGGGAGTCAATCAGGTTGACACAAGCTAAGTTTGTGCTAAAGCTCTTTGGAGACATTCACTTTACTCTTAATATTTGTAGGGCAATAGGGCAGAGTTCTTTGATGGGCATCAGCTGGGATTAAAGGGCCTGCCTTGAAAACCAAGGGAGAAATCATTGCTGCAATTTTTCTTAACATCCGACCATACTCACATCACCTGCGAGTTAGTTATACGTCAATCTCAATATTGGCTGGGAAACAGAATTACCTCCTGTGGTAAGCAGAATAACACCTCATCACCAAGATGGTTACCTCCTAATCCCCGGAACTCGTGAATACGTTAAATTGCACACCAAAAAATTAACGTTGCGAATGGTGAAGGATGTCAATCAACTGACCTTAAAAGAGGGTGAGCATCTGAATTATGTAGGTGGGTCCACTGTAATCACAAGCGTCCTTCAAAGTCAAAGAGGGAGTCCGTAGGATGGCACAATGAGAAAGACTCAGCTTGACATTGTTGGCGTGGAAGAAAGAGCCACGAGTCAAGGAAAACAGAGGAAATCCAGAAGCTAGAAAAGGTAAGAAAATGAATTCTCCCCTAGAGCCCTCAGAAAGAAATGCAGTCTCCTGATTCTTTGAGGTTAGCTTATTGAAATCCATATTGAAAATTTGACCTACAAAACTGTAAAATGATAAATTTGTGTTGTTTTATGGCATTAAATTTGTGATAAATTATAGCAGTGATAGAAAACTAAGACACTCCCCCTACTCAGCCCCCTACTTTATCTCTCTAGTCTAATCACTCCTTTATGCTGAAGTTTGGTACAAATCCACTTGCTATATGAGTCATGCATTTATAGTTCGGCTGCAGAGTCTGGAATTTTCATTCTTTTCTTTAAAACCTAACCCAACAGACATGTCTAATAAGCATAACCAATGGTGTGGTATAAGGTTAATACTGACATTTTTGACATGTATCAAAAGTCCCAGAACCCTAATTGTTATTACTAGTAGCTGATTGACATCTTTGCCAAGATGTGGGTAGTTTTTCCTGGCTTACTTTGTACTAAGTTCTCCTCAAAGCTCTGTAATAGTTTAGCTTACTTGATTTAAGCTCTACCTCCACAAAACTTTCCTAACTTTCTCCATAAGAATTTATTATTTTACTCTTTTTTTTTAAATTTATATTTGCAATATAGTATTTTCCATAGTCAGTCTTATATTTTGTGGAGCAATTTACTCTCCAAATATCCCAAAGATACTATGCATGCATGTGGGGGCAGAGCCCCAGAAAGTAGTTTACAGGCTCTCGGCCTCACGTGGAGGAGTGCTGGCTCGGGTAGTAGATGGCCGTCAGCTGTGGCTGGTTGGCCGTCAGCTGTAGCCATTCAGCCATTAGCCACTAATATAACTGCTGCGGCTACGAAGGAGAGCCGAGGAGAGTGGAGGAGAGTGAAAGAGAGTCGTCGGTGGGTTGCAGACAAAACGGACAGCAGGTCGCACGTCCAGTGAACCCAGCCTCCAGTGAGACTGTAGTGGTATGACTCCCCTACCTATGGCTCCGTGGGTGTTCCTTTTTGGCCTCACCATATTCTGCGTTCTTGTATGGGGAGCGGGAGCAGAGACCCCGCAGGCCTCCCTGCACGACAATGCAGCACCACTGTGTAGAGAAAGATGAATGAATGCATTGATCAAGAGGTATTTGGTTTTAGACAACTGTACTTTAATAAAAAAATTTAAAATAATGATTGGGGGAAAGAAAAACATGGTTGGTTACATTGGAAAATACCAACCCCTGAAATCTTGGTAACTTAGACACGACAAGTTTTATTTCTTGATCATTTTAAACTCCACTCATGGAAACATTATTCATAATTGTGACAGAAGGAATAGTGAGCCCAGTGAACCACTCCTCATGATGGCTTTTAAATCTGCTGCACGAAAAGGACACATGCCACATTTGAAAATACCAGCTAAAGAAACTCACTTTGCCATGCCTGTGTGCAGTAGTGTTAAGGAGATTGTGGGGACAGAGCCCCAGAGAGCAGTTTCCAGGCTCTCGGCCTCATGTGGAAAGGTACTGGCTCAGGTAGTAGATGACTGTCAGCTGTGGCTAGTTGGCCATCAGCTATAACCCTTGAGCCATTGGCCACTAATATAACTGCCATGGCTGTGCTGGGGAGTGGAGTCGGTCGAATGGCAGAAAAGCAGACAGCAGGTTGTACGTCATGTGAATCCAGGCTCCAGTGAGACTATAGTGGTGTGACTCCCCTACCTATGGCTCCATGGGTGTTCCTTTTTGGCCTAGCCACATCCTGCGTTCTTATGTGGGAGCTTGAGCAGAGACCCCCGCAGGCCGCCCTGCATGACAGAGATGTACAGGCGTGCCTTGGGGATATTGCAGATTCACTTCCACACCATTCCTATCAAGTGAGTATCACACTAAAGAGAGTTGTAACTTTTTTGCTGGAGGAGGATCTTGCGTTCAATTTTAACAAAACAGAATTTTAACAAAACATGCCATCTGTGGAGCACTGTAAAACAAGTGAAATGAAACAAGGTTTGCCTGTAACCTTCCATTCATGAGGCGCAGCTAATATTTAGAAACAATGACAGTCTTCCACAATGAACTAGATTTTCCTGGAAGGCTGTGTAAGATGTGAATATCTGTGAGGACATTTTAGAAGTACAGCGTGTTTAGGTAACCCCTAAATACTGGGGGAAGAAAAAGTGGGCAGAATAACAACGTGACTCAAGTGTAGTTGCTGTGTGAGATTGATGTATTTACATATGGGGAATGGGATGGAGCCTGTGGAAGCAAGGAGGGGAAAAATAGAGTTTTTAGCAGTTTCTGTGTATGGCATACTTGTGAAAGGGAGAGGTGTCGAAAGGAGAAGTCATGAAGCTGGCCAGGGGATTGCTTTTGGAACCCATGGTAATGCCCTTTAAAGAAATCAGCTGCAAAGAGCCACAATATTTTTCAAAACCTCTGGAGTCAGACTGCTGTATATTTGAATGTGTAACCTGCAGACACTGGGCCTAAAATGAGGCACACTACCTTTCTTTTATGCATTTTTGAAGGTTTGTTCCTTTTAGTTACTTAACTTGTTCATTAAATTGTGAATGTCTGGAGAGCAAGAAAAAGAAAAAAAAAAGGGACAATAAGTGGATAATATAAAATAGAAAAGGTAAAATAAGTCCTATTAGAGCAGCAATTATTTATCAGAAGATAAATTTTGTAAGTATAAAACACTCTCATTGTGAACATTTAAATGGCCAACAACTTACATGAGGCATAAAGCAAAGAAATATCTGAAAAATTGAAAATAAAGGCATGAAAAAAAAAATCAAGCCTATATGAACCAAATAAAAGCCAAAAGAGTCAAAAATCACAAAGTTTCACATTATGCAAAGGCATTTAGGAAATAGCTAATTGCCTGATTGTGGTGAAGGATTGGAAAATAAAGCAGAAGGAGAATGAATCTTATTTGCACCTGTAAGGAATAACATGTGAACAAGTATTATAATCTAATGTTGATCATAACTCTTTCCCAAAGCCCAGGTCCCCAAGACTATGCTCTAACCTTGATTTTCAAAAATCACACACATATTGAAGATTTATTTATCTCATTGTTATTTCATGCTATACTCAGTGAAAGCAGGGGTAAGATTTATTTTTTCAATCATATACAAGAGATGGAATGGGGAAGACCTGAATTTGAATTAATTACAAAGGTTGAAGCATGAGGCAATGGGATCATGAAGGATGGTATTTGAAAATGGAAATAGAAAGGAAGAGATAAATATAGGGAGAATCTAAAGACTGGGAGTTGAATCAAGAGATTATAGTGGTAGTCCTGGCATATGGTGAAAAATGTTTGAATTAGATACTAATCATCTCTAGAATATAAAATTAAAGAAATTAGAGTCAAAGAGAAAATTTGTATACAGTGGCAATACAAATACAGAGGATGCAAAAAAATGTATACACATTTTAAGAAAGGAAAAAGTTGTATTAAAGTTGTAATACTCAATATATACCGATAACAAAAGCTGAATACAAGTCATGTGCATACATTTTTTTTGGCACCCCCAGTATGTTACTCAGTTTCAATAGTACAAAGGCAAACAAAGAAACAAAAAAAATCATCAGCAACAACAAAAGTTAACCCAAGTGCAAAAACTGATCTTTAATAGGTCTATCTTGGCAATACTTAGACATTCTTCACAGTACCAGGCTTCAAGTACTTACTGATTTGGTAGTTGTTGGTAAGGAAGGATATGGTAACTAAATTCTTCCTCTTTTTTCCCCCCACTATGTCCAACATGGACAAATTCTATTTTCCTTAACGTATCAGGGAGACACAGATATTAAGAACGTGATATAAGAAGCATATTGTTATTATAATAATTAAAAAAGAAACAAGCAGTCCACAACTGTATTTTCGCTTTTATATTCCAGCTGTTAAAGTGTGAAGATTTTTCTGTGGGTAAGGTGACTGATAGTAGAACTTTTTGATCTGGTATTCAACCTATCCAGACAGTGATTTCCTCAAGGTGATTCCCCATTGTTTGCATTGAGGAGAAGCACTGAAAATTTTATGGAGCCTGTTTTTTCTTTGGATTTGTTTCTTGCTTAAAGGGGGGCATTCTAAAAAGAGTATATTTCTGAAAACTGATATTTTAAGAGAGTCTTAAAGAGAAATAGAGAAACCACAGCACAGGTGAATGAACTTTCAATGAAAATAGAGACAGTCAGGATTAAAATGCTTTACTATACATAGAAACATAAGGCCACAACGTAACAATTTTTTCCTGAATATTTTCAATCCATGGTTGGTTGAATTGGTGGATGCAGAACCGTGTATATGGAGGCCTCACAGTACTTTCTTCTTTATACTTCCAATTGAAGTTCTGTCTACCAAACTAACTAATGAGTCCTGCTTCTGACATGTGCCCCCACAGTTATTGACCCAAAAGCTACTTTCCTACATCTTTAACATAAACAATGTGTGTCTATATATATGAATAAAATTAATGTGTATTTAAAAAAATAAAATAAAGAGTATATTTCTTGAGGTTTAACTCTTCTGAATAACTATTTCCTTACATCTCAAAAAAAACGATGTCACCTCAAACTTTTCTTTATATAACAAGGTTGTATATAACGATCAGCTTCCATTAAAGTCACACAGACCCAAAACAGAGAGACCTTGATGCTTTTCAATTACATTGATTTTTAAGATAGCTGTATGAGAACACTGTTGAACTCGACAAGAATGATCCAAAATCTGGGCTAAGAGTTTGCTTTTAGTCCATGTCTCTGGGGTTTCATCATGACTGCTTGATATTTATAAAAATATCAGTAATGAAATTCATAAGATGAAATATCCTTGGATTAATCACAAGTGTCAACGAAATAAACAATTCATAGTGAGGTAGTCAAAGGAAAAGACAATAGAGAGATGACAGAGTAGCTGTAGGCTTTTGTCCTTTCAGGGACTGTTTTCTTTTTTTCTGAACAGCAGATTTTCAAATAACAGAATTTAATAAGTGTACAAAAAGATGTGCAATTGTGTGTGTGTGTGTGTGTGTATTTGTGTGTGTACACACTGCACATGTGACTGAAGTAAATGGTTTAAAGAAGTAGGGTTGTCTCAAAAAACTGTTAAATAGTAATGTGCGTAAAGTTAAGTAAACTACTTAGTTTTTAATATTTGCCAGTCATTTTCCACTCAATATCTCCCTAAACTTAGTGTCTTCACTTGTAAAGAGAGGATAATCGGAGGCTCTCACTAATCCGGTTACTGTTCTTTAAGGACTTACTATACTTGTCATATATTCAATAATGTTAATTAAGGCTTTGATTTTGGTATAACTTAATATTTTTAACATTTTACTTGGCAAGTACTTCAATCTTACAGAAAAGGTTAAAGAATAAGTACAGAGAACACCTTTATCCATTTTATACACATTCAACTGCTGTTAACATTTTACACCATTAAAATAAGTTCAATAAAATATGGCCCTTTAAGACTTTGCTGTGTATTTCCTAAGAAGGATGCTATTTTATATAACCACAGAACAGTTACTATAATAACATAACAGTAATCTAATAATTCTATCTAATCTATAGTCTCCAGTTCAGTTTTTTTACTTGAACAAATAATGTCCTTTATAGCAATTTTTGTGCCACTAAGGATAAAGATATATTAAGTTGTCTTGTCTATTTAGTCTTTTTAAAAATTGAGGACAGTACTACAGTGTTACTTTGTGTCTTATGGCATTGACATTTAAAAAAATATATTTGTCTCCTATTTATATTTTATAAGAGGTTCCTATTTATATTTAATATATTTAATCTGTTTTGCTGATGTTTCGCCCATTATATATTTCTGTCTGGAATAATACTTAAACGTGTTGTGTTCCTTTCAGAAAATCACATCTGAAAGCATTTGATGTCCATCTGTCTCCACTGGTGATATCAATTTTGAATACTCAGACAAAGTGATGCCTGATTGTCTGATTTCTCTACTGTATAATTTACTGTTTTATTTTCCCCTAGGAACTAATAAGCAACTTGTGGGAAACAATTTTAAGGCATGAAAATATTCTGTGCTCATTGAAATTCCCCTCCAAAGCTTATAATCCATCGATGATTCTCTACTTAACAAAACTTTACTATATGGTTGCAATATGATAATTTTCCAATCCAAACACCTGTTCACATTTACTAGCCAGCCTTTGCTATTCTATTGTAAGCAACAGCTCCCCTCCCATTTATGTATGTATTTATTTGTGTTTATATATGTTTGATTATCTATTAATGCTTGAGATAGACTGATGGGTTTCTATTTTATCATTAACTCTACTTCATTTTCATACTTTTTGAGATTATCCCAGATTTGACCATTGGGCTTCCTTCAAGCTAGCACCTGGGCCCATGTAACATGTTCCCATCATTTTTGACAGCTTCTTATTTATGACATCATAGACCTGGAAACAACCTCTTCCTTTTAGTGGGAATATTATCAGAAAATAAGATCTGTGAATGTTAGGTGTACTTATTCTTTCTTGTATACATTAGTTCTAGGTCTTCACAGTGGTCAGAGCTAGGAAATATATGCATATGTATATGTTGAAGTATTCATATATCTGCATCCATCTATATACACATACATACAGGTATATATGTATGTATGTGTATACACTTATACCTGTGTGTATGTGTAATATACATATTACACATATATATATAATATAATATATGTGTATATATATATAATTTATTTTAGAAATCGTGAATTCATACCTATACATATAGCCACACAGTGTTCTTTCTCGTATGTCCCTATTCCATAGTTTTCCTTTCCTCCTTCAACATTGAAAACTGGCTCCCAATATCTGCATTTACTAATTTTCTCAATTCTATAATACATCTAAAATTTCAGAATTTCTTTTCTCATACAGCTAAAAAATGAAGTGTTCTAAAAAAAATCCAGGATTGTAGATATCCCTTCCCTTCACCAACTCATACCACCCAAGGCTGAGGATATACAGCCAAATAATGCATTTATAAGTGATTTAGATTAGTTCTTTCTTTTTTGCCTTCACTGTGTTTATGATATGCCTTCAAAAATAATTACATTAATTTGTTATCATTTTTTTTTCTTTCAGTTTTTTTCTTGGTCCCCCTCCTTTACCATTAATATCGATATTTTTACTTTTTTTATTGTGCAGTATTATCATGCTTCCAAAAATTATGCAAAAAAGGCATACTTAGAGAAATGTCTCACTTTCCCATATCTATTCTACTGTTTTCCCTACTCCATCCAAGGTTATTGTTTCTCTGTTTTTCGTTTATCTTTTCTATATTTCTGTTTGGAAAGGTAAGCAAATTTATTTATGTGTTCTTATCCCCTGCCTTTAAAAAACACCAAAACATTATATATATATATATACACACACACACACATACAGATATACATATACATATGTATATGTATACATATATATGTATATATACATATATAACATATATGTATATATGTGTTATATATGTGTACATATATATATTTCTTTTAGTTTACATTTTTCTTTACCATACCTTCTAGAACTCCCTCTATACCTGTTTATAGAACTCATTCTATTTCTTAAAGTCTTATAGTGTTACATGTGATGCCTGCATAATAGTTTATTCAATGAATATCCTATGTTTGAATATTTAGCTAGTTTCAACATTTTGTAATGATCAATTATGCTGTAATGACTAACTTTGTGCATACATGCTTTTCTATTTTGGGAAGTGCATCTTCAGGGAATAGTCTCAGAACTGGGATTGCTGAGTTGAAAGATAGATGCTCCTGTAGTTTCATTAAATATTGCCAAACCATAGGGGTTGTTTTAATTTGCAATCCCACTAGCAGTGCATGACACTTTATATTTCCCCTAGTTTTTACCAACAGTGTACTGCCAAGCTTTTGGATCATTGCCAATTTGGTGAGTTATGCTATTATGTTTACAGAAATCTTGTGAAACAAGTATTATATTTATAATATAGATAAAAAGTGAGATCTTCAAAGAGATTATATAACTTTCAGTGGTAAGTAATTGGTGGAACCTGAATTGAAACTCATAATTTTTTCAAGCTCATATTTTATCAAAAGGAAACTCAAGATTCATCTTTTTTGAAATGTCGCCATTAATAGACATTGAAATTTCATGGTGGTAAATCATATCATTGTTTATGAAAAATAAAGGCACTAGTTTATAAGGAAATAATAGGAAGTTATTCTTCATATGTCAAAAATTATAAAAGTATGCAGTATAAAGGGAATGGAGCAGAGGTCTAGAGAGAATAATAGAATCTTAAAATAATAAAAGGAGATTGGCCATATAATTAATTATCCATCCATGATTGTTTTGAGAGTAAAAGAAGAATAATATTTACATAGTTCTAAGATTTTAAAATACTGACAATTTTTTTGAAGTAACACTGGTTAATAACATTACATAAATTTCAGGCATACAATATTATAATAATTTGGTATCTGTATACTCTTACATGCTCATCACCAAAAGTCTAATTTCTACCCCTCACCATAAATTTGACCCCTTTTATCCATTTCACCCTTCCCAATCCTCTTCCCCTCTGGTAACCACCAATCTGTTGTCTACCTATGACTTTGTTTTTGTTTATTTGTTTGTTTACTACTCTTTTTAAAATATTCCACATGAGTGAATATCATACAGTTTTTGTCCTTTTCCATCTCACTTATTTCACTTAGTGTAATACACTTAAGATCTCTCCATGTTTTCACAAATTGCGATATTTCATCTCTTTTATGGCTGAATAGTAGTCCATTGTGGGGTATGTGCGTACCACATCTCCTTTATCCGTTCATCTGCTGGTTGATACTTAGGTAGTTCCCATCTCTCGGCTATTGTAAATAATGCTGCAATGAACATAGGGCACATATTTTTTTGGATTAGTGTTTTCATATGTTTTGGGTAAATACCAGGAAGAGGAATTGCTGGATCATACGGTAGTTCTATTCTTAATTATTTTGAGGAAAATCTATACTGTTTTCCATAATGGCTGCACCAATTTACAATCACACCAACAGTGTATGAGGGTTCTCTATTCTCCACATTCTCTCCAACACTTATTATTATATTTCTTGTCTTATTGATGATAGCTGTTCTAACATGTATGAGGTTAATCTCATTGTGGTTTTGATTTCTATTTCCCTGATGATTAGTGATGCTGAACATCTTCTCATGTGTCTATTTTTTATATTTATTAACATAAAAATTCAACAAATAACTTCTAAAATAAAATTATGTCTAAAATATTAAAGTATAAATGCACATACTTTACAATAAAGAAAACTTTGTATTAATTAATTGAACATTATAAGTAATGTAAGCAGTATAATATTTGGCTAAAGTATATTCACTTACTTTATAAGTATCTTAACTTATAAAATGTCTCTAATTTTAGGTGAAAATAGCATTTTTCTAAAGAATGTATTTTAACCTGATTTTTAATTCTATATTTCACAAAATTGTCATAAGTATTCTTACTGTATAAAATGGTTAATAAATTTAAAACTGCTGACACTTTTAATTGACTAATCTTTATACACCACAATATTTATAATCTAAAAAATAGTCTATGGGGTATCATCAAAAGATAAGGTGAATGTTTAAATAAAAAAAATTATTACAGTAAAAGACACATTGCTATTAATCCCCCTCACTTTGAACACACTTATCCCATCATTCTTGCCATCTTCTGAAGCAATTCTGGAAGTCCTCTTTCATGAGTGTCTTTAATTTATCCTCCATCATGACAATACTCGGTGTCATACATAGCTTCTGGTACTGCAATTTCTGTCAAATAAGAACAGTATGGTGTGTCCTCATCCATCTTATTCACCAGATCTGGCACCGTGTGACTTCTGGTTCTTCGCCAAAGTCAAAATGACCATGAAAGGTAAACATTTTGAATCAATTCAGGACATCGAGGCAGCCACGACAGTACAACTAAACACACCCATGAAAGAGGACTTCCAGAACTGCTTCAGAAAGTGGCAAGGATGATGGGATAAGTGTGTTTGAAGTGAGGGGGAGTACTTTGAGGGGGACTAACAGCAATGTGTCTTTTGCTGTAATAAATTTCTATTTAAACATTCACCATATTGTTTGATCACACCTCGTATACAATAAGATTTGAACAAATTCACATAGCAAAATTTTTCATTATGATTCTCTACATTGAAATGTGTAAATATCTGGCACAAATGTTTTTGCAGATGTTTTCTTTGCTTCAGTCAGAGTAACTTTCTTAATCAATTTTTTGACATGACAGAACTCACCAAATGTCTTTTCTCTGTTCATGATTCTCTTGAATATTTTACTAAGTGTAGATGCTCCAAAGGAGTAGATTTTAATTTCATGCTATTCTTGTACAGACTATAAAGGAGTCTTCCCACAGGTTGAAATATTCCACAGCGCACTTAGGAAACTGAGTTCCCACTGTTTAATTTGTTGCATTTCTCCTTTGCTTTTATATAGACACATTTTTTTACCTTTGTGTTTGCAAATGTTGCTTTCAATAATTCAAAGTGGCCAAAATTTCATATGCTAAAGTTTATATCACATTCTATTTGTTGAATATTTTACTTAGTTTTCTCATTGCTTTTTAACAAAATGCATCTATTGTTTAAAGAATTACCTCCCCATATCCAATATCATCATAGGACACATAGACTGATTTAAAAATTTGTTATTAAAAGTTCAAAATTTTTAAAATCCAGTTGATGAAGGACAGTAAACAAAGGTACTTTTAAAAAAGTTGTATTCAACCTCACCATGAAGATCATTAAAATTTTGTAGGTCAGTTGCTCTTTGTATATGTAAAATTGATTGTATTTATCAATTACAACATCTATTTAGTTGGATAGAATATTATAGCATGCTTGAATAAAATAATAAATCATATGTGTCTTACAAAGAATTTCAAGTACATTTATGCTGCATAGATTTCTTAATAAGAGCACTGATTTTGCTGAATTCTACCAATATTTATATTTGTATTATAATATTCAAAATCTTCACTTTTCTTTTACACTGAATTACAGTAGCACCTAATATCTAATTTTAAACAAAAGAATGCACTTTCAAAAACTTTATTTTGATTGTGTGAGTTGGATGAAAATATTGAGCAATTCAAGTATTAAAACATCGAATTATGCTAAAATAGTAACACTAGTATCACTCAACTAAGTTCTTCTTCTAAAGGAGCTAGTGTATTAACAGCTATCATTTCATTTTTCAAATATATACAAGAATAGTTGGAATAAAACTAATAGTAAAATGTCTACCAAATAAAACCTCCATGCTTCACCAAATAATGTATAAATGGACCTTTTGCACTTGCCCTTAATTATCTGGCTCACATTCTTATTAAAATACTGACTTTTTAATTTTATTGAAATATATTTGACATATAACATTGTGTAAATTTAAGGTGTATGCCATGTTAATTTGATACACTTAGTATTGTAATATTATTGCCACTGTACCAATGATTTATATCTCTATCATGTTAGATTAATCCATTTTGGTGGCTGGAATAATTACTAAGTCCAAGTCTCTTAGCAAGTTTTTTTTTTAATTTTATTAGTTTCAGGTGCACAAGACAAAGGAATACTTAGACGTTTATCATTTATGTCCCTCACACTGTGTGAACCCCCTTCTCCCCATCCACTATCCCTCTGACATCGCACAGAGCCGTTGCATTTCCGCTGTCTCTGTTCCTAATGCTGTACTCCGCTTCTTGTAAGTATATACATATATATATATATATATATATACATATACATATACATATACACACAATTATAGTTGGTATTCATTATTGTTCAGCTTCAGGTGTACAGTGCAGTGATCAGACATCTACATCATCCCTGAGGTGGTCTCCCAAATGGGACAAGTGTCCATCAGATACCCTACAAAATCTTTACCACATTATTTATTACATTCCCCAAATTAATATTCAAAATCCCGTGGCCATTTTGTAGTTACCGACTGTTTTCTAATCCCCTCACCTTCCCCCTTATCCCCACCCCCCTCCCATCTAGCAACCCTCAGTTTTTCCTCCATGTCTCCAAAACTGTTTCTGATTAGTTCATTCACTTATTCTTTTCTTTAGATTCTACATATAAGTGAGCTCATATGGTATTTGTCTTTCTCTGTCTGACTTATTTCACTTAACCTAATGTTCTCTAGGTCCATCCATGTTGTTGAAATGGTAAGATGTCTTTCTTCTTTAGGGCTTTGTAATACTCCACTGTATAAATGTACTACAGTTTCTTAATTCATTCATCTACCGATGGGCATTTCGGTTGTTTCCATGTCTTGGTTATTGTGTATAGTGCTGCAATAAACATAGGAGTGCATGAAGTTTTTTGAATTAGAGTTTTGGATTTCTCCGGATAGATACCCAGGAGTGGAATTGCTGGATCATAAGGTAATTCCATTTTCAGATTTTTGAGATACTTCCATACTGTTTTCCATAGTGGCTGCACCAATCTGCAATCCCACCATCAGTGCACAAGGGTTCCCTTTTCTCCACATCCACGCCAACACTTGTTGTTTGTTGATTTATTGATGATAGCCATTTTGACTGGGGTGAGGTGGTATCTCACTGTGGTTTTTATT
Source organism: Rhinolophus sinicus (assembly GCF_036562045.2). Classification (NCBI taxonomy): domain Eukaryota; kingdom Metazoa; phylum Chordata; class Mammalia; order Chiroptera; family Rhinolophidae; genus Rhinolophus; species Rhinolophus sinicus. Next base: position 100,913,353 of record NC_133756.1, on the reverse strand, counting down.
TGCATTTCTCTAGTGATTATTGAGACTGACATTTTTTCCTATCTCTGTTTGCCATCTATATGTCCTTTTTAGAAAAAATGTCTCTTCATGTCCTCTGCCCATTTTTTAATTGGGTTGTTTGTTTTTTTGGAGTTGAGTTGAGTTTTTTATAAATTTGTGATATTAACCCCTTATCAGATATATCATTGGCAGATATCTTTTCCCATTCAGTAGGATCCCTTTTTGTTTTATTGATGGTTTCCTTTGCTGTGAAAAAATTTTTTAATTTGATGTAATCCCACATGTTTATTTTTTCTCTTACTTGCTTCACGCGAGGAGATATATCAGTAAAAATCTTACTCTGGGTAATGTCTGTGAAGTTTCTTCCTATATTTTCTTTTAGGAATTGTATGGTCTCCGATCTTACATTTAAGTCTTTAAGCCATTTTGAATTTATTTTTGTATATGGTGTAAGGAGGTGGTCCAGCTTCATTTTTTTGCATGTGTCTGTCCAGGTTTCCCAGCACCATTTATTGAATAGACTGTCTTTACCCCACTGTACATTCTTGCTTCCATTGTCGTAGTTTAAATGGCCATATAGGCATGGGTTTATTTCTGGACTCTATTCTGTTACATTGATCTATGTGTCTGTTTTTATGCCAGTACCATGCTGTTTTGATTACTGTAGCCTTGTAGTATAATTTGATGTCAGGTATTGTTACACCTCCCACTTTGTTCTTATTTCTCAAGATTGCTGAGGCTATCCAGGGTCTTTTATGGTCCCATATAAATTTCAGGATTATATATTCTATTTCTGTGAAAAACATTGTTTTTTTGGATGGAATTTGATAGGAATTGTGTTGAATATGTATATTGCCTTAGGCCATATGGACATTTTAGCTATATTAATTCTTCCTATCCATGAACATGGTATGTGTTTCCATCTATTTGTATCTTCTTTCATTTCTTTCTTCAGTGTTTCATAATTTTCTGAGTACAGATCTTTTTACTTCTTTGGTTAAATTTATTCCCAGGCATTTTATAGTCTTTGGAGCAATTGTAAGTGAGATTGTTTTTTTAATTTCTCCTTCTGATGTTTTATTATTGGTATATACAAATGCAACTGATTTCTGAATATTAATTTTGTATCCTGCTACTTTACTAAATTCATCTATCAGCTCTAATAGTTTCTTGGTGGAGTCTTTAGGGTTCTCTATATATAGTATCATGTCATCTGCATATAATGACAATTTTACTTCCTCCTTACCGATTTGGATGCCTTTTATTTCTTTTTCTTGTCTGATTGCTGTGGCTAGAACTTCCAGCACTATGTTGAATAGAAGTGGAGAAAGTGGGCAACCTTGCCTTGTTCCTGATCTTAAGGGAATGGTTTTAGCTTTTCCCCATTGAGTATGATGTTAACTGTGGGTTTATCATATATGGCCTTTATTATGTTGAGATATGATCCCTCTATTCCCACTTTCTTAAGGGGTTTTATGATAAATGGCTGCTGGATTTTATCTAATGCTTTTTCTGCATCTATTGATATGATCATGTGATTTTTATTTTTCATTTTGTTAATGTGGTGTATCACATTAATTGATTCGCAGATGTTGAACCACCCTTGCATACCAGGGATGAATCCCACTTGATCATGGTGTATGATCTTTTTAATGTATTGCTGAATTCTGTTTGCTAATATTTTATTGAAGATTTTTGCATCTATATTCATTATATATATTGGCCTGTAGTTTTCCTTTTTTGTGGTGCCTTTGTCTGATTTTGGGATCAAGGTGCTAGTGGCTTCGTAAAAAGTGTTTGGGAGTCTTCCCTCCTTCTGGATTTTTTGGAAGAGCTTGAGGAGAATAGGTGATAATTCTTTTTTGAACATTTTGTAAAATTCACCTGTAAAGCCATCTGGTCCAGGGCTTTTGTTTGTTGGGAGATTGTTGATTACTGATTCAATTTCCCTGGTGGTAATCAGTCTATTCAGGTTTTCTGTTTCTTCTTGAGTTAGCCTTGGAAGGTTGTATGCCTCTAGAAAATTGTCCATTTCTTCCAGATTGTCAAATTTGTTGGCATATAGTTGCTCATAGTAATTTCTTAAAATTTTTTGTATTTCTGCGGTGTCTGTTGTCACTTCTCCTCTTTCATTTCTGATTTTATTAATTTGGGTCCTCTCTTTTTTTTTTTAATGAGTCTGGCTAAAGGTTTGTCAATTTTGTTTATCTTCTCTAAGAACCAACTCTTGGATTCATTGATCTTTTGTATTGTTTTTCTGGTTTCTATTTCATTTATTTCCGCTCTGATCTTTATTATCAGCTTCCTTGTACTCCCTTTGGGCTTATTTTGCTGTTCGTTTTCCAGATCCCTTAAGTGTCAAGGTAAACTGTTGATTAGTGATGTTTCTTGTTTCTTTAGGTAGGCCTGCAATGCTATGAATTTCCCTCTTAGGACTGCTTTCGTGGCCTCCCATAGATTTTGGGTCATCGTGTTTTCATTTTCGTTTGTCTAAGATATCTTTTGTTTTCTTCCTTGATCTCCTGGTTGACCCATTCATTATTTAGTAACATGTTATTCAGCCTCCATGAATTGGTGTGTCTTCCAGTTTTTTTCCTGTAGTTCATTTCTAATTTCATAGCACTGTGGTCAGAGAAGAAAATTGGTATGATTTCAATTTTCTTAAATTTATCAAGACTTGTTTTGTGGCCTAACATGTTGTCTATGTTGGAAAATGTTCCATGTGCTCTTGAGAAGAACGTGTATTCTGCAGCTTTGGGGTGAAATGCTCCGAAAATATCAATTAAATCCAAGTGGTCCAATGTGTCATTTAAGGCTGTTGTTTCCATATTGATTTTCTGTCTGGAAGACCTGTCCCTTGTTGTCAGAGGTGTGTTGAAGTCCCCTACTATGATAGTGTTACTGTTGATCTCTGTCTTTATGTCAGTCAATATCTGTTTTATGTATTTAGGTGCTCCTATGTTGGGTGCATAGATGTTTACTAGGGTTATGTCCTCTTGTCGGATCGATCCCTTTATTATTATATAGTGCCCATCTTTGTCTTTTAATATGTTCTTCATTTTAAAGTCTATTTTGTCAGATATAAGTATTGCAACTCCAGCTTTTTTCTCATTTCCATTTGCATGAAATATCTTACTCCAACCCTTCACTTTCAGCCTGTGTGTGTCTTTTGATCTGAGGTGAGTCTCTTGTATACAGCATATACAAGGGTCTTGCTTTCTTATCCACTCAGCCACCCTATGTCTCTTGATTGGAGCATTTAATCCATTTACATTTAAAGTGATTATTGATAGGTACATAGTTATTGCCATTTTTAAATTTGTAGTTAGATTGTTTTCATCTTTCTTCTATTTACAGAAGTCCTTTTAGTATTTCTTGCAATGCTGGCTTGGTGGTAATAAATTCCTTTAGCTTATTCTTTTTTGGGAAGCTCTTTATCTCTCCATCAACTTTAAATGATAACCTTGCTGGATAAAGCAATCTAGGTTGTAGGCCTTTGTTTTCCATCATTTTGAGTATCTCCTGCTACTCCCTCCTGGCCTTCAATGTTTCTGTAGAAAAGTCATTTGATAGTCTTATGGGAGTTCCCTGGTATGTAACCCTCTGTCTTTCTCTTGCTGCTTTTAGAATTCTCTCTTTGTCTTTAACCTTTGCCATTTTAACTATAATGTGTCTTGGTGTGGGCCTGTTTGGGTTTATCCTGGTTGGAACTCTCTGCACTTCCTGTGCTTGTATGTTGGTTTCCTTCATCAGGTTAGGGAAGTTTTTGGGCATTATTACTTCAAATATGTTCTCAATCCCTTGCTCCCTCTCTTCACCTTCTGGTATTCCTATGATGCACATGTTGTTGCGCTTGATGTTATCCCAGAGGTCTCTTAAACCATCTTCATTGTTTTTTATTCTTTTTTCTTTTTGTTGTTCTGTTTGGGTGATCTCTGCTAACTCATCTGCTAAGTCGTTGATTCGATCCTCTGCTTCATCTAACCTGGTGTTAATTCCTTCAAGTGAGTTCTTTATTTCAGTAATTGTGTTCTTTAGTTCTAACTGGTTGTTCATTATGATTTTTACATCCTTCTTTATATCGTCTCTAAGCTCCTTAAACATTCTTATCATCAGTGTTCTGAACTCTGTTTCTGATAGGTTGGTTACCTCTGTTTCATTTGGTTCCATTTCTGGAGGTTTCTTCTGTTCTTTTATTTGGGACATGTTTCTTTGTTTCCCCATTCTGGCTGACTCTCTGTGTTTGCTTCGCTGTATTAGGTAGATCCCTAGAGTTCTTAGTTCTTGCTGGGTTATCTTATGTAGTATGTGTCCTTTATATTTGACTTGCACTACTTCGTTCTTCTCCTCTGCGTGTGCTCTAAAAGTGACTCTTGTGTTGTGTATATTGTCCTTTTAAGGAAAATCTTTAATTGCTTTTCGCTTGTGAGTAGGTAGGGTTGACTCCTAGGCTGACTAGTTGTGAGACTTGGCTCTGCCCACCGCAGGGTGTTCTGCTGCATGAGGGTTGACCACTTAAATGTGGTTTGGCCTCTATGGGCTCTTGTGCCTGTAGAGAATTCCCTCTGAGTGTGTCAATTGTAGGTCAAACACGGTAGTATTCTGGTTTGGTCTGGAGTTGGCCTCTGGGTATGTTGAATCTTGTGCCTCTTAAGCTGGGCCCTGGTAGGGCAATTTCAGAACAAAGCAAATCACCAAGCACAACAACAACAACAAAGAAAAAATCAAATACCTTCACATGTAAAAACGACCGACAACCCCACTCAACACAGGCAAAGACATCAAAGATATAAAGACAAAACAAAACCAAAAGCAGAGCCAGTCTTGGATTAAGCCCACCAAGTAATTTCCAGGTTGTCCTCTGCTGTACCAAGTAGTCCTCTGTGTATTTTGCAGGCAGAGCCAGTCACCTGGTGCCCAGAATGACGTTGGCACTGCAGATTTAGATGCGTGGGGCTGAGGGGTCTGGATGGTAGTTTCTACAAAATCAGGGCAGTTTCTGCTCTTGCCTGCAGTTTTGCGTACTGAGAGTAGCACCACCAGCCCTGTGTCCAGTTCTCCTGAGTCTTAGGGCACTTCTGTGTGTGTGTGTGTGTGTTTGTGGCGGGTGGGAGATTTCTGAGCTGCTGAAAGCCCAGACCTGCGTCTGCCGCCTACTGCTGATCCCTGGGAGTGCCTCTGCAGTTGTAATTGCCCCGCCCTGGGCAGTCCAGAAAGGGCGGGGGCTAGGGACGGAGGGGTCTTCTCTCTCCCATCCCAGCCATGTCACACTTCCTGCAGGCCAGAAAAGGTGATAGCTGGGGGTGTAGGAGTCTCTTCTCTCCTAGCCCAGCAAAAATCACACTCTTCCCAGCCTCTTCCCTGGGTCAGAGCTGCACGCAGGTCTTCCCAGAGCCTGAGCACTAAGGCTCCTCTGTAATCTGACACTACTCCTCAGTTCAGGGCCAGTTTAAGTCTCTGGAAGGTGGGGGTAGGATTGGAAGAGCAGGCGGGGGGGGGGGGGGGGGTGCGGGATCCAGGTATGGAGTTTGTGTCTTTTGTCCGGCTAGGGCCTAACTGGTTATTGCCTTAAATGCTGGATATGCTGACCCCTCGGCGGGAGAGATCAGCTGTGGGACTCAGGGAAAGAGCCCACCTCCCGGCTTTTGTGTTCTCTGTTCTGTCCTGGGATCCCCTGCGACTCTGCAGCTGTGGATGCCGGCCGAGTTTCCACCGCAACAGATGCCGGCTACATTTACACAGCTGCAGATCTCTTAGCAAGTTTTATTGTAATATTGTTGTCTTTGCTCACTATACTGTGCATTAGATCTCTAGAACTTATTTATTACTCATTGCAAGTTTGTATACTTGAACATAACCTGTCCCTCCAATCTTCATCTCCAGGTAAATACAATTTTATTTTCTTTTTACAAGTTTGACTTTTTTTTATATTTCACATGAATGATATCATAAATTATCTTTCTCTCTCTGACTTATCTCACGTAGAGTAACGTCCTCAAGGTCCATCCATGTTGTTGAAAATGGCAGGATGCCCTTTTTTATCATGGCTGAATAATATTCCATTGTGTGCATGCATGTACATGTGAGAATATGTTGCAAGACTCCCAGTGGATGCCTGAAACTGTGGATAGTACGAAAACCTACACACACTATGTTTTGTGCTCTCCTCACATACATTTTCACTTAAGGAAAACACTTCATGACTTCTCTGTGGCACATCTGTATTGCCAGTAGCAATATTCTTTTGCTTTGGGGTTATTATTAAGTAAAATGAGTATTACTTGAACACAAACACTGCGACACTGTGACAGTTGAACTGACACAGAGAGGTCACTAACTGACAGGTAGCATATACTCGTATAGAAGATATGCTGGACAAAGGGGTAATTCATGTCCTTGGTGGGACAGAGCAGAATGGCATAAGATTCAATGACACCACTCAGAACAGCATGAAACTTAAACTTATAAATTGTTTACCAGGGGTGCCAAAAAAATGTACACATGTTAAGAGATATTATCTATATATTACTTTTCGAAGTTAAATTGAATTATGAAAGCAATGTTAGTATGACAGCTCAAAAAATGGTGTTAATCAAATGAATGCTGGTGTCATTCATTATATTACATTTTTAATACAGTTTTTTTCCTTTCTTAAAATGTGTATATGTTTTTCTGGCACCCACTGTATTTCTGGAATTTTCTGTTTAATATTTTCAGACTATGGTTGACTATGGGTAGTGAAAACTGCAGAAAGAAAAACTACTGATATGAGGAGTACTGTACTTTTCAATTTGGTTTGCTAATATTTTGTTGAGGAATTTTCCATCTATGTTAATCAGAGATATTGACCTTAATTTTCATACAGTGTCCTTGTCTGGTTTTGGTATCAGAGTAATGAGTTTGGAAACATTCACTCCTCTTCAATTTTTTGAAGGAGTTTGAGAAGAATCAGTATTAATTCTTCTTTGAATGTTAAGTAGAATTGACCAGTGAAGCCATCTAGTCCTGGACTTTTGTTTGTAAGGATGTTTTGATTACTGATTTAATCTTATCACTAGTAATCAGTTTACTCAGACTTTGTTTCTTCATGATTCAGTCTTGGGTGATTGTATGTTTCTAGTAATTTATTCATTTCTTCCAGGTTGTTCAATTTTTTGGTGTATAATTGTTCATTGTAGACTTAGGATCCTTTGTATATCTGTGGTATCAGTTGCAACATCTACTTTTTCATTTCTGATTTTATTTAAGCTCTTCTTTTTTTCTTAGTGAATCTAGCTAAAGGTTTGTCAATTTTGTTTATCTTTTCAAAGAATAGCTCTTAGTTTTATTGATATTTATATTGTATTAGTTAATGTTTAACTTATTTACACTGTGATCTTTGTTACTTCTTTCCTTTATTCACTTTGGGCTCATTTTGTTCTTGTTCCTTGAACTGTAAAAGAAGAATGTTTAATTGAGTTTTTTTTCTTTTTTTTTTTTTTCTTGAGGTAGGCATGTATCCCTATGAACTTCTCTGTTAGAACTACTTTTACTGAATCTAGGAATTTTGGTATGTTCTATTTCCATTTTCGTTTGTCTCAGGGTATTTTTTAATTTCTCATTTGATTTTTTTTTTGACCCATTTGTTCTTTAGTAATGTGTTTAATCTCCACATATTTGTGAATTTTCCAGGTTTCTTTTTGTAATTGATTTCTAGTTTCATACCATTGTGATCAGGAAAGATGCTTGATGTACTTTCAGTCTTTTTAAATGCATTAACACTTGTTTTGTGGCCTAAAATGTGATCTGTATTGAAGAATGTTTTATATATACTTGAAGAATGTATATTCTGCTCTTTTGGGATGGAATGCTCTCCATGTATTTCTTAAGTTCATCTGATTTAATTTGTCACTTAAGACCAATTTTTTAAATTGATTTTCTTTCTAACTGATCTATCCATTGAAGTAAGTGGAGTATTAAAATCCCCTATTATTGTTTTACTGTCTATTTCTCCCTTTAGGTCTCATAATATTTGGTTTACATATAATTGCTCCTTTGTAGAGTGCATAAATATTTACAAATCTTAAATCCTCTTGTTGGATTGATGATGCTTTTATTATTATGTTAAGCCTTTCTTTGTGTCTTGTTACAGTCTTTGTTTGAAGTTTATTCTGCCTGATATAGTATGACCACTCCAGTTTTCTTTAATTCAATTATTTATTATTCAATATTTTGTACATAATATTATACAAACATTTCTACAATTACTGTAAAGAAAGCACATCTGCACAGAGACATTCCCGTCGAGCCCAGCCATGTGCACTGTGATGCTGAATTACATGTCCTGGAGGGAGGGGTTCTTTTTTTTTTTAAAGGTATATTTTTACAACTTTGCCTTTTGTTTTTTCTTTTTTAAAGATAGAAAGATAATATTTTTTAAAGATATTTTATTAAAATATAGCTAACATACAATATTAGTTTCAGGTGTACACCATAGTTATTCAATATTAATATACCTAAAGAAGTGGTCACCATAATAAGTACAGCGTCCATCTGACACCTTACCACACTATCACAGTATTTATTGACTATACTCCCCATGCTGCACATTACACCCCCACAACTTATGTGTTTTATATCTGGATATTTGAATCTCCTATACCCTTCACCTCCCCCCTTTTTTAATTTTTCAATTACAGTCGACACTCAGTATTTTATATTAATTTCAGGTGTAGAGCATATGGCTAGACATTTATGTAATTTAAGAAGTGATCCCCCTGACTAGTCTAGTACCCACCTAGCACTATACATAGTTATTACCATATTATTGACAATATTCCCTATGCTTTACTTTACATCCCTATGACTATTTAGTAACTACCAATTTGTGCTTTTTACTACCTTCCTGTTTTCCACCGTTGCCAACCCTCTCCCATCTATCACCCCGATAAATCTAGTACCATCTGACACCATACATAGTTATTACAATATTATTGACTATATTTCTTATGCTATACCCTACATCCCAAGACTACTTTTTAATAACAAATTTGTACTTCTTAATACTTTCCCCTTTTTAATCCACTCCCAAATGCTCCTCCCATCTGGCAATAATCAAAATGTTCTCTGTATCTATGAGTTTGTTTCCTTTTTGTTTGTTTGTTTTTTGTTCTTTAGATTTCACTTATAAGTGAGATCATATGACATTTGTCTTTCTCTGTCTGACTTACCCTGCTCAGCACAATACTCTCTAGATCCATTCCTTTTGTTACAGATGACAAGATTTAATTCTTTTTTTTTTTTTTTTTTACTGGCTAAGTAATACTTCATTGTATATATGTACTCCCTCTGCTTCATCCATTCATCCATTCAGAGACATCCAGGGCCTTCATCTTGCCTATTATAAATAATGCTGCAATGGATGCACAAGGCCCCTTGATGTAGCATTTTGCGTGTTTTTGGATAAATACCCTGAAGTGGGATTACTGGGTGCTTCTTTGTCCCCTGTTATAGTCTTTGTTTATTTTGTCTGTTATAAGCATTGCTACCCCAGCTTTTTCTTTTGTTTCCATTTTCTTAAAATCTCTTTTTCCATCCCTTTACTTTCAGTCTGTATATGTCTTTGAATTTGAAGTTAGTCTCTTATAGGTGGCTTATATAAGGGTCTGTTTCCTTATCCATTCATCTACCCTATGTCTTTTGATTGGGGCATTTAATCATGTACATTGAAAGCAGTTGTTGTAGGTATGTAGTCATTGTCATTTTATTATTCATATTTTTGATATATATATATTTTTTCCATCTTAAAGAAGTCCCTCTAAGATTCCTTGTAATACTGGATTGGTGGTGATGAAATCCTTTAGCTTTTTCTTGTCTGGGAAATTCTTCACCTGTCCTTTCATTCTAAATGATAGCTTTGCTGGGTAAAGTAATCTGGTTGTAGGTCCTTGCTTTTCATCACTTTCAATATTTCCTGCCAATCTCTTCTGGCCTGCACAGTTTCTGTTGAGAAATCAGCTGACAGTCTTATGGTAGCTCCCTTGTAAGTAACTAATTGCTTTTCTCTTGCTGCCTTTAAGATTCTCTCTTTGTCATTAACCTTTGGCATTTTAATTATGATGTGTCTTGGTGTGGACCTCTTTGGGTTCATCTTGTTTGGTGCTCTCTATGTTTCCTGGGCTTGAATATCCATTTCCTTATCCGGGTAAGGGGATTTTTCATTATTAGTCCTCAAATACATTTTCATTTCCTTGCTCTCTGTCCTTCTAGTACCCCTATGATGCGAATGTTTGTATGCTTCATGTTGTCCCAGAGGCCCTTGAAACTGTCCTGTTTGTTGGATTTTTTTTTTTTTTTTTTTTTTTTGCTGTTCTGATTGGGCATTTTCTGCTACCTTGTCTTTTAAATCACTGATTCGATCCTCTGCTTCATCACACCTATTGACTCCTTTTAATGTTGTCTTTATTTCAGTTACTGTACTTTTATTTCTGACAGGATTTTTCTTTCTTTCTGTTTTCTATCTCTATTTTTGTTTCTTCTATCTCTTTGTTGAAGTTCTTCCTGAGCTCATTGAACATTCTTATAACCAGTGTTTTGAACTCTGCTTCTGGTAGATTGCTAGTCACCATTTTGTTTAATTCTTTGTCTGGAGCTTTGTTCTGTTCTTTTATTTGGGACACGTTTTTCTCTCTTTGTCTCCCCATTTGGCTGCTTCCCTGTGTTTGTTTCTATGTTATTAAGTAGGGCTGCTATATCTCCCAGTGTTAGTAGAGTGGCCTTATGTAGCAGGTGTCCTGTGGGGCCAGTGGTGCATTCTCCCTGGTCAGTAGAGGAGGAAGCTCCAGTATGTCCATTGTGTGGGTTGTGTGTGCCTTCCTGTGGCAGTTGAGCCTCGGTTGCTGTTTGCACATCAATGGGAAGGATTGACCCTCAGGCTGATTGGTTGTGAGGACTGGCCACGATGACAGTAGAGGATTTGTTTTGCAGGGGCTGATCTTACAGATCAGGGTTCACTTTAACAGGCTTTGGGGCCTGCCCAGTCTTCATTTAGGTGTGTTGTTCATGGAGATAGTCAGATGGTGCTCTGGCTTGGTCCATAGCTGGCCACTTGGAGTGCCAGCCCTAGGGCCTCCTGGGAGGGAACCCAGTAAAGGCCAATTTCAGCTGGAAGCCTGTGTCCTGCCTGGGGCCACCTGGAATGAGCGACAAAGCAGTCCACAGATGGCTGTTGACTTTCCTGTGCTTGGAGGTGTCTGGAAGGGCCAAGCTGTGAACCAAAGGCGGCTGTTGCTAGTGCCAGGCTTAGGTCTGCTCAGTCAGAACTATAAGATTCACTGAAGCCAGACACTACTTGTTTGGGTTTTATGAACCTTTGAGAGATTTTAGGAAAATCTATAACTTGAGCCAAGGCAGGCCATTTGTATGGAAAAGCCAGTGGAAAAAGATTGGATATGCCTATAAGTTGGGTAGGGTGGGGTCTCAGAATTACCAGGTCAGAGTGAACGAATGCTGTGAGCCAGGTTAATGGAGACTCAGATATGGTGGCTGCCTGTACTGCACAGCAGGAGAGGGGAGAACGCAAAAAAGAAACAATGGCTTCTGCCAACTTCTCCATCTAGGAGAAAGCTGCCTCTCCAGCCTTCACCCTGAAGCCCAACTCAGTTCCTCCCCTTATGTCCCTGGTACCTTCTGAGCTGCTGCCCCAGGGCTGAAGCCCGGAGCAAGTGAGTCTGTGAGTGGGTAAGTCCATGCACGGGTATTTTAAGAGGAATGTCTGGGACTCTAGCAGCCCTCGTTTCACTCAGCCACAATCTCCACTGGTTTTCACAGCCAGAAGTTATAGGGACTTCTTTCCCTGGCACTAGAACCCTGGGTTGGGGAGCCTGTTGTGGGGCTGGGACCCTTTACTCCTCCAGGGGCTACCTCTGCAGCAGAAATATCCCTCCCAATTTTTAATGGTCACATGCAAATGTGGGACCAGCCCTTTCCACATTTCTGACCCTCCTACCAGTCTTGAGGTGGCTTCTTTTATATGTCCTTGGTTGCAGGGCTTTGGTTCAGTCAGACTTCAGGAGATTCTCTATAATCACAATGTTGTTTTATAAAAGTAAAATTAGAAGTTCTTCCAAAAATATTTAAAAAATATAACAAAAAGTTTCACATAACCTTCTGAAAATGTAGAAAACTCAGATTCAAGGACAATTTGGCTAGCTAAAGAGAGAATACAAGACTGAGTTGCAAGAACTGCTCTAGATAGTTCCTTCAAAGATTTATAAAGTGCTTTGAAGGTGTCAACAAACTTTAAAATCTTCCAAAACCCACAATTTTAACTTCTTTTTTTAAAACTTAATTAGTTTGATAACACAAAAAGACCTCCAATAGATCAACAGGTTAAGAAATGACAACAACAAAAAAATCTCAAATCATGAAGATCCTTCAGTGGGTATTACGGAAGTGATCAAATGACTAACTGAAATTTCTTCAGCCATGACCTTAGTTTTGGTCAAAAATCTCATGGGATTTTTGTGTCTTCATTTGTTTTGTTTCTTTGTTGTTTTCAGTTTTATACACCACGAAACAGTGTAGACATGGTTTTCAACTTCTGTCTGACTTATTTCTCTTAGCATAATAATCTCAAGATCCATCCATGTTGTCACAAATGGTACTATTTCATATTTTCTTATGGCAGAATAGTATTGAAGAAATAAAAACTCATAGACACAATAGTTTAGTGGTTACCGGAGGGTAGGGGGAGAGGGGGTGGTAGATGAGGGTAAACATGATTGAATATATGGTGATAGAGGTGGTGAACACACACAAAAAAAACCTCTGTGTTTTTATATATTTTATGAAACCGCTAGCTCTCCCAGTCTTGAAGGAGTGGCTTCATGTAGATGAGACTTATCATTCAACCCTGTCTCTGCTCTTTGTTGTCTCTTGAAGTTTTGTGATCGTCCATACAACCTATTTTATTTTTAATAACTTTCAGTTGTTAAGGGTGTGCTGAGACCTGTCAGTGTCCCAAAAGGAGGGACCGCAATCAGCACCTAGTTTCAGGCCGATTGGAAGCCAGACTCTGAGGCAGCAGCTTTTAAAGTATGCAAATATATGCAGTCCCATGGCGCCATCATTGTAAACCCTTTGGCTTCCATACAAGGTGATTTGAAGATGTTCACTGGGTGACAGTTGTAAATATAGGGGCTCAAGCCCTCCTGGCCACCAGAGCCAGGCTATCAAAAGGTGCCCCCTGTGTGGCAGCTGTAAAAAGCAGATCACTGTACATAAAAACTAGGGCATTAGTCATGTGTAAGAGCTCCCATTCAGGAAATAGTGTCACTATGGAGCATGGTAGAGGGAGAGCATTTAGATAGCACCCACTTTTCAGGGTCTCTGGAAAGGCTTACAGTTAGCCTAGATGTGTGTTTAATTAGAAGCCCACAGGGCTGTGTTAAGCTTTTAGACCTCTGTTCACAGAGAGATTGAGCTCCTGGATCTGCTGCTTCTTGCTATGCCCTGAAGACAGTGGCTGTTGAATAACACTTTCTTCATTGGTTCCCCTCTGGCCTCCAGAGCCAGGTGATAAAGAATGGCTCTTAGCAGCACCTGTAAAAATCAGGATGCCAAGCAAAGGGATAAGCTCCTTTTGGGAGATAGCAGCAAGTTGGAGTGAGGCAGAGGAGCACAAAGATTGTGTCCACTAGCCTCTGTTCACTGACCGCTCTTCATTAGGTCTCTAGAAATGTGCCATATCAGAAGCCTGCCTCTCAGGCCAAAGCTGTTAGATACGCAAATAGGCCTCTTTCTCTGAAAGGCTGAGAATGTGTTTCATTTTGATATCTGTGCAGTGCCTTGGGGCTGGTAGACTGCCAAGAACTGTCTCTCCTATTGTTACAGTGCCACGTGACCTGGGAAGTTAAGCCCCCATGGCCTCCAGAGTCAGGTGATTAAGGGTTGCTCCTGGGTCATAGCCACAAAAATGAGGGCACCAGACTTGGAGGAGGGGGTCACAAAAAACAAAACCCTGCTTGAGTAACAGCTCCCCTTTGGGAGGTACTGGCACTGAGGAGTGTGGCAGAGGGAGAGTGCAAAGATGTGGCCACCAGCTTTAGCAAGGTAGAGGGAAGAGAGTGCGAAGGTGGCCCCTGCTGGCTTTAGTGAGTCAGAGGGAGAAAGCATGTGGTGCCATTGGCTAAGAAAAAGGTACTTTCTGCCCACTGGGTTTAGCGAGGTAGAGAGAGCAAAAAATGGCTCTCGCCAGTGCCCCTGTCCCTGGAGAATATCCCAGTAGGCCCCGGCCCTTCCAGCTGATGCTTTTAAGATAAGCAAATGAGTCTTTTTGACAAAGTGTAGGCTTTTCAAACTGTTGCTTCTGCGCTGGACCCTAGGGTGAGTGTCTGTGTACTGGCCCTTTAAGAGCTGTTTCTCAGTTTGTTACAGCCCTTGGTGTGGTGTAGCTGTGAGCCATGTTTGTTTTCAAAGTCAGATGTTTTGGGGGCTCATCTGTCAGGTGCAGGTCTTAAGAATTGGGGTGACTGACATGGAGTATGAAGGCACTGCTCAGGGAGAAGCCGTGGGATGAAGTTTATGGCAAGAATAAGTCTCAGTCTCTCCTACCTTGATGTGGCTCTTTTCTCATTTGATGTGAAAGAGCTGTTCAGCTATTATAGTTTTCAGGTCATTTCCAGAGGGAAGTGTTCCATATGTCGCTGTAGATTAGGTATGTCTGTGAGAGGAGATGAGTTCGGGATCTTCCTGTTCACAATCTTGTACTTCCTTTCCTAAGGTTTATATTTTCAAATTCTCATCTGGAACATTTTGTATTCTGCAGGAGGGCCCATTCAGTTACAAGGAGGTGTATTTGTAGTTTCAAATTTGGAACTATAAAATGTGTTTCTAACCCATCCCAGTGTAGGCAGTGAGGGTGAATGCACATTGTGCCCACTGAAGGTGAAGATAAACAAATAGGCATGAGGGCCCATGGAAAGGACTTTCTGAAAAGGCAAGCAAGAACTCCCTATTATGTATCTGATGGCAGAGTTTACCTCTTTTACGCTGTGTATTCATTAACTTTAGTAGCTGTAGTTATTTGTAATACTCTTTTCCTTTAACCTCTACTGTAGTTTAGTGGTTAACACAAAGTCCTAATACAGAGTTACGGTTTTCTAATTCTCACTGTCTCTTCACCTTTACCAGAGTGTTGTGTACTTTCACTTGTTTTCATGTCACTGATTAGCATCTTTTCTTTTCAACTTGAAAACCTTTCAGCATTTCTTGCAAGACAGATCTAGGGGTGAACTCTTTCAGCTTCTGTTTATCTGAGAAAGCCTTTATTTCCCCTTCATATCTGAAGGATAACTTTGCCAGATGAAGTATCCTTGGTTGGCAATTTTGATCTTTCAACACTGAATACATTGTTCTACTCTCTCTGGCCTCTAGAGTTTCTGCTGACAAATCTGCTGATAGCCTAATAGGGGTTCCTTTGTAGATTATTTTCTTTTTCTTCTTAGTTACCTTTAAGATTCTTTCTTACTGATTTTTGACAGTTTCATTACAATGTGTCTTGGAGAAGGTCTTTTTGCATTGAGATAATGTGTTCCACTAGCTTTTTCAACTTCTATGTCCAAGTCCTTCCCTAGGTTTGGGAAGTTCTGTTATTTCTTTAAAGAAACCTGCTGTCCTCTGCTCCCTTTCTTCCCTTTCTGGTACAATTGTTATTATGTTTGGTTTTTGTGATAGAATTCATTAGCTCTTGTAAGTTTTCTTGAATTTTTAAAAATCTCAGTTCTCTCTCCTCTTCTAACTGAATTACTTCTATATCCCTATCATCCAAGCCGTTCATTCTTTCTTCCATATGGTCTTCCCTGTTACCAATGTTCTCTATGGCATTCTTGATCTCATTTGTTGAATTCTTCAGCTCCAGAATTTGTTTGTTTGTTTGTTTGTTTGTTTTTTATAGTTTCATCTCTTTGGTAAAGAACTCCTTCTGTTCATTAATTTTGTTCCTGAGTTCGTTAAATTGCCTTTTGAGTTTTACTGTAGCTCATTGAACTTCTTCCTAACAGCTATTTTGGCTTCTTTGTTAGTAAGATTGCAATATTCTGTGCCTTTGAGTTCAGTAGCTTGATAATCTGTCATTTTCTGATACCATATTTTTCTTTTTTCTTCTTCGTTTTCTTTTTCTTTCTTTCTTTTTTGTATGTGTGTATCTTGTGTAGCTATATGCTTCTGCTTTTCCTTTTGAAGTAGCAGACAATTCTTTAGCTAAGATTTTATATTTTTTGGTTTTTACAATTCAACAGGCTGGCTATTACAAAACTTTTGTCTTCCAGTAGGTGGCGCTATAGCTCAAGTTTTGGTTTCTCCCTTGCCCAATAACCACGACCTATTTTCTTAGTGGGGGAGTTAGATCTCATGGATACATATAGGAGAATGCAAAGGGAGCCGACAGTAGCTTAGGGGGAGCTCAGTACCTGGGGTTTTGGGGGTGCCCATGGGCCAGTGGGGGAATCCCTGAGTGGTGTACTCCCACAGGCCTGTGGGCAGACTTTCTGCTGAATTCCTGGATAGCAGGACATGCATTCCTTTAATGCCCTTTGATAGTCTTATGTACTTTCTTCCCCTTTTCCTCGCTTCTACCTATTGCAGTAGTCCTGCCTCCTAAATAGGACTGCTGCTGGGGAAAAATGGGTTTCTCCAGCCTCACCGTGCAGGGTAGCTGGGCAGTCACTCACCACTTTCCACCTCCTCCTCTGGAGAATTTGCCACTTTCCACCTCTTCTGCCAGAGGCATTGCTGCAGCCATTGCCAAAAGTCCAGATTCTTTTTAGTGCTGTGCTGGGGAGGGGGATCCCTCTAGCCCCTTCCTCCTCTCTTCTGTGTCCAAACTCATCTCTGTTTCACTCTGATGGTGTGTTGGAATCTCCCTTTTGGCAGGCTGGACTTCCACCACAAATTCTGTCTAACCCATGTGTATCCACCCAATTTGCCCTCTCTGGGGTTCTTTGTAATCCCCTATTGTGGTGAGTGGGTGTTGGGCAGTTTGTTGACTTCCTTGGGTCTGCAGCTCTTACTGAGGTCCTGTTTGTTTTCAGAAGCACAGGTGGGCTAGAAACCTCCCAGATCTCTTGGTGGAACGCAGTTTTGTTTGGTTATGGGTGTCTACTTAATTGCTAAAGGGTAGGGAAAAGAGGAAGAACGTATGTCATCACAATGCTGTTCTTCCTTTTAAAATAATAACTTTTGAAGTTGAAACTTACTTTTCCAGGAGAATTATGTCTTCTAATAGTAATGTGATCTGTGATTTTAGTACAGTCTTCATGGTGGATAGTAAATTGCAACAAACACATTTGAAATGTATACCTTTATTGTTGAGAAATGGAAATATAGTAGCTATTTTTTATTATGAAATGTTTTTTAGTTCATTCCTGTCATAAGACTTTCCTACAAGTTAATGGTGTTAAATTACTAAAACATGGTTAAATGTTTAAAGTATAATGCAATACATGGCAAGAACATTTGTAGCAAGAATGTTCAGACTACTCTTTTTTACACAATCTAAGGTTAAGCTCCTGAACCTCTATTTCCTGCATATTTCACTGAAAACTGGGTGACAATGTACTACAGTTTTCACTGAGGCAACCATCTGGTGGCTTTGCAATATTGCACAGGATATGGTACAGCTGATTAGAACATAAGTGACTAATAAGGAGGTGCAGCACCACTGAATACCTTCCCTCTCACCCCATGCCAAGACTAGATGTAGTCAACTATCCTAGATGGCCCTGTTTGGTTATACTGTGTTTGATTCACTTGTACCCTCCATTTGTCTTTGAATGGAAGTATTTATTATGTTGTATCTGGCTGGGATTTTCAAAGGTATCTTTCATGTTTTAAGCATGTGTTGGAGAGAGTTTCTTAGCTACACATTTCTCTCTCAAACTGTAGAACAAAACGATAACAGAGGCTGAAAGAGTGAAAGTCTATCAGTCAAATCTCAATTGATTTTAGTGTCAGCATTGATACCAATAGTTCACTTAAAGAAAAACACCAGGACAATTATTAAATGGCACGGGATGCTGGGACAACAGGCATTAATTGGAAAATTAGGATGTAGGGTCACCTAAAAATGTAAACATTCCTATACGTATTCCCCCTTTAGGATGTCCAGAGACTAGAAATAACATATATATATATATATATGCACAAATGCAATTTGTTTAGATTGCTGTAGTGTTCCTTCAACTATTCATTTTTTTAATTAAAAATATACAACTACTGTAATGTAATTTTATGGATATTAATTAGATATCATTCTTGTTATGTTTTTAAAATATATCCACAAATTATCTGTTACTCCTTGTTTCAAAAAGTAGAACCTAATCTTCTTAACTCATTTCTAACACAGAAAATGTGGCAGAAGTGATAGTGTGTGACTTTTGAGACTTCGTTATAAACAGCATTGTGGCTTTCTTCTCGATTGCTCTCTCTGTCTCTCTGCTGGACCATCATCCTGAGGGAAGCTGCTTGCCGTTCGACAAGTAACTGAGGTGGAACTGTAGCCTCCTGTCAATAGCCATGTGAGTAAGTGAACTTGGAAGCAAAACTTCTAGTCCCAGTCAAGCCTCCAGATGACTACATCTCTGATCATATTGTGACTACAACCTTCTGTAAGACTCGTACCATCAGGATGAGCTACACACTCCCTAACTCTGGATCAATAAATGTTTATTATTTTAAGCAATTACATTTTAGGGTAATTTGTTACACAGCAGTAAGAACTAATGGAGCTCTCAACTCAGGAAATTAAAAGCTGGTAGGAGCAATCAGATATAAACATAAATGACTAAAATGTAAGACAAAATATAAACAAAGGACTAGAACATCAGGAGGAGAGAAATGCATTCTCAGTGGCAGACTGAGAAAGGCCATATGGAAGACTTACGTAAGCTAAAGGTTGAAGTTTAGGATGTTGATAGGTAGAGATGTTGAGAAGGATTATTATTGGTGGTTCAAAGGCCTAAGCAAAGTCAGAGGCAGAAAACTATGGTACTATATGTAGGCAATCATAAAAATTTTACATTGATTGTAGTTTAGAATATATGTAGTTTGAGATAACATTATTGACGTAGGCTGGAGTCAGCTTTTATAGAGCTTTGACTGTAAAGACATTTAAATATGAATTTTGTGCATATCAAGTAGTAATCATTGTAGATAAATCAATTTTTAAGAAATAGATTCTTGATATTAAAGTATCTGGTTCCAGGTCTTGATCTTAAGTGTTTCCTGGACCTGCCTTCATCAGATTAGCACAGTATAGAAGGCTGTGGCAGCAAATGTGCTTATTTATCTCTTGGGGTCCCCTTAGATTTGAATTTAAGCCTTAATCAATCTGAATAGCATATATCAAAAGTCATACTTCACAGAAAAGAATCAGCATTACTTGGCTGCTAATCAGGAAATATAAATATACAGACATCTAAGAGAAAAAAATAACCAAATACAAAGAAAGCACACATGACCAGGGATGGAAGTAAATAGGTTCTTCATAAAGGTTTATTTTCTATTATGTACCAGACAGTGTACTAGGTACTAATGCCAGGATATAAAAATAAGATTTTGACATTCTTGGGAATCAAGGGTGTAATCAAAAATTAATAGTGAATGAAATACGTAGGTATTCTCAGAAGCATGAACATAAAAAAGAAAAATCAGTCTAAATTAAAAATATAATTGAATCAATAACAGTACAGAAATGAAAATAATTCAAGAACAAAAATATTTTTGAGGCGGTCTTTAGAGTATTATGGGTAGGCCTGTCAATTGCTATTATTTTTCATAGTGATAATACTGTTTTTGGGGGAAATTACACATTAAGACCTGGCATTTACACCTCATAAATGAAAAAATTGGCCAATGAAGATGGCTGATAGGAAAAATTGATTTATTTGAAATACAGTATTAGAGGAGGGCTCTATGAATACCCTGGGCCACCAGAAAGATGAACAGGTGGGTCCTAGAGCAAATTAAGCCTGAAACATCACTGGAGGCAAAAATGACAAAACTGAAGCTGTCTTACTTCGGGCATATCTTGAAAATCCTAGGTTTTGGGGGAAAAAAAAATAATGCTTGGAAAAAGTAGAAGGCTGCAGGAAAAAAGGAAGAACATGTGAGATGGAATGACTCCATAAAAGCCATAGGCTTGAGTCTACAGGAGCTGAGCAGGGCTGTTGAGGACAGGACAGTGTGGACATCACTCATTCATAGGGTCGCCAGGAGGCAGAGCTGACTCAGTGGCAAGTAACACACATAATACAAGTCACCACATATTCTGTCCCTATTATAGATGCTATCAAATTTTGATCAGCCATTATAAAAGCTATAGTTAGAAGAAAAAATTACCAATTTTTACAGAATACACAGTTTTTATGTTCTAGCTTAAATTTTGTCTTCTCACCTCCAGAATACAATTTTTGTAGGCAGTTGTATTCAATATAGTTAGGTAGGTAGAACAAAGCTTCTGGGATAAAGTTGAGGCAACAGGACTCTAACTTTACCTCAAGTTTATGTAAAATAATCTAGAAAAAGAAACAGCAAGTGATATGTTTATTTCTGGATAGGATAAAGTAGTTTTTGATATCTCAATATTCCTCCTGATAACTATTGGAAGGCTATGATGAAATGAAAAATCATGTGATGGGAGGAATTAGGGGTCTAGAGGATCATCCAGAACTAGATGGATTAAGAATTCCAAGACGTCAGAGCCTCAAATTAGTGAGCTGATAATACACAACGCCTATTACTTGGCAGCATGTTATATTATGGGTTATGACTAATTAACATAAACTATGTTTATCTTAGGGAGAGGCCCACTATGAGGAGAAAAATTTAGCCAAGCTTTTGACAGTCCCCAACATTGGAGTGACAAAAATTGAAGAATGGACTTTTGTTATATACATGGCTTATATTCTCCTCAAGCCATTTGCTGAAATCAGGAGTGTATGTGTGAGGGCGGCTAGAAAGCCAAGCAAAAAATATGAAGAAATCAAGCAGAGTTTCCTTCCATCTCCCAATGCTGAGAAAATAAATGTTGTGGGAAGAGGTCATGTGAAAGAAACAGAGTTCTCAGTTAAAAATCATGTAGGCGGAGCTTTGGGAACATGGGCAAACCAGAGGTTGATTAATCTTAAAAACACTTCGATGTGAGCCTTACTTCAACTCAGATTCTTATTGGATTAAGGTGGATTAATTCCCTACTCTATAGGCAGAGGAAAAATAGAGGATTTGCCTTTATCATTGATGATAACAATCTCAAACCTCTAAGTGATTTTATACAACAGTATCTAGAAATCAATAGCAAAAATTACAAGTCATGCCAAGAGAAAAAAACACGTGACTGAACAGTGAAGAGTGGAAAAAAAGAAAACATGGGAGTTGATGCATAGGTGATCTTAATACTGGTGTCTGATGACAAAAGCATTAAATCATTATAATTAATATGTTGAAGAATATAAAGGAAATTATGCACAGAGTAGGAAAACGTGAAAAATTTCAAAAGAGAGTTAAAATCTGTGAAAAATAATCAAATACAACTTTTACAACTGAAAAGGTGAAAATTCAAATTCAGTCAATGGGATTTAAAAGTATATTAGACACAGAAGACAACATCAATAAAGAGCAGGTCAAGACAGTGGAACACATCCAAACTGAATCATAGAAAAAGAATGAAAAACTAAGAAAACAAAGATAAATGTATTCCAACTTACCTGTAACTGGAATTGCACCAGAAAGCACTGAGCCTATATGAGAACTTCAATTAGGGATTCCCCGAAACAAGTGACACCAAGCCACTTACTGCAAGTAAGAGTTGGTTACGCAGATTCAGGAATAGGTGTGGATTGAAAAATATAAAAATGACTGGAGAGAGATCACATTCATATAACTTATATTGTTATAATATACTGTTCTATTTTGTATTATAACTTATCATAACTGTTTTATTATTGTGAATTTCATATTGTTACTAATTTATAAATTAAACTATCATACTATTTATGCATAGGAATAAGACATAGTATATATAGAGTTTGGTACTATTTGTGGTTTTGGGCATCCACTGGAGGTCTTGGCACATATCCTGCATGGATAAGGGGGTACTGCTAAATACACGGTGCACACATTTAATAAGATTCAACAGTCACTCATGCAAAAACAAGAACAAATTAGCAAATTAGGAAGAGAAGACAGTTTCCTCAATCTGTGGTAGAATGTGTATGAAAATCTCAGAGCAAATCTCATACTTAATTGTAAGTTTTTGCCTTTGATAAGAAAGAGATACCTGCCATAATTGCTTCTCTTCTACATTGCATGGAGTTCCTAGCAGGTGCAGCAGTCACCAAGGACTTTGTACTTGTTGCCAGCTGACACTGAGCCTCTTGAATTCATCGACTATTCTAGCTGAATTCTTTTTACCAGCATTCAGTTTTGCCCACCCCAGGTAAACAAATACTCATGTACCACAGGCACCAGTCTTTCTCCCGATTTTGGGTTAGTTATTCCGATACCTCAGTTCTTTGATGGGTTCAAGAAAACTTGTGAATTTGCGTTTTGTCTAGTGTTTTTTTGCCGTAAGTTTGGAGGTGATGATTTTTTTCAGTTCTTTAGATCCCCGTACAGAAACCACACTTAAAAAGCATTTTTAGAACATGCTATTAAATTTATAAGTAAGTGTATATAGAAAGGTGCTCTACCTGAAAGCTTTGCAAACATTAAAAAATATGCACATCAACTGGGTATATTTATAAAACATTCAAATTTAGTAGATCTGAGGTGGGAGCTGAAGTTCTGCATTTCTAACAAGCTTCCAGCTGACATAGGTGCTGCTGCGTGCTGGGCCACACTTTGATTAGCTAGGCTCTAGGTTATTAGTCAACAAGGCAATGCAAATTAAAACCATAAAATGACAATTTTAAACCCCACAATTGTTAAAAATATAAGGACTGACAGTACTGTGAATTGGCAAGGATGTGGGCAACAGGAACTCTCATAGGCCATTGATAAGAGAAAATCATCCCTTTGAGGCATATATTATCAGTATTCACTAAAGCTAAATATAGGCATACCCAATAATCCACTAATTCCAGTCTTAGGTATATACTCAAAAAAGGGACGGTGTATATGCTTACCAAAGGATACATACAAAAATGTTAATAGCAGCACTATTGAATTAGCTCCAAACTAGAACAACACAAATAAATGTCCTTCAATAGTAGAAAGCAATGTAAATTGTGGTATCCTCACACAATGGACTATTCTATTCCAATAAGACTGAACTACAGTTACCCAGAATGGTAGATGAAACCAGATAGAAGATTATAATACACATGATTCCATGTATATTGAGTTCAAAAATGGCAAAACTTATCTATGGTGTTAGAAATCAAGATAATGGTCATCCTAAAAAAGGGAGGTTGTGAGGCCCTTCCGGGGGACTCAAGTTGGACTTCTGGGTTACTAGTGTTTTTGCATTAGCGATCTGGGAGTTGGTTACATTCTTTGTTGGCTTTCTTTTTAGTTTGTGACAGTTCATCCAGCTGAAGGCTTGTGGGTTGTACCTTTCTCTGTAATTATATTTTAAGTGCATATACTTAAAGTTTACTTAAAAATTACCCAGTTAATGATAGCTATGGAAATTGCTGTATGTCACTAAAGAAAAGGGAATGAAATCTTAAACAAGCAAGGACCCTTTTCCAATGTGACTTAAAGGGTTTTCAGAAGTTTTCTCTCTCCTTCTGGAAATGCAATTTTTCAAGGTAGGTAACTTCTTTAACTTCTACGTTCTCTCCTGAATTCATAAATCTTTATCTTCATGAAAGATTTTTATACTATTATGTTCAATATCATTTCACACATTTGAACTATGTTCTTACATAATAACATTTATTTTTTTAAAACTATTTTTTATTTTGGTAAAATATACATTGCATAAACTTTACAATTTAACCACTTTAAGTGGTTAATTCACTTTAAGTGAATGCCAATTCAGTGGCATTCAGTATATTTGCAATATTGTGTAACCATCACCCCTATTTATTTATAGAATTTTTCATCATCCCAAATAGAAACTCTGTATGCACTAAACAATAATTTTCCATTCCCCTATCTTCCCAGCCTCTGGTAAACCTCTATTTCACTTTCTGTCTCTATAAATTTGCCTACTTTAAAGCACCTCATATAAATGGAATCATACAATAGTTGTCCTTTTATGTCTGGTTTATTTCACTTAGCATAATGTTTTCAAGGTTTGTCCATGTTGTAGCATATGTCAGAATTCCTTTTATGGCTGCAAAATATCCTATTGTATTTATGTCTATTTTATTTATCCATTCATCTGTTGATGGACACTTGGGTTGTTTCCACCCTTCAATTCTGTTTTAAATATTTCTGAAGCTGATTGACATGAAAAACGTCAGATAAATGTGATATCACCCCTTCCCTCCCACCAAGCCCGTTTCATCCAAGTTTATGGCAGCTATGAGAAAAAGCAGCATTTTCAATACTCTTAAACTTTGAGGCAACTGGATTCCTAAACAGTGAAGGTACAATTGATCTGAAAATTACTTTGTAAAAGACTGAGATTTGGGTCAGAAGTATAATCTTGGCATTCATGTATTACACTCTGGGGAGATGCACACTTTCCTACAGATGTAAAATGCTGGGCTGAAAAAGGGGAGGAGAGAAGGAAAATTGGCAGGGGAAAAGTATTCTTTTCTTAGAATTTTCCTGCTTGCAGCGCCATTTTTTCAGATCTCAAAATGTGCAAAACATAATCCTTTATGAGTAAATAAACATAAATACATTTAATTTTGATATTCATAAATTATCAGTTACTTTGGAGCTATGATCACTATAAAATCAGTATTTTACTCTTTCAAAACTTCCACACTCTTAACTGTATTTAATCCCCTAAAAACATTTTTCATTGATTTAATATACTTTAAAAATTTTAAATTCAGGTATAATGTAGTATTGAAAAGTGCACAAATCATAAATGTATTTCTCAAAGAGTTTCCTCAAATGTACCTGATATACACCTTATTTATATATTTATACTTTACAACCAATCTGTAGGAGAAAAGGATATTGATATTAGTTTTACTGATTTGAAATTGCCTTTCCCCTTGCAGACTAAGGGGATTTTCTTTTTTCTTTTCCCCATAAAGGAGATAAAGGAAAAGAGGGAAGGTAGAGTTTCATGCCCTTTTCCTAGCAACTGGTGGTCCTTTCCTGCAGGCCTGCACTGTGAGGGAAACTTTCTCAAGACTGCCTTGTTTTCCCTTTGAGAATGAATCTTAGGGCCGCAATCTAAGTGCTCTCTAAATGTTGGATTGTATAGCCTCTGAGAATAGCTCAGAAAAGACTGGAAAACTAGCAAAGTAATCATTTCCATGATTTTATAATAATATTTATGAACTTTAAACACACTTAAAGAGCTCATAAAATGTTAAGCAGTGTGGCCCTCTATTCCCACTGACAGTCCACATCTGTTCCAGAAAGATAAATTTTCTCTCTCACTCTCTGAACATACAGAGAGAGCTTCCTGTTAAAGACCTGCGGCAATGTAGTCTTTGAACCATAGTAACCCTTATACAACAGGTGTCTTCTATCTGGAACATCCTTGCTACTCTCTTTTCCTAGCTAAGTCTCATCTATTCTTCAATTTTCTGTTTAGATGCTATTTCAGTCTGTCTTCTCTGGAAACTGCGTAGGAGACTTGTCTTTCCGTCCTCACATGGTAGTTCTGGATCCAACAGAGTGTCTGATGCATAGTAAGGGTCCAGATAACTTTTCTTGAATGAATGGAAAGTTATGATGCATGTTTTCTGAGTTTCCACATTTCTAGAATGTTCTTTGGCTGCAATTTGAACACACAAAAAATAAAACATTAAAAAGTCAAACTTCACAAAGAGCTCAAATGAATGTGTAACTGTTATCTAGCACAGGAATTTTTAGCATGAAAGAAGTAAAGTCTCTTCAGTAAGGGAATAAACTTCCAACATGATGTCTGCTCTATAAATCTTGGAAAATAGCATATCAGTCCTGAGTCCTTAAATAAGTTTACAATATAAAAAATGAAGAACTCAGAAAAGGGATTTATTCAGCTTTTTATTTGTCTAAAAACTTTGGAGTCAGAGAAGAGGGGTGAAGTGGATTGTGTGGGTTTAGCTTTGTAGGTATTATGTAGTACCTGGTAATTTTGTAAAGGATTATTTTCTGTCAGGAAAGAAAATTATTAAAATAAAAGTGGGGAGCTGCCCAGTGGGGAGACAATTACTAGCTTCAGCTAACAGGTAATATAATTAGCATATCTAGATGTTTTGTTTATTTGGGAATATAATTTTATTAATCAAATATAAGCCATAATGGTGGCTACCTGGTGATTTGTAAATGTATATACCTTGCTGACTAGTAATTTGAAGTCCATTAACTTCTAAAACTGTCAGGCACAAGTTTCATGATGAGTTTGCAGGAATACACTCAAAATGGAAGCATCAGCTCATTAATGCAAGATTCTGAGAGGAGTTGGCTTCAACTCTGTTGAAGGTCATAGGGATAGGGTGGAAAGCCCAGCACTGTCATCCCCAAACCACTCGAGTTCACTATGAAGAGGAAGTAATCAGTGTCAATTAATCTTGTACAGCCTGGAGAAACAGTCACACACAGCTAGCAGAAGAAATGATCTTAAATCCAAGGCTGCATCTTGCTGCCTAAGTTCCAAGTGGGAAGTGTCACTGCCTTAAGGATACTGTGCATGGGTTCTTTCGATTACCAGCAAGATTTTATTTTAAAAGATGCTGAAATTACTTTTAGAACAGGAATACATGAATATTAAATTTCTCAAGTTTTTAGAAATTATTTTTAGAATTCGTAAAGCAAAAGCACACCATTTTATCTCTTCTATTTAATATCATTTCTGCTGCTGAGGTTCCCTCAAAGTGACACCCTCGAGTGTGCATTACTAGGCAGGATCTTTCAGTCTTTCAAGACCTTAGCACAGCTAAGTCCCAGGTGATAATAACAACAATAGCTATTTATTGAGCACTTAGCCTGCATCAAGCATTCTTCAAAGCCATATATATATATTACATTATTTAATCATCTAAACAACCCTATGTATGTTATTTCCCAGCCATCTGTAAAACAAGGTGTCGCCTTGTGACAAATGCTTGCCAATGGAATGTGAGAGGAAAGGATATACTATGCTACTTCTGGGTCAAAGGTTTGAACAAGCAGGTGTGCATGCTCCTCTATCACTTCCCCTTTTGCCAGTTGGTTATGCCAAGGATAAGGCCTGGGGGATGACAGAGCTACATGTTAGAAGGGGCTTGGTTTGTCAGTCATCACAGTGCGAAACGTGGTCCACAATCGCAATCGCAGCTCTGACCACTATGTGACTACAAAATGAACTCACTGTGTTAGAGCTCTTACATCTGTAGGTGTATTTGATATGGTAGTCAAATATATGGTGATGGAAGGAGAACTGACTCTGGCTGGTGAACACACAATGGGATTTATAGATGATGTAATACAGAATTGTACACCTGAAATCTATGTAATTTTACTAACAATTGTCACCCCAATAAATTTAAAAAATAAATTAAAAAAAAAGACAATATTATCCTCATTTCATAGGTGAAAAAAACTGAGGCACAGTGTTTTTCAAGTAAATTCCATAATTGCTAATTAGCCAAATGAACTTTTGAATCCATTCAAAGAACAACACAACTTTTTTTTTTTTTCTTTTTAACTACTTTGTTATGCTTGCTATTAAAAGTCAGTGGTGTCTAGCTAAGTGATTTCAGGTGATAGCAATACTGCTGCTAGCCTAGAGGGACTAGCTGGAAGCACATTTAGCCAGTTGTCACAATGTGTAGAAACTGGTGGTATGACCTATTGCAGCTGCCCTTTGAAGCTACCCTTGAGCGGAATAGGAGGCCAGTTGACAGAGAAGAAGTAGGAGGCCATGGACGATGCAACTGCTTACCTAGGGAAGGACTTCAGTCTAAACCTGCTAAATAAAACTTAAAAAATATTCTCCCCTTCCTCCTTGCCCTCTAGGAGGTAGCCACTGAAAGAGGGGAAAATTGGAGAGGTTTGTAGAGAGGAGACTCAGTTTCTGGAGTTACACAAAAGGCTACCTAGGTTGGGGGAAAGGAGAAGAACTTTCAATTAAGTTTAAGAGGAAAGGTTATTTTTTTTTTAATAGAACAGAATACAGATATTGAACTCAGTCCATTCCATTAACCAAATGTGAGCACAGAGCTATGAAACATGAAATACCAGTGTGGAGAATTTAACATAGTACAGATTAAAACAGAGTTTGAGAAGATATCTATGGCAACTAAACAGATTTGTGTTTATATTTAAGGTAGTTAGGATGACCAACCATCTTGGTTTGCTTGGGATTATTCCTATTTTAATGATGGTAGCCCATGTTCTGAGAACTTCTAAGACCTGGGTAAACCAGGATGGCTGGGCATTCTGATTCCAGTGGGTTGACATTCCTTAATAAACAATTGACATCTGTTTTTCACCTTCCAATTCAACATCATTTCACTTCACTTTTTCCTCCTTCTTTTCCTGTTTCTTCTTTCATGTTTTCTTGCTCAGTACCTATCATTAGCCAAGCAGACGCACTATAACTTCACTAAACATGTTTCACGACTTTAGGCCATTGTATAGTTATTTTGACGTTTCCTTTTCCTAGAGAGTGCCCCCACAAAAACATGCTGTTGGTCTGTCAATACTGTCTTATCTTTCAAAACTTAGCTTAAAGATCAACTTCTTTAATTAAACTTTTCCTATTCCCCCAACCCAGTTAGAACAGACAGTTGTTTCTTTGTACTCAATATAGAGTTTCACTTCAATAGATATTATTGCCCTTAAAAAAAAAAAAATGTCTAGATCACCCTCATTCAGTGTGTCTCAAATTGGGACATGTGGTCTGAGTCCTGAAATCTGCAAATATGTTCTTAAAACAGTCTGTTGTTTTTGAAAAAATAGTACAAGTATTTTTAACCTGTTTAAGATCATACTTCTCTTTTGTTGTCATAATTTGTGATTAAAAGATATTTTCTCAAAGTAAGTGTAATTTCTATATTGGATTTTCATAGATTTTGTCCTGTGGCCTATTTTACTAGTCCTTGGGATTTCTTTTGGCTTCAGAAAGGATTTGTACGTCATTAACATACACTTGAATTCCAAATGTGATAATCATGGCCAATTGTTACTCACTTTCCACTTCTCTATGAGTTTGCATGGAGCTGACATTTCCTGAACTCACTCAAGAATTTGCCTGTTATTCAGCAAATTTGCAGTGTTATTTTTCTCTTAATCACTGGCATTCTATAGTGGGGATATTTCTGAAATAGTCTATTTGTGGATTGGACAAGTCATTTAAGCTCAGTAGAATCAACTTCATTACCTTTCATTGAAGAAGGTACTTAAACAGATGGGCTTTCAAATTTAATCAAGCTCTAAATAGGTTGCTACAGACATTGAACCCATAAGTCCACTTGTTTGACTGATGCCATCCATGCTCTGGCCCAGGACTGAGAGGTCACTGGAATAAAGATCCCATATATGCTTAATCCCAGGCAAAATATTTCAGAGATAAAATTATGATGAGAATTTAAAATTATATGAGAGAGTTTAGACTAGTGAGAAGAAAGAACCTAATTCCAAATGAGCTAACTGTGTAGTAACTTGTGAAGACTGTAATCATTACTCACAAATATTTGAGTAGTATAAATGCTGGAGGGAATGAGTCGTCTCTGGGGCTATACATTAAAAAAGTAGATTAAATTCAGGGAACATAACAGTTTCATTATATTCAGAATTAATCTTTATAAGAAGAATGTTGATAGTTTAATGCAGAAGATAGGTCTTTTAAGGAAAGCCTCACTCCTTTATATTAAAACAAACAAACAAAAAATTGTACTTCTTGAATATATTGAGGGAATTGTATAAATATTATAAAACTTTTCATTGTTTTTTGAATTTTAAATTTGCTGACCATTTGCTGAATGTTAGCTGGACATTTCCTACCTGGTTTGATTTTTCAAAAAATTAATTTTGTATATAGAGCCTCTGTAATAACTTGTACAGGATATAGAAAATGAGCAAAACACTTTTTCTAGTATACAAAAAGACTATGTAGACAGTCCTGAGTAATCACTACTTTCTGGTAATTTAATATAATATTTAGCAGCAAGATCATAAAGCCCAGAAGCCAGTAAAAAAAAAAATATATATATAGTTTTCCTAGGCTAGTGATTTGTTCTTTACAATTTTTCGTTTTTTCGTTTTCTTTTTTAATAGCCTAATTTCCTTTATTTTTAGAAGCTTACTGTTCATCACTACCTTTCTTTTTTTTTCGTATGGTAACAGTTAAGAACTGTCAAGGGTCTGGGATTTTGCCCTACTGACTATCTGATAAGTTAACTTGCCTCAATTTTATGGATGCTGGCAGAAGACAGGAGAAATCTTGGTCAAAGGAAAAGGATTATATTACTCATGACACAGGACCAGCTTGGGATTCATATTCACTTTGAATCCTCTTATTTCCCAAGTCCCATGAGGCAAAGTAGAAAGTCCCAACTAGATGCTCATTATAGCTTGAAGAATGACAGGCTTAGAAAACCAAAATCTTTTATTATAATGGGCAGCAAGCAAATCTACTGAACTTTATACCCTTGAGAGAGGCATTATTTTTATTACTTTAGATAGTTAAAAAAAAAAAAAATAGAAACAAACGAAAATCTTCTGCTCTCTGCTCTGAGGAAGACATTTTATTTTCCAAGGCTGTTTAGTATACCAACAGTCTCCAACGCATCATCCAGGACAGAGCATTAGTTCAGATGGCCTTCTCACAATATGTCCAACAGTGAGAGAAACTACGAAGAATGGTTTCCCGATATCAATAGAAAAGTAGTAGTTATACTAAAAAGACACAATTATTTGGAAAAAATAAAAGCTAATTAAAAACCACATAAATTTCCACTTTATTGTTTTCCAAGCTCTAGGGAGGATTACCAAGGTATTATCGCTTCAAGAGAGACATATCCAGAAGACAGTATTTTCTTTGTTTTGCTATAAGAAATAATGAAACCCTGAAGCTGGTGGTATTAAACTTGCTTTGACAAAATCTGTAGTCCATGAAATAAGAAGCAGCCTGTGTATTAATGAAGGCATTTCTTTAGTATGTTGTAAAGTGTGAAAAAGTAGATTATTAAAGCTGCTGAGTATACATTATGACATATCCGTGTTATGTAATATGGCCATTAAAAGACACGTTTCCAAGTGATATTTAATAACACAGAAAAATGACTATAGAATGTTATCATGCAATAAAGTAAAATACACAGCCCCATTTATTATGTGTTACAATTTCATAATGTAAATGTATATCTGCATGCACATACACAGAAATACACACATGTGTGCACACAAGGTTAGAAGGATCTATACTAATTTAAAAGTGGGTAATTCCAAGTGATATTTGAGTAATACTTATTTTCTATATGCTTAAATAATTTCTAAATTTTCTATAAGCCTTGTATAAATTATTTTTATAAACATAAAACAATAAAATTATTTAAAAGTAAAGTTGAAATAGACCACAGGTTCTACTTAATCCATTTATCTTATAGTTGAGGGAAATGTGTAATGGCTTGGCCAAGGTTGTACTGTACATTTGGACCATAGACTGATTCCAATTTTCTTGGTTCTCAACCCAGGGATTTTTAAATTAGTACTCTCTTACGTCCTTTCAGTGTAGTTTGTTGTATCTATATCCTAGGGAATTTTCATGTTTCTCTTGGCAGTTAACTTTACTCATGGCTTGAAAACTGTTTATGATGTGAACATTTATAAGTCTGATGGTAAACCTGTAGAAGTGGAAAGATGCCTGGTTTTGGATTTTGCACAGAATAAATAGCCCAGACATCTCTGGCAACCAGAGATCGGTACCTGGGAAGTGTGATGGGAGCTTCCAAGGTACCTGAGGAGGCCAGGATAGAAAGGACAACCATTTTTAAAAACTGGCCTCACAATAGATAGCAGATGGGAATATTAAAGGGTGCTGTTTCAAGTTAGAAAACTGATAGACTAGAAATAATGGATTTAATTTGGAGTAACATACAGATCAGTTTGAATAGCAGCAGGGGCAAAACTTTTTAATAGCTGGTTTTAAGAACCACCAGGGTACAGAATGGCCCCCAAGGCTAGAGAAACAAAAATACCTTAGCACTTGACTAAATCAGAGATTAAAAAATGTTTTCAAGTGGGACTTAGGACATGTGAGTCATTGAAAACTGTTGAAAATAGAAAAAAGAACTAAACATAGATGAGTTGAATCACAAGCTAATCTAAATCAGTTTTTATGTATTCATGAGTTATATGGATGCCAAATTATTTCCATAAAAACATTAAAAAATATTAGCATAAAAATGTTCAAACTTAAAGGAAATATGAACAAATAGAACATTGCACATGGGTATGTCCACCAACTAGATTTAAAAACTAAAGAATTATAAATTTTAGATTTAGAATTATAGATTTAAAAATGTAAATAAAATTCTAGATTTAATGATATATGGACATGTTTACTTACTGCAAATGATGAGGAATAGCAAATAATACATTTCAGACATCTTAACACTTTTACTATGCATCTCCTAAGAATAAGCACAGTTAAAAAAATGTAACAATAGTAGTATTAACCAATAGTAGTATTAACCAGAGCCATTCTTTCTATTCACTAGTGTTTGATTATTCAGTCCACAATTAATACAACTATTTGGTTATACTATATTAAAGGAAAACATGCTACAGTTTCTCCATTCTGCAATATTTATTCCAGCACTCTGCAGATTATAAATTCTGTGAATAAATTATCCATGAGAGTGTCAGTCTCAAAGTTTGAAAAGCATGTAAGTCCATAATGCTGAGGCAATCTGCCATGGGTATGGAATGCAACTTGACTACAAGCTTGGCAGAAATTGGGGCATGACTCTTGTCTTTTTCATCTGTGTATGTGAAAAAACACAGATCTCTGCAGTCATTTTGGAAAATACAGGTTTGTGAGGTTTGATTACAGTGAATAGTTTCATTACATTATCATTTTCTTCCAGTTATTGTGAGCAAAGTATACATCTTTGCTTTTCACATTTTGCCAGTCTCTAAGCTGGTTTACTGGTTGTTGAATTTCTTAACCATCGTTTACAGTTCTAAGGCTTCCTGTTAGCTCCTTTACAGCTCTGGAGCCAAGTTCTATTGAATAGCTTGAAATTTGCCAGGGCAGGGGTTCAATTGATCTGGCAGGTGTTGGGGGCTGTAGTGGTGGGCATACAGGATGCATCGTCTCCCTCTCTCCCTCCCTCCTTTCATTCTTCCTTTTTTTTTTTCTGTCCTGCTTTTTATTAAGAAAGAAAGAAAGAGGAAGAGAGGGAGAGAGGGAAAGAAAAAGAGAGGGAGGAGAGAGAGAGAGACAGAGAGAGAGAGAGAGAGAAACCAAAGCTACAAGAAAGTTGAAAGAACGTTATAATCAATGACCACATGACCTTCAACAAGGTTCCCAAATCTTTGATTTGCCACATTTCACATGTACATAAGTATGTATATGAACTTTTAGTTGAAAGCTTGGTTCAGATATTCTAAAACTTCATGAACTGGACATTAAATGTCCCCTCAGGACTCCATTATAATTGTTATTCCTTATCTAATTACATATTTCAAAGGAATAATTGCACAGAAGTAATTTTGAGATAAATTTTCTTGAATTTTTTGAAAGCTTTTCTTGAACTCAAAAGGCAAATTTTTGTCTACATTTTACTAAATCTATAGAGAAAAAATTAATGTACAAAATCATCAGTATAATACATCTCAGAGTGGAAGTATGACATGTATTAAAGTACAAGGTAATATACACAGTTGATAAAACTTCACTTTCAGCATTATTTCCAAATGTACTTTAATGATAATGTATAATCCAGCCTTTGCTGGACCCGAATCTTGGACCAGCTCATCATTGCCAGTTTAGTTGATTATCAGCCTCCAACTTGTGGACCTGTAGTGACTTCAAAATATTCACTGATTTTACCCCTGACTCTTTTTGTGCCTTGATCCTATTAGGAAGTTGCTGCCTCTCTAGGGCTTTGGGTCTCTTAGAATTAGACTATAGCATCACTGTTCCCTCAGCCTTTTTTTCCTGAGGATTACCGGTGAAAAATCTAGCTATTCTAAAAAGCTGCACTCTCTCTTTATAGGAACAAAACTGAAAAGGGTGCTTCTAGAAAATAGGAAGAATGACTTCACTCTTATGGATAAAGAAGGAGAGTCCAGGGAAAGATAAAAGAAGGGATAGGAGGACTGGAAAACAAACGACAGGATCTTGATAATCTACTTAGGAAAGATAGAAATGCTACAGGCTGGAGTTAAAGTAAGACAATTTAGAGCCTAAGGAAGAGGGAGTAGAAAGAAGATAAGGAGGAATTAGATGACAATAAATAGTCCCCAGAAGGCAGGACCTGAAGGATTAAATATCTGTGAACCCTGGGCAGTGATTAAGTGACTCATTGGAAGGAAGGCAGGTAAGACCGTTCTAAGGCAGAAAATGCTCATACATAGTTTTACTTTTACCAAAGCTTGATGTGAGCAGATTATAATAATTGATAGAGTGTTCAGCTTTGGAAGTATCTCTACATATGAAATACAGGTGAAATCAAAGCGAGAATGTATTTTGTAGAAACCTGGTTAGCTTTCCCAAGTATCTATGTCTTTCACTGCCTCTTAGAAGAGGCATATAACAACTGATGAGAGTTGGAAGTAACAAGAGCCAAATTAGATTTATTTGCCTTTGTCTCTAATATGGAATTTACTTGTGAGCTACCTTGCCTTGTGCCTAACTTTTTATTCCTGTAAGTTCTGTTTTCCCCAGTGGACATTAAGATCTTGAACAGTAATTAAATTGTCTTTAAACATGTCTTTTTCTATCTTTGCCTTATACTGTTTCCTCAATGAATGGTTTCTGAAATAACACAATAGAAAATTAAGGGGGCAAATATTTTCTAGCCCTGTATAAATCTGAGAAACATTGGAATGTGTAAATTTAGTGAATCCCTTATTGCCTATAGGACACATTTTAAACTTACTGGTATGGCCCTCCCAACCCCACACCACGTTTTAGCGTTCTCCACCCCACCATTCACCCTGCTTTCTGACACTAAATTTGCCATCCCACAATATGGCATTGACTTTCTTGCTTCCATTACAAATTCCCTCTGTTTGGGATATTTCAGCACCACAAATTTTCTGCCACCCAAACTTTTACCATTTAATCTCCCTCAAATGCCTACTCCTTTATAAGGTCTGCCTTGATATCCCACCAACAAAATTCATTCCTCCGTCATGTGTTACCATATGTCTACAGCTATTGTCCTTATGTAAATAAGTTAGTTTAATATGTTTCCCCTGGTAGATGAAAGATACCAGTCAGTCTCTATATTTTATTCATAATTTTATCTCGTGTGTGCATATTTTCATGCGAGGCACATAAGAGAAATATCAGTCAGGGCCATCAGGTCTATTTCTGTCTCACTTCCTCCTGTGCAACCATCTCCAGCATTTACTTGAGAAAACTGAGTAGAGGAAGGCTGTTTGTGAAGGGGAACAGGCAGATATCTCCTTGAAATTATTCCCTCGATGGCTTTGATCTTGCAGGGAAATGCAACACAGCTCCCAAATCACCATTTATTATCTTCAACAAGAGGACGCTTACTCTTATTGAATGTCCTGTGATGACATGCAGCCAGAAGAGGCAATCCATTATGTTTCAAGACAAGTTTCATTTAAATATCAAACTTTATAGAATGGCACAAGGGAACTTGACCTTCTATACCAGTGAGAATTGTGACAAGCCTTAATTGACCTTGAATGCATTATCTAGTTTCAAAGGCATGGATCTTCATATCTTAATTGTAATATTGCTTTAGTTATTATCTATATTTACCTTTTGACTATGTTAGTTCCTATTTGTATGTTTATATAAAATAAATGCAAATAAATATAATTTATATTGAGAAATATAAATTACAAACATTGAGAGATATTTATAGTGACTTTTAACACATACTTTTGCTATTTATACTGATCATGTGCTAAAACAAATTAAGATCAGGTTTGTTTTATAACCTAATTTAGACTAGGCAGATTCGGGACTGTTTGATCAACACTTTGATATCCCAGTGAATTCTTTTCTACTCTAAAGGTATTTTATTGGCCTTTTTAACTCCTCATTGCCCAAGAGTTGGGCTTACTCATGGGAATGCTAATGAAAAATAAATTAATCATAATGATGAGGCTTCAGACATGTTGATGCCAAAAGGTTAAGCCGTAGGAACTGTACCCATCGTAGTGACAAGATGAATTGATGATTTACTTCCCTGATTGTAGGGCCCTGATTGTGATTGATTTTTTTTCCCCCAAGCCATGACTTTATTTGTATGTTAAAGATGTAAAGCTTTGCTGTTTGTAGCTTGTAGGAGAAAGGTCTGAGGACACCAATAATACTTGTTCATGCAGGTAGAAACCAGGAAGACAACTTATCTGTTGAAGAGATTAGCATACTAACAACACTTTGATTTCCTTAACTGAATTATTTTTGTGTGGTGTATATCAACCAAAAACAAAAAACACAAAAACCTGGACTCAGTATCGTATCAGAATATTTCTCATCCCTGACTACTGGATTTTGTGTATTTTCCTTCCTTTCACAACACAATATTTTCTCACTTTTTTGTTTTACAATGTTCTAGGTCATATAGGGTAAAAGAAGATTTGGTGTTTCTCTTTCCAATGAACATCTAAGAGCTTTGAATTAGATTTTCTGTTGTCTTTCATCTTGCCACACCAAGTGGGAACTCTTCTGTGTTATAAAAGGGAGAGGATGATTAGAGAATTTCTAATGGAAACAATATACAGTTCATAAAATTTTGCACACTTAAGATTCATAAAGGCTATATGAATCTTATAGTCATATAAGGCTGAACTTGGAAGGATAATTCTCTGTGATGAATCACATTAGTTTAAATTAATTAATTTATCTTTATTTTTATTAAAATATAGCTAACATACAACATTATATTAGTTTCAGGGGTACACCATAGCTATTCAACATTTATATACCTAAAGAAGTGATAACCATGATAATTCCAGAAACCATTTGAAACCATAATATGTTATATTATTGACTATATTCCACATGCTGTACATTATATCCTCATGACTTGTTTGTTTTATACCTTGAAATTTGAACCTTATTTCCCTTCACTTTTCCCCCCCTTTTAATTTTTTCAACTACAGTTGACATTCAATATTATTTTATATTAACTTCAGGTATACAGCATAGTGGTTAGACATTTATATAATTTAAGAAGTGATCCCCCGACTAGCCTAGTACCCACCTAGCACTACGCATAGTTATTACCATATCATTGACTATATTCCCTGTTTTACTTTACATCCCCATGACTATTTTGTAACTCTCAATTTTTACTTCTTAATCCCTTCACCTTTTTCACCTGACCCCTGGGTCCCCCCTTTCATCTATTAACCCAACAAATCTAGTACCCGTCTGACACCATACATAGTTATGACAATGTTATTGATAATATTCCTTATGCTATATCCTACATCCCCATAACTAATTTTTACTTTTTAATCCCTCCCCCTTTTTTTTTAACCCACATCCCCAACCCCCCTCCCATTTGGCAGCCATCAAAATGTTCTCTGTATCTATGAGTTTGTTTCTGGTTTGTTTGTTAATTTTGTTCTTAGATTCCACATATACGCAAAATAACATTGCATTTGTCTTTCTCTGTCTGATATATTCCACTCAGCACAACACCCTCCAGGTCTATCCATGCTGTTGCAGATGAACCTATTCACTTCCATGGTCACACAATATTTCGTTACATATATGTACCACCTCTTCTTTATTCATTCATCCATTTTTGTACACCTGGATGCCTCCACATCTTGGCCATTGTAAACAACACTGCAATGAATGTATGGATACACACGTCCCCTCAAAAGAGTGTTTGGGTTTCTTTGGATAAATACCCAGAAGTGGGATGACTGGGTCCTTTTTTGTATCTTGTTATATAGGTTTTGTTTAAAATGTATTTTGTCTGGTATAAGTATTGCTACCCTAGGTTTTCTTGTTTTTTTTTTTTTTTTTTTCCATTTTCATGAAATATCTTTTTCCATCCCTGTACTTTCAGTATGTGTGTGTTTCTCAATCCTAAGTGAGTCTCTTGTAGGCAGCACATGTAAAGGTCTTGGTTTCTTATCCATTCAGCCCTCCTATGTCTTTTGATTGGAGCATTTAATCCATTTACCTTGAAAGTGATTGTTAACAGATATGTAGCTATTGCCATTTTATTATTCATAATTTTGATTATTCTTTTACATCTTAATGAAGTCCCTCTAACATTCCTTGTAATACTTGTTTGGTGGTGATGCAATGCTTTAGGTTTTTCTTGTCTGGGAAGCTCTTTATTTGTCCTTCAATTTTAAACGATAGCCTTTCTGGGTAGAGTAATCTTGGTTGTAGGTCTTTGCTTTTCAACATTGAGTATTTACTGCCAATCCCTTCTGGCCTGCAAAGTTTCTGTTGAGAAATCACCTGATAGTCTTATGGGAACTCCCTTATAAGTTACTAGTTGCCTTTCTCTTGCTGCTTTTAGGATTCTCTCTTTGTCCTTAACCTTTGCGATTATAATTATAATGTATCTTGGTGTGGCCCTGTTAGGGTTCATCCTGTTTGGGACTCTCTGCACTTCCTGGACTTGTATGTCTATTTTCTTTGCCAGGTTAGGAAACTTTTCAGTCATTATTCCAATAGGTTCTTAATCTCTTGCTTTCTCTCTTCTTTTTCTGGTACTCCTATGAAGCAAATGCTGTTATGCTTGATCTTGTCCCAGAGGTCTCTTAAATTCTCATTTGTTTGGATTCTTTTTTTCTTTTTTCTGTTCTGATTGGGTGTTTTCTGCTACCTTGTCTTCTAAATCTCTGATTTGATCCTCTGCTTCATCTATTCTGCTGGTGATTCTTTCTAGCACATCTGCTATGTTTCCCAGTCTTGGCTGGGTGGCCTTATGTAGTAGGTGTCCTGTGGGACCCAGTGGCACAGCCTCTCTGGTCACCAGCTCCCAGTGCGCCAGAGTGTTCCTTGTGTGGGTTGTGTGTATCCTCCTGTTATAGTTGAGCCTTGATTGCTGGTATTGACTCTTGGGCAACTGGCTATGTGGTTTGGCCATGTCCACTGCTGTGCGAGAGGCTTACTCCACTGAGTGGGATTCACCCCCCAGCAGGCTCTGGTGCCTATTGAGACTATCCTTTGTGTGTGCCACTTGTGGGGCTAATTGGACAGTGGTCTGCTGTGGTCTGAAGCCAAGCTCCAAATGTTGGTCCCGGGGCCTGTTGGGAGGGGCTCTGGTGCAGGCCCATGGCTCCCACTCCCTGTTTGGGGACTACCTGGTAGGAGCTAGAAAGTGCTACATGGTTGTTTCACTGCCTGTGCTAAACTTAGAGACACTTGGGAGAGGTCATGCTATGAACTGAGGAAGTCTGCTTCCAGTACTGGGCCTGGGATATCTCTGCAAAAAAACAGGACAACCTGAGGCCTGCTGCCACCTGCTTGCTCCCTTAAGATTCAGACACTGATAGAGCCTCATGTGGTGTGCAAGTTGTGTGAGGCAGGGTCTCAGGGAGTGTTTAGAGAGGAAATGTTATGGTCACCAGGTTAGTGTAAATTCTGATTTGGGCCAGTGCTAAGCCTGGAGTTACTCATCAAAAGTCTCAGAGTACACTGAAGCTAGTTGCTGCCTGCTGGGGGCCTGCCAGGCTCAGATAGTTTTCTAAGAAAGAGTGCAATATGGGCGGGGCTGTCTGCTTGTGGAGAAAGTGCCTCTGGTGTTAGGGCAGTTGGGTGGGGCAGGGTCTGAGGAGTCAGCAGGATGGAGCAGTGGAGCTCACCAGGCCAATCAGATTGAGATTTGGCTGTGGTGGGGTCAGGCTCAACACAGGAAAGATGGCACCCACTTGCCAGCTGCATGGGGGACCTCACACAGGTAAAATGCCAACTGTCCTCCTGTCCTCCCTGAAAAGCCACACACCTCAGTGTGTCTGTCCCCCTGTGTGTGTCCAAAACCACCCAAGTCACCTTCACTCCACTGGACCACTAGGTGAGTACCTGTAAGTGAGGCTGTGTGCTGGCCCTTTAAGAAGATGTCTGGGTTTCCCACAGCCTGCGGTCCCACTCAGATGGTCAAATGCCCACAATTTTTTACAGCCAGATATTGTAGGGGCTCCTCTTCCTAGCACAGGTACTCTGGGCTTGGAGAGCCTGGAGTGGGGGGCTGGGGTCCCTTGCTCCTCCAGGTGGAAACTCTGCAGCAGAGAGAATATATTCTATATATAGAATATATAGAATATGTATTTGTTAGATATAGTCTAACAAATATAATCATGATGAAACTTTTGAAATACTGCAAGAATTACTAAAATGTGGTACAGACAAAAATGAGCAAATGCTGTTGGAAAAATTGTGCTGATAGACTTGCTTGATGCAGTTGTCACAAATATTCAATTTGTTAAAAAATATCAACAATATTTGTAAAGTGCAGTAATGCAAAACACAATAAAACAAGGTATACCTGTATATTGCTACCTAGTTTTCTATCTTGATTTCTATGTCTAGAATGAGATTTATTATAAAGAATTGGCTCACATGAATTTGGAGGCTAAAGTCTCATAATCGGTCCGTAATCTGTAGACTCAGGAAAGCCAGTGGTATAGTTTGACGGCTTGACAGCTCGAGAACTGATGGTGTAGATTTTAGTCTGAGTCTAAAAGAACTCAGAACCAGGAGCAACAAAGGAAGAAGACAGATGTAACAGCTCAACCCGTCAGGCAAAGAGTAAATTCAACTTTCCTCTACCATTTTGTTCTATTCAAATCCTCAGTGGATTGGATGATGCCCACACACACTTGGTAGGCTCATGTACTTTACTGAGTTCGCCAATTCAAATGCTAATCTCTTCCATAAATACCTTTATAGACAACACCCAGAAATAATGTTTATTAGTATCTGGGCATCCTGTGGCCCAGTCAAGTTGACACATACAATTAACCATCACTAAAATGATAAGGATTTTAACAACCTCATAGTATTTTTATTAATATTTTTATTTAGTAATAAATTAACATAGGTAAAGAATTTAAAATTTATCCTGGCACCTATAATGCAATAAACACAGTATAGGTATTACCTGTTAGGATTAGAATACCTGGACTTATTTGAACATCTACTTATGCCACATTAGGAGATATTTAGGGAGTTCTGGATCTCCATCTAGTTCACTTAGACCAGTGTCTACTTAGTGTAGTCAATGTTCTCATTCTTCTTTAAGAAATGTATTTCCCTTTTTAGTTTTCCCTTCAGATAATAAACTTTCCAAGGTAATCTTATTCAAGAGCATGCAGAAAACAGACTTTGTTATAAAATTTCTAAGGCCTGTTTTAGGTAGAAATGTCTTCCAGGCCTGATTCTTTTAAGATTCTAAACCTTGGGTGTGTGTTGATAATGTCAACATTTCAACATATTTCTAAGAATTTAGTCCAAAAACAAAATAGTGAAAACTTTTCTTTCTCTTCTGTGTTGTTGTAATTAGGAAAACTGCAAATTCCTCATTACTGGTAGGTGACATCCCTGTGCTACTGATAAGGAAGACTAAGGACTGAGTTACAGTCAACAATTTCTTTGATTCTGGACATTGACCAATGTGCAGATTACTATAACAAAAAGCCAAAATACAGGACTTTCTAAATAGCTAGACAAAATGTTATTGTTTAAATAGATAATAATGAAAAGAATGGACAGCCTGCAGTAGTGTCCAATTTTCACAAAAAAATATTCCCAAATGATAGGGATTTAGAATGAGAAGACATGAGTTTATGTCCTGTGTTTTCCATCTAGTACCTGAAGTCTTTGAAAGAAGTCACTCTGAGCTTCAGATGTATGTAATCTGAAAAATGGAAATAAAAATAAGAACTTTTTTCACAAGCTTGTTTATAGCATCAACTTAGTGATTGCTGGAAAATATTGCTTTTAACCTTTTTTATCAAGGGTCCTTATTTTGAACAGAAGTAATTCTTATCTGTCAGGGTACAAATGTGGTCCCCAAATAAGTACAAAAGTAAAATGTCAATTAAATCTTTCTTGAAAGACTTTAAAAATGGATCTTTTCTACTCCAGAGTGTAATCCTATTGATATAAAAATAAAGGTTTAAGTGACCTATTATGTAAATTCCTAAATTTATTTACTAATATATAAAAATTCTGATTTCTGTGTCTTGTTCATAATAGGAATTCACACAATCCATCATAAAATCAGGAAGTATTATCACTCTTCCTAAAGGCAATATCTTTGAATGGAGAAATCAATGGGAAACACTTTTAAATTGAACCTTCCTCATATACCACCAGTGCTCCTCATTTGAGACCTGCTGCCAATTTCAAAACCATATTAGGCATTGAGGATGTCAAGGAGTCTTGCAAATTAGCCTCTATTACATGATCAGAAAGAAAGAGCTGAAGAAAGTAGAGAGATCATTAATTTTTGAATTTGTCTTTAGATTACCTCTGCAGGAGGTGGGAGCTCAGACAGGAATTGAGAAGTTTAGGAAATCTCATATATAGATTTACTAATGCAGAGACCAATGGGGAAAAAAAAAAGAATGTCACATCATTCCTCACTAACTGTCTAGATATTACTGATTTTGTAGTGGAGAAAGCTATATCCTGCCTTCAACATACAGGGCCTTTAAACAGAAGTAGCAGTATTACCCTCTTACTCCCTGGATGAAACAATTCACATTGTTGTTTCTAGAAAGAAAAAAAAAAAAAGTAGTTACCAGTATGAGCTTTGAACTCAGGTGAATCTGGCTATGCTTTTGACTCTCTTACATATTGCATGAAAAAGTTACTTAATTTTATTGAGACTCATTTTTCTCTGCAAAATAAGGATAATAATGCATATTCACATTGTTTTGAGGATAAGTGAGATAATATTTGCTCAGCACAGTGAGTAAATGCTCGCTGTTACAATCATTAGGCTAATCCATCAGCCATCAGATACAAACTCTTTCTCTCTTTGCTAGTTAAGGCCACTTGGAATCATAAAATTTACGAAGCAAAAGTGAATATTTTGTATATGACATTTTTTTGTTGCAATTTTGCCATAGTCAATCTGTCCTTCCCAGTCAGCAGTTATCAACCCTTGGTCTACATAGAATCACTTGGGGAGGTGTTAGAAAACACTGATCCCAGGTCCTTCTAATCAATTAAACAACAATCTTAGGTAATTCTTTGTGCAACAGTGTTTAAGAATCATTACGTAAACTCAACTGGATTTATTTCTGCACAGTATCTGAATATTCTCTGTATTTCAATAAAAACACTTTTCCTATGAAGAGATCACTCTTATCAGGGTTGCCAGCATAGGATGAACAATTAAATTTTCAGAGTTTTCATATTGAAAATAGTAATACTATTCAGAAGAGGGAATGAGAGGATTGTTTCTGCAGCTTCTGCGTTAAGTGCCACTGTAGCAATAAATCCTGGTTATCTTCCTTCTTCACTTTTTGTTTTTTAGAAATTGTAATGAGCACACCTTATTTACCAGTCTCAAAATTCAGTCAGAGAAATAGACAAACATGAAAGTACAATGTCATAGGTTATAATAAGGATATGCTCAGATGTCAATGAAAGGAAGAGGTTTTAAATCCAATAGAAGAAGCTTTTCAGAAGAGATTATGCTGAAGTTCATTTTTCTCTTCTTTATTCAAAATCAGTTCTCGGAGGCTCTAACAGGAAAAATACCAAGAAAACAGCTTTGGTCCTTGACATCATGGAATCCATAATTTAGAAGTCTTGACAGATGTGTAGCGTTAGTTAAAATGTAAAAATAATTCTAGGAAGAAAGAACAGCATGTGGGTTTGCACAGATATGCAAATACAAAGGGTTTGGGAGAAGAGTGGTATAAAATGGAGAAAGCAAATATGAAATGAGAATGAGCTTTTGTTGCTCATCTGTTCATTTTGAACTTGGTCCTAAAGGTTTGATCCTATGAAACATCAAGGTTCTTATCAAAGTTTTCAATGGAGGAATGAGGTAGGTAGACCTTATAAAAGGCTATGTAGTAATTCAGGTGAGATATGATGACTGCATACAGTAAGGAAGAGACAAGATTGGGAATGATAGAGGATGATTTCAGCAATTTCAGAAGTTGAAATATAAAGAATATGATAAATGCCTGAAACTGATGGGAGCATGTGAGAATGGGTAACTTTTATATCTCTGTTGGGTACTTTAAATAGTGTCTATCATTAATGACAACAAAGAATCCCAAATTAGGAGCTGAGAGAAAATTGATGAATGAATGAGCAATAACAAGGTTGTATCATTAGACACCGGTTTTTGTGTTTAGAGACAGTTATATAGTCAAGTAATTGATACAGATTTCCTTAAAATATTCCTTTTGTTAGATATGCAAATATTACTTGGGAATATTCACAGACTCTACTAAAACAGA
Source organism: Rhinolophus sinicus (assembly GCF_036562045.2). Taxonomy (NCBI): domain Eukaryota; kingdom Metazoa; phylum Chordata; class Mammalia; order Chiroptera; family Rhinolophidae; genus Rhinolophus; species Rhinolophus sinicus. The sequence continues at coordinate 100,868,662 of NC_133756.1, read as the reverse complement.
TAATGCCCTCCTCTATTCTACAGGCAGGAACTCTGCCCAAGAAGTTTTATTGTAGTATATGTGCCACTTATTAAACATGTAAACATGATGATGGAGAATTCCTGAGAAATCTTAAGTTATATGCATCAATATGCTAATCACAAATAAACAAAAATGATAACCTTTATTCTGGCCTCACATGGAAGTCTTACCCATGCTACCTCCCCTTTATTCTTGCTTTGTATTTTTCCTAGAATGAGACCAGCAAGTCTCATGCTGGTTTTATTTTTATCTAGGTAGTTCTTTCTCTCTCTTAGGGATCTATCAGCATAAATTCAATGTTCAACAGCACAATGTGATATGCTGTTGAGACAAGAAAAAGACCCTCTGAGAGTCATACTAGGGCAGTGTCATTTCTCATTGGCAAAGTTGATGACCTGATATTTTTGTTTTTCACCTATTATGAGTAGCAATTTGGAATGAAAAAATTATATTTTTGTGGCATAAGTTCTAACAGAAATATTAAAGCTGGCTAGCACTAGTCCTTATGACAGACTAAATGTACACATTCACATTTCACCTGGGTCACTTTTCCATAGGGATAATTCCAGGTAGAGTTTGCTTTCACAGACACTGAATTGTTGGTTGTAGTATGTGTACACCTACATGTATCATGCATGTGAGTGTGTTTACATACAAATATATAGTTGAAATGGTGATGATTCCATATTGATTCCACATATGGTTACATATTATATATATTATTTATCTAACCAATAAGTTCTCCTTGAGTGAAAGAGGTGGTATCCATAATAAAATGACAGCATCTTTTTATATACATTTCTATACATTGAAAAATATATTTTCCAATATATTTGCTGATGAAGAAAAAAGTTCAGCAACATGGCAATCCTTACGGATTAATTTAATATCCTCTTTAACTCAGTGGTGATAACACTTGGATTTAAACAAGAATCACTCAAAATGCGTTGGAGATTAAAAGCTATTTCCATAAAAAACATTATATATAAATTTCAGAAGTTTCACTGAGATGCATGATACTTCACAGTATTGTTTCTTGAAATTTTAGTGAAAAGCATTTTTATTGAAAATATAGATAGCTTGTGCATTGTATAGTGAAGAATAATTCATGTGTAAGTAGTACCAGTAGGCAATAAATTTGGTGTTTTTCTTTTTTGTGGTGGTTTTTAAAGATTCAGTGTTCATATGTAGGGTTCATAGCAAAACAAAAGGTAGTTTTAAAAAGGCTTGGTGCCGGTCTAGAAAGGACTGCATAAAGTGGTGTTTATATTGATAAATTAACCACCAAATCATGGTCTGTCTTGTTTGTAGAAACCTGACTTAGCTGGTGTACTGAGGGCGCGCATGAGAGTGGATGCACGATAGGAAATACTGTCAACTAAGGAAGTTTCAGGAATTTCAGCTTCTATAACCTGTCTTCTTAACCTCAGATCCATAAATGGAGTTTAGGGGAAGTACAACCTCTTTGAAACAGTACATATTTCATTTATTGTTGTTGTCTTTTTCTTTTTCTTTCTTTCTTTTTTTTTTTTTTTTCATTCTTACTTTTGAAACAGTACATATTTCTGAAGAGGTAGTCAAAGTTTCATGGGTTTGTGGGGAAAAAAAAAGATCAGGTTAGATACAGCCAAACCTAAAAAACTGCAATATTTTCAGTCAAGACTCTCCCTCCCAGGAAGAGGCCTGATAATATTTGCTTCTCTCTGAGTTTTTCTCTCCATCTCTGTTGCTCTCTCTCTTTTTCCTAATCTTTCTTTCTTTTATTTTAAATAACATTCCTGTGGTCTCTATTAGCGTGTAAGACAACTGATTAGATTTTCTCTAATACAATTATATTTTATTCAGCACTGAGATTACTTCCAGTTTACCTTGATGGTTATTTTGGGAGTTCCTAAACTTCTAGACTAAACTTCTTAGTTTATTTACAGATTATTTTAGTTTACTCATACAGATGACATTATATCCAGGACATACTGATTTCACTCTTTTAAATGTAAGGATAAACCTTACATTTTCTGAGTGTTCTGATACATCTCTGTTAGTTGTCATTTGGGGTAAAATTTAATTTTGCCACACAGATTATTTTTCTTCCTCTTAACATAAAATGAATTATATGATAACAGAGAATTTATAGCATTTGTACTAACTTCAAAGATTAATGTTTTCATACTGAATTGCATTTTGGTTTGGCTCTAGATACAGATGTCATGATTGATTTCTTCGTGTTAAACATAAAATCAGGAAAAATATAAGGAATTATAAAGTATATCATCTTTAATCTAATTGGGAACTTTTTATTGTTAATTTATAGATGTTGTTCTGATAACCAGCCATGTTTGTGCATATTGACCTGATGTATCTTTGGTGGGGTAAGTCACAGTTACAATTTATTAATCTTTGATAATTTTCTGTCAGATTCAGAAGCTATATATCCTATTCTTGAAGTATACATCTATGGCTCAGAACCAGTATTCATTTAGCAAATGTGGAAAAAAAATATTATTCCTATAAAAATTCAAGTGAACTTTGATATATCATAGTTGCGTGGATGAACTAGCAAAGTTTCTGGAATCAATATGTCCAAGGTAACTGTAATTTTAGTATCATATTGAACAACAGCAAACTACAATCACAGTGGAGACGATCCTTGACCTTACCTTGCTGAAGGTATTATCGGAACACATTGTTTGCACTTTTAGCAGTTACTGCTATCATGCTCAGTATTTATGTCACGTCTACGTTTTCAACTAGATCCTGAACTCCTAGAGGACTATGTTAGTGTCTCTGTATCTTCACAGCACTGAGCAAAATTATATCATATAGTTGTTACTTTAAAAATGTGTGTTGGATGGAATAAAATTATTACTATGTTCCTATAGGGTTAGTGTTTTTAATGCCATGAGGAATAGGAAAGACTAATACACTACTTCAAGTCAGGATTTCACAATTGTGTACATTTTGGAAGGCAATAATAAAAAATGGTTAAGAAACAGAAAACATATTAAAACATTGGCTTTGACAATCTTCTTATATGACATTGTAGAAAATTAGGTAAGCTACCAGAGTTTTGGTATCTTTAAAATGGGGGTAATATTTTAAAATGGGTCCCAGCTCATAGGCTTAACTCACCTTCCTCTGAAGTCTTCACCAGCTCAGCACCTTTCACAGTATCCTCAAAAATTCTCTACTGTGCTACCTACAGCTGCCATCTACTATGGAGATCTACAGAGCCACTTGATGTCACTCATAATTTCCCTCTTAATACCATTGCTTTAGCTTTAAGTGAATGTCACAATCTGACAGAGATTTCACGCTCTCAGGTTTGCAAAGTAAAGTGTGTATGGGCGTATTGACCACGATAATCATTGTTTGTCCCTCCTGCTATGATACCTTGAAGAAAATAAAACTGCAACTATCTAACATTTGAACATGTTAGCAGTCAAGACTTATGACATTTACATGTAGAATTATAAAAGTACATGCTAGCCTTCACCTTCAGATTGTTCTTGTATAGCAATTAAACCTCCTAAGACTGTTGTTCTAGGAATTAAATCAGATATGCCTAAAGCGTTTTACACACTGCCTGGTACAGAGTAAATGATCAGCAGCGGTGGTTAATGTGGTCATATTTTACACAATGCCAGAAAAATAATGAAAAAAGTCTTTCTGGACAACAGTATATTCACTTAGAATAAACTGTTAAAAAACACTAGCCAAGATTAGAACGCTTCTGTGCTATGTGCATGGTACAAAACACTGTATGAGCATTACTGCATTTTACAGTTGGGAAAATAGAGATACAGAAAGATTAATACTTTATTCACAATCACACAGATGGTAAGTAGTAGAACCAATATTTGAATTCAGATAGGCTGGACCCACAGCCTGTACTCTTTCTGTAGATGGCCAGACAGTAAATACTTTTCAGTTTGTGAATCATTTGGTCTCTGTTACAACTACTAAGCTCCACTCTATGGTGTGAAAGCAGCCTTGGACAATCCATAAACAAATGGTCATAGATGTCTTCCAATAAAACTTTATTTACAAAAATAGGCAGGAGACCTGATTTGGCTCACGGGCTGTAGTTTGCTGGTACCTGCTCTAAAACAACTGTTCTCAAAGTTTTTGAGTATTATTAAACATTTTCCACAAAATAAGAGGAAGATAATTATTAAATAATTCAGGACCATTCTAGGGACTTATCTCTAGTCTACCTGATTTATATCAATGTCCCACCTCTATTGGTACCAGGGATGCCAAAACATGAATTGAACACATCAAATGAGTACACTATCAGGAAGACTGAAAAGAAATAAAATAGAATTTACATCTTTAGAATACACTAAGGCCCATAGCGTAAAAAAAAAGCAATCTTGGTTTCCGTCCCTCAAGGGTTTCTTGCCAAAGTTGAATGAATTTTGATTCAATCATGTGAGCATCAAACAGATTGCTGGCTCCCTTTTAGACTTCAGAAATTGTCTTATGACCTTTAAAGAATCAGGCCATAACCTGAAGCTCTACCATCAATTGCTCTGTCCAATCTATAGCTGGGTTAAAACTAGAAATGGCTAACTTAGTTAGAAAAGAAAAAGAAAAAAGTAGAATGGTAAATAACCTCCCTTCAGGAATTACAGCTCTTAGCTGAGCTTTTAGAATAAATTTTATAAATAAAAGGAGATGCAATCTAGACCAAACTCATGATATTTAAAAGGTCAGAGAGAGAACTCCTATTGCTAGGGCCACTAGATATTGAAAATTATGAAACACTGGAAAAATAACTGTCCAGCTCTAGCTAGTAGAAAGGGGGGCAACCAAAATTAAGAATAGCATGTAGGTATGACTCTGCCCCTACAATTACCTTCTGAGAGACTTGGTCCATCTTTGTTCAATGTTATCTTTCAACTCAACTTTTACCTTAGAAAACAGATTTCCTTGTAAATATGGAGGCTACCATTCAGCTACATTTCTCACCACTTTGCCATTCTATCTTCCCAGGAGTCAAAAATATGTTTCCATAGTAGGCATTGCTAAACCTCTTAACATCTACCTGCCTTAACTATCTCATTAGGATCTTTGACATGCTGTGCCCTCAGTATTTCAGTGCCTTGAACGTTTTGAGGAAATATTTACTGTGAAAATAGAATCCTATAATTAGATGTAGATGAGGTGGCCTATTTTTAGATTTTTCAGAGGAGAAAAACTTAGTTGCGTCCTCCTTATTTTCATCCTAACTCTATTGTCAGAATGCTTTACTAGGTTCCACAGAGAACTTGGGGAGGTACCAGGAAGTCTGCGAGCTCAAAGCTGTTACAAATGTTTGATGTACATCAAGGTTACCACTGACTCCTCTATACCACTGCTAAACTGCCTCAATGCCGTATCCATAAGGAGGCTAAATGTGTTAGTTTTCTATTTCTATGTTAAAAATTACCACTAAGTTAAGAGCTTAAAATAATACTCATTTATTCTTTCCTACTTCTATAAGCCAAAATTGTAGATCGTTTCACCTGGGTCTTCTATTTAGGATCAATAAAGCCAGAAACATAGGTGTTGGCCAGGCTGGGCTCTTATCTGGAAGTCAGGGGAAGAATCTGCCTCTAAGCTCATTCAGGTTATAGGATGAATTCAGTACTTTGTGACTTTAGGACAGAGATCCGTGTTTCCTTTCTGGCTATCAATTGAAAGCTGCTCTTGGAGCTTAAGACTGCTTCTTGTTTCTCGTCACAGACCTTCTCCATCTCAGCAGTGTAAAACCCCCTCGCACTGAATCCCTCTCATGCTTGAAATCTCTTTGACTTTCTCTTCTACTACTAACTGGATAAAAGCTTGATGATTTTAAAGGGCTCATGTGTTTGGATTGGCACCTGCAAATGCTCTCCCTTTTGTCATATAATGTAACATGATGACAGTAGTAATATTTCATCACATTCATCATATTGCATAAGTTTCTACCTACCTTCAAAGGGGAGAAGGTTTTACAAGGGTGAAGGTAATTGGGTGTCATTCTTAGAATTCTGCCTGGAGTATCCAAGAGGCACTGGGCTGTAGACCAGGGCTAGGCAAACTATGGCCTGTGGTCCAAATGTAGCCAAATGTCTATTTCTGTAAATAAAGTTTTACTGGAATACAGCCACACCCATTTGTTTAAATATTGTCTATGTCTGCTTTCACCCTACAACAGCAGAGTTGAGTAGCAGCAACTGAGGCTCAATGCCCTGCAATGCATAAAACATTTACTATCTTACCTTTTATAAAGCTTGCCAACCAATGGCTTTGTATGTTATACCTACTTTAGAGAGGCTAACTATCCATATCTTATGTTTTGCTTGCTAAAAATAGAACAAGCCTATGATATTCGTTGTTCAGTATCTCCAGGCCATTAACTAAATTGTCATCTCTCCCTTCCTCATAACATCCAGTACTGTTCTCTTTGCCTCTCCCTGGTGCTGCTTATTTCACTGTGGTTGACTAAAGCACAATCTTCTTTAGAAATCCTATTCACCCTCATAGACAATGTATGTTTTCATTGAAATGGGAGAATCAACATACATCTGGACTAGTATGTCCCAAGATTTCACTGAGGTCCCCTCATATTTCTCACAAATCTTTAACCAATACTTAAAGAATAAATCCTAGACATTCAAATATTACCCAGTATGTTGATGTTTTACTTTTGTATTATTCAACAGCTGAAACTAGCCACTGGGAAGACTCCCTGTATCTACTATAAAGCCTGGCACAAAAGGGCTTCAGAAAGTGCTGCCAGGCTTACACTATAGCAAAAAAAAAAAAAAAAAAAAAAAAGATATATGTCCCACATGTAGGTAATACTCTTCATATTTGATGAGCTTAAAATTATAGCAGAAACAGAAAAATAATTTGTGACTAACATAGATGAACTGATTTTTCAAAAAGACTGTTGGATTGCGCCTTTTGCCCCAGTGCATCTGTGATGACTGAATTTTTTTTTTTTTTTTAACTTATAAGAATTTATTTGAGCCAAACTGATGACAGTCAATTGCTGGGAAGCAAAATCTCTCCAGATTGAGAAAATGCTCCTGTGATGACTGATTTTAAAGAGGGCTGATTCATGGTCAGATTCTCTCTGCTATGGTGTTAAAAGAAAATCAACCAGTCTGATGATATCACAGGACTCATCAACAGATACCGCTATAGATAGCCCAAAACAATCCAGGTGGAATACACTAAAGCAAATATGGTACCCGTGCAGTCTTAGAGGATTTCTATTCTTATATGCCTAGACACTTGTCCAGGATCTTTAACATCACCAAAATGAGCTGGGAAACAAATGCAAAAATTAGAAAGTTTAACATACTGCTGGAAAAACCTTAGGAAAGGAGTTGGAGGTTCTTCTGGCAGAAGATGGGATCACTTTTCTTGGCTAAATCTTGGAATTTTCATAATATAGTTAAGAGGGAATGTATACATATGGCTAATAATTATTTCATTTGTTCATTTCTCCTTGAGCCATGTTGAGATTTAAGTGTTGTTGTTTATCTGCTCACTAAACAGATTATATAGCAAATAGTTCAGCAACTTAAAGTATCCAAAGAGTACTTCATAACCCAGATAGAGAGTACAAATATGACTATGATTTGACAAGGATTCTGAACAGCATAGTATTGGACATGGCCAACAAGAGAAAGACTTCCTGTTGATGAAAAGGAAGGACTGTAAAAAAGCTTTTGATTTTTGCAATTCCTGACTTTGGGTTACTTTCTACAACTGTTGCTTGTCAAAGAAGCACAGTCTTGATCCTAAATCACCCTTTTTTTTTTTTTTCTAAAACCAAAGCAGCTGAAGGTGATTTTCCAGATTTCTTTACCCTTACACCATATAATTTTGCAAACTAAGAATGCTTATTTATTTTTGCAGAAGGCATGCCTCATATCCCTCATCACATTCCCATTTTTATACCCTTTTAGTGCAACCAAAATACAAAATCTTTGCCAACTGCCACAAGCAGGCCAACCTCCCTTGATGGTGTTTTCTAGGATTCTAGAGGCATCTCATAGGTCCTTTCTCGCTAGCAAATGCTTAGAGATCTTTGAAATCTCTGCCCAAATATTAGTCCCCCCTTGTGGTGTTTTCTCACGCAATATGAGGTTTACAACTCAATCATCAGACTTATAGTATTATATGCTGCTTCCATGTTTTCTTTGTAGGTTATGGGCTTATCAAGTAAAAGGGTGTCTCAATTTTATTTCGTCATCACCTAATACAGTGCCTGGCATGGAGTTGACATTCAATAAATGTAGTAGACAAAGTGGTGTAAAAAATGGGTTTTTGAGTCCGTCTGACTTGTGTCACAGTCTTGGCTCCAAATATATAAGCTGTAAAATTTGACCGAGTTACTTATTCTAAATCTGTTTTATTTAGTTGAATTTGTTTATGAACATAAATGTGGTGTTTTTTAATTTTTTTAAAAATTAAGTTTATTGGGGTGTCATTGGTTAGTAAAATTATATAGGCTTCAAGTGTATATTTCTATAAAACCTCATGTATGTGTTGCATTGTGTGTTCACCACCCTGTCTGTTCTCCTTCCATCACGATATATTTGACCCTGTTTTCCCTCTTCTACCACCTTCCCTTCTCCTTTACTCTCTGGTAACCACTAAACTGTGTTGAACATGTTTATCATATTACATTTCTTTAGAACAAATTTTACATATTTGTTGGAAAGTGGAATAAGAATTCCACTTTTTCACATGTTTGTTGAAAAGTGGAATAAGGGTCATTTCCTGTGCTTTCTGACCTCTCCCTGCCAGGGAAGAATGTCTATATATATGTTAGTCACAGAGCTCAGAGGTAACTCAATACGTGACACGTAAATGAAGACTAACATGAGCATCCACTTTCAAAGGCTGCAGACTCTACGGCTAGCCTTTCCTCGGGCAGTTAAAGATGAAAAACTTATCTGGTGTCGCTAATATTATACCTGCATTTGAAGATTTCTTTGGCTATTTCAATTCTTTTGGAGTGTGGAAAACAATTGTTATTGAATTTTTGAGCCCCCTGGCAATAGATTTTAGTTGCAGCCATGCATATAAATATGCATTAAGTGTATTGTAGGCTCATAGATGTATATCTTAGATAATGTGAAGATAAGGTGAAATATAAACCTTGCCATGATGGCCCCAAGTCCTTCTTAAGTGCTTATGATATGAGAGCTGAGGATTTATTACAACTTGGGGTAATGATTTGTTATGGATCATTGTTGATCATATGATTCTAAAGTGAAAAATGTACTGCAATTCAAAAGATTTGTTTCCCTTAGATCTTATTTGTAACTCTCCTATTTGTTATATAGAATTTCAATACATATATTTATGATATATGCTGCTATAAATATGCTACAGCATTGAGATAGGATTCTTGGGATAAAGCTTTCTTTTTTTCCCCTTCAATGAGAGTTTTAAAACATTTATGCGGAGTAATGCATATAATATACTATATTAAGGGTATACCAGGTGTTCCTCACACCAATGACTATAAATACATATTGTTAGCCTATATTCAAGCACTTTATTTTGTCTGGTAAAAGTTAAGATAATTGGGAAGTTGGTTATGAACCGAGGGAGGCAGACTGGGTGTGGTATTGAGTATAATACGAACAATTCAGTGATTCCTAAAATGTATTTTTATGACATTCTCCACTAAATAAGCTAGCGTCGCAAATGCTAAAAATATTTGTAAGTTAATGGCTATGTTTCTTACCCATCCTTAAATGTTACAGAAACTTAAAATTTGCAAAGTGGTTTCACAGATCTCAGATAATTCCCATGATGCCCTAAGAAGCAGCTGAAGCAGGTTTACCTCTAGTATGTGACTAAACCAGTACTAGTGCCTTCCACTCTACCTCTCCCCACCAAGTCTTTTCACTCCTAGTGTTACTTGAACTACAGTCAAATATGCTTAGTATACTGTGTTATGTACTACCTTAAAGACCTTAACATTAACTATGCAGTTAATTTAAATATACACTATATATAATTATAAATAAAATATAAATAATTTAAATGGAAGTTCCCAAAAATTAAAAATAAAGAAATATAAGTATAAATGGAGGTCTCCCGTGAATTTATAAACTAAATTTATAAACTTCTTGTAAGCCAAATTTGTCATATATAAACCTTATAAAATATGTATAGAATCTGTGTTCAGAAAACTACAAATCACTGATGAAAGAAATCAAAGTTCCAATTAAAGCAAGAGCTATTCCATGTTAATGGATTGAAAGACTCAACATTGTAACGATGTCATTTATTTCTAATTTAATCTAGAAATTCAATGGGTGATGAAAATGGCACTTTATCGCTGTGATCTTCTTCACAAAAACCCATACGTTCAACCTAATTATGAGAAAAGCATTACACAAATTCCAATTAAGTTTTATAAAATACTCGATCAATCAATATTAATCAAAACTGTAAAAGTCATCCAAAACCAGGAAAGTCTGAGAAACTCTCACAGAAAAACAAACAAACAAACAAAAAAACAACTAATGACAATAATAGCTACGTTATATGTTGTACGTTACAGTTCAAAAATCATTTAAAAATAATTTTCCTCACTTTATTTCCACAGCAATCCTAGGTTGTAGACATTGTAGACCTTATATATATTTTTAGCTTAGGAAACCGAAAGAAAAATGAAATTACTTTCCCCAAATTATTTTGCTCCCACTTGGCATAGTCCAGGCTTAAACACATTTACATGGTTTTAAATCTAGCGATATAACATCTTTTCTAATACATTTTATGACATATGGTTGGATCTCAATAAATTAATATTTTTCCAATTTTCCTTTTTTAAAAGAATGTTATTCTAGTATCTATACCAAATGATCAAACACAAATAAAATTATTAACATTATTATTTATTAATCAATTTTTATGTGACAGTAGGCTTGCACAAGGAAAACAAAACTAAGATATAATCTAATACTTTGAAGAGTTCACATGAGATAGACAAGCATTCATAATACAGTGTGCTAAGGACTATAATAGGGGAAGGACTATGAGAACATGAGGAATAAATAAATAATTTAGCTTGAATGGTTGTACTGAAGTCAAATATTGTAGGAGAAAATCAAGATGATTGAAAACACAAGAATGGATAAAGAAGTTGTGGTATATATACACAATGGAATACTATTCAGCAGTAAGAAAAGATGAAATAGTACCATTTGTGACAACATGGATGAATCTTGAGAGTATAATGCTAAGCGAAATAAGTCAGACAGAAAAAGTAGAGAACCATATGATTTCACTAATACGTGGTATATAAAACTAAAAACAACAAAAGAACAAAACAAACAAATGAAACAAAAACTCATAGACATAGACAATAGGTTAGGTGTTACCAGAGGGTAAGGGGGGTGGGGGGCTCTAGAAGAGGGTAAATGGGGTCTAACGTATGGTGATGGAAAGAGAACTGACTCTGGGTGGTGAACACACAATGTGAGATATAGATGATGTATTACAGAATTGTACACCTGAAATTTGTGTAATTTTACTAACAATCGTCACACCAATAAACTAATTAAAAAGGGGGGTGGGAGGAGAAACACCCCACAAAGAAAAAGAAAAGAAAACACAAGAATAAATATAGTATTCTTCTCACTTTGAGCATACTGGTTTGAGCTGTTCAAACCTTGAGGTAGTTATGACTGCTCACATATCCATCAAAAGCTTTATCTGAGCTCCAGACATGCCAAGGTCAGGACAACAAGGAAACATCACACATCCAAGCAAGCATCAGCATTGATGGATGACTTAATTATCTTGGTTCCCTTATGAATGAATAGTGTAACCACTTTTAGGAGCTATTTTGCAGTCTCCAGGTTGACAATGACTTAGTTCAGCGGGATATTACAAATATGATCTGATAAGATAAAAACATTTCAAACATTGCAAAGCTTCAATGGTTTTCCCATAGCAGGCTATAATGTGGGCTTGACAATGTACTTGTGATATAACAAGACAGCTAGCTTATGAATGGATGCCACTGGTATCTGGATATACTTTCAAAGAAAGACATATTTGTCATTTGCTACAACAGATGTTTGGTCAGACAAGTTCAGCAGAGAGCATGGGCTAATTGAATGCCTAGTTTTAAAACACACATGCGTACACACACACGCGCACGCACACACACTCGCAACTGGAGCTAATAGGCATAAGAAAGTGAAGTAACACTTCCATCAGACTGCTAAGTCTAAAAAAAGTATTCAAATGACAGAAATGCCAATTAGCTTTCAATAAAAGAGCAAACACTTGGTTTAGAAATTGAGAAATACCTACGCAAAGACTCAGGGAAGGAATAGGTATATGTATATATCTAGAGGAGATTTTTGTGTTACATTTCAATCACAACTTTTAAAATATTTGCACAGTTGCCATAACAAACCCAGGTTCTTTGTTGTTGTTTGTTTGTTTGGGGGGAATGGGTGGGCATTGTTTGTTTGTCTTTTTATGTGAAGGCTAGATGGAAACAGCTGTGAAATTTCCCAACAAGCACATTCCTTTTCAAGTACAAACTTAGAAATAATTATATTTGGTGAGCTTGATGGTTCTTATAGTGGATATTCTGAATTTATATTGTCAGTGAATTTAGAAAAACCTGCATTTCCAAAATATTACTTAACCTCAAACAAACCACTCTCAGCTTTACCATAAACCGTCATGCATTTTGGGAGCTCCCCTCAAATTGATCCTGGACATCAGAATCCAGATTGGAACTCACTAATTTAGCTTCAGCTGCATACTGGGTGCTCTATTTATGTGTCAGTTTTTTTTTCACTTTACTGAGAATCCGAATACAACACTTTTTTGGGGAGTAATCATTCTAATCATGTAGATATACTTCCAAAGTTCAAATGTTGATTGAGAAACTTACTAGCTGTAATTTTAAGTACCATACTTAAGTCTCTGAGCTTATTTTTGTTTTTATTAAAATATATTTTATATATAACAGGTGTAGATTTAAGGTGTATATGTTAATTTGATACATTTTTATATTATACTATGATTGTAGCAATAGCACCCCTATCATGTTATATGTTATATAATTATCATTTCTTTTTAGTGGTTGGAATAATTAAGTTCTAGTATCTTAGTAAGTTTGAAGATAAAACATTGTTGTCTACATTCACTATACTGTTTTATCTCTAGGACTTATTTACTACTCAATATAAGTTTGTACCCTTAAACATCTATCCTATCCCTTCATCCCCTCTCCCCTAGTAACCATCATTTTATTCTGCTTGTATGAGTTTAGCTTTTTTAAGATTCCACATATGAGTGATAGTATACAGTATTTGTCTTTCTGTCTGACGTATTATCACTTAGAATAATGTTTACAAGTTTTATCCACGTTGTCACAAATGACAAGATGTCTTTGTTTCTCATGGCTGAATAATTATACCACATCTTCTTTAGCCATTCATCCCCTGATGGGCACTTAGGTTGTTTCCATATCTTGGCTATTGTAAATAATGTTGCCATAAAATCGCAGTGTATAGATCTCTGCAATATTTTGATTTTATTTCCTTTAGTTTTAAACCAGAAGTGAAATTGCTGGATGATATAGTAGATCTAACTTTATTTTTTGAGGAACCTCTGTATTGCTTTCTGTAATGGCTGAAAGAACCAATTTGCATTCCCAACAGTATATAATGGTTCCCTTTTTTTGACATCCTCTCCAATACTTGTTACCTGTTGTTTCCTTGATGATAGCTATTTTAACAGGTGTGAGGTGATATATCATTGTGGTTTTGATTTGCATTTCCCTAATGATGAGTGATGTTGAACATTTTTTCATGTATATGTAGGCCATTTGGATGTCTTTGGAAAAATATCTATTTAGTAACTTTCCCCATTTTTAAATCAGGTTGTGTTTTGTTTGTTTGTTTGTTATTGAGTTGTATGAGTTATTTATGTATTTTAGATATTAACCCCTTATCCAATACATGGTTTGCAAAAATTTCTCCCATCCTGTAAATTCACGTTTTATTTGTTAATTGTTCTTTTACTGAGAAGAGCTTTTAAGTTTGATATAGTCCTACCTGTTGAATTTTGCTTTTATTTGTTTATATTTTTGGTGTCATCCCAAAAATCATATCCAAAATCAGTGTCAAGGAGATTCTTCCTTACATTTTCTTCTAGGAGTTTTATGGTATCAGATCTCAAGTTTAAGTCTTTGATCCATTTGGAGTTAATTTTTGTGAGTGGTGTAAAGGTCCAAATTAATTTTTCTGCATAGGTTTATGCAGTTTTCTCAGCACCATTTGTTGAAGAGACTATCCTTTTACCATTAGTTGTTCTTGGCTCACTTGTCATATATTAATTGACTGTATATGCGAGGTTTAATTCTGGTCTCTCTATACTGTACCATTTGTCTATGTGTCTGTTCTTAGGCCATTACCATACTGTTTTAATTATTATAGCTTTGTATTATAGTTTGAAATTAGGCAGTGTGACACCTCTGGCTTTGTTCTTTTTCAGAGTGCTTTGGCTATTTAAAGTCTTTATGGTTCCATACAAATTTTAGGAGTGTTTTCTTTTTTCTATTATGCTAAAAACTGCCATTGTAATTTTGATGGGGATTGCATTAAGTCTATAAATTAATGATTTTGGGTAGTATTGGCATTTTAACAATGTTAATTCCTATCCATTAACATGGCACATCTTTCCATTTGTGTCTTCTTCAATTTCATTCACAAAGTCTTGTAATTTTTATTGTACAGCTCTTCAATTTCCTTGGTTAAATTTATATTTAGGTGTTTTATTGTTTTTGATATCAATGTGAATGAGATAGTTTTCTTTATTTGTTTTTCAGATGTTTCATTATTCGTGTATACAAATGCAACTGACTTTTTGTATTTTAATTTTATATTCTGCAACTTTACTGAAATAGTTGATTAGCTTCAACAGTTTTTCACTTGAGTCTTTGGGATTTTCTATGTATAAAATTATGAAATCATCTGCAAATAACGACAATTTCACTTCTTTTTTTTCTATCAAAAGCCTTTTATTTGTTTGTCTTGCCAAATTGCTCTAGCTAGGGCTTCCAATACTGTAATGAATAAGAGTGGTGAGAGGGGGCATCTTGTTTTGTTCCTGATCTTAGTGGAATAGCTTTCAGTTTGTCACCATTGGGTACAATGTTAGCTGTGGGTGTGTCATATATGGCCATTAATATGTTGAAGTATGTTCCTTTTATGCACAGTTTGTTGAAGTTTTTTATCATGAAAGGATCTCCCAATTTGTCAGATGCTTCTGCATCTACTGAGATAATCATTTGATTTTTTTGTCTTACATTATTGTGATATATTTACTAATTTGCATATGTTGAACCATTCTTGCATCCCATGAATAAATTTCACTTGGTATTGGTATATAATTCTTTTACTGTGTTCTTGAATTTGCTTTGCTAATATTTTCTTGAGAATTTTTGCATCTATATTCAGGGACATTAATCTATAGTTTTCTTTGCTTATAGTGTCCCTGTCTTTGATATCAGGGTAATGCTGGCCTCATTGAAGGAGTTTGGCAGTGTTTCCTCCTCTTTAATTTTTTGGAAGAGATTGAGAAAAAATATGCCTTTTTTATTTTCAAATGTTTGCTAGAATTTGATAGTGAATCTAGCTGGTCCTGGAGTTTTCTGTTTTGGGAGGTTTTTGACTACTGATTCATCTCTTTACTCATTATTGATCTGTTCAGATTTTCTATTTCTTCCTAATTTGGTCTTGTTAGATTATATGTTTCTAGAAATTTATCCATTTCTTCTAGTTTATCTAATTTGTTGACATATAATTGCTCATAATAGTCTGCTATGATCCTATGTAGTTCTGTAGTATCAATTGTAATGTCTTCTCTTTTATTTCTAATTTTATTTATTTGACTCTTCTGTTCTTCTTAGTTTAGCCAAATTTTGTCAATTTGTTTAACTTTTAAAAAAACAGCCGTTCGTTTCATTGACCTTTTCCTAGTCTCTATTTCATTTATTTTTGCTTTGATATTTATTTCCTTACTAACTTTGAGCTCAATTTGTTTTTCATTTTGTATGTCTTTGAGGTGTAAAGTTCAGTTGTTTATTTGAGATCTTCATAATTTTTAATATATATATATATAGATACACATACACACACACACACACACACACACACACACACACACACACACACATATATATTTGCTCCTATAAACTTTCCTGTCAGAACTGCTTTTTTGCAGCATTTCATAATACTTGGAATGTTGTGTTCCCATTTTTATTTGTTTCAAGATAATTTTTCAGTTCCAATTCTAGATGTTTCTTCACTTCTTTTATTTGGAACATGTTTCTTTGTTTCTTCATTCTGGCTGACTCTCTGTGTTTGCTTCAATGTATTAGGTAGATCTTCTAGGTCTCTCAGTCTTTGCATGGTGGACTTATGAAGTATGTGTGCTTTATATTTGAATTGCACAGTCTCCCTACTTCTCCTGGGCGTGTGTTCCAGAGGTGTCCCTTGTCTTGTGTGTATTCTCCTGTTGAAGTTGAGCTTTAATCGCTTCTGGCCTGTCAGTAGGTGTCAGTAGGTGACTAGCTGTGAGAATTGGCTCTGCCCACAGTGTATGAGATGTTGTGTGAGGGTTGACCCATCAGATGACTCTTGGATCCTGTGGGCTCTTGTGCCTGTAGAGAATTCCCTTTGGGTGTGTCACTTGTAGGTCAAACCCCATCACGTTCTGGTTTGGTCTGAAGTTGGCCTCTGGGTATATTGATTCTTGTACTTCTTGGGCTGGGTCCTGGTGCAGGATAATTTCAGAACAAAATAAATCAACAAGCACAACTACTACAACAACAAAAATAAATACACTCACATGTAAAAACAACGAACACTCAACACAAACAAAAATATCAATAATACAAAAAACAAAAGGAAAAAAATTGCAACACCCCCCAAAAAAAAATCAATGAAGAAAAATGGAAAGAAGGAGGAAAAGTAGAGCAAGGAAAAGAAAAGAGAGAGAGAAAGGGGAAAAATTTTATATGTGTGTGTGTGTGTGTGTGTGTGTGTGTGTGTATATATATATATGTATATATATGTATATATATATGTATACATATATGTATAATGATAATAAAAAACAAAACAGTAATTTAAAAAAGCTCCAGTTTTGGCTTAAGTCCAACAAGTTATCTCCAGGTTGTCCTCTGCTGTACAAAAACTCCTGTGTCTTGTGGAGGCAGAGCTGGCTACCTGGCACCCCGAGTGACCCTGGCAATGCAATTCTAGATGAGTGGGATTATGGGGTGTGGTTGGTAGTTTTTACAAAGTCAGTGCAGTGTCTGCTCTCACCTGCACACACGTGCAATGAGAGCACCACAGCCAGCCACTGGGAGGTGGGCTTATTCCCTATGCCCAGGTCTCCTGGGTCTTAGGGCACTTCTTCTGTTGGGGTGTGGAAGGTGTGAGATTTCTGAGCTGCTGAAAGCTCAGAGGTGCCTCTGCCATCTGCAGCTGACCTCTGCGTGTGTCTCAGCAGCTGTAATTGCCCTGGTGGGAGCAGCCCAGAAAAGGTGGGGGCTGGGTAGGCAGGTGTTTTTGTCTGCCTGTCCAGCCTCTTCCCTAGGTAACAGTTGCAAACTGACATCTTCCAGTTTTTGAGGGTTACAGCTCCTCTGTAATCTGACACTACTCTGTTCAGGTACCAGTTTAAGATTCTGGAAGGGCAGGGATAGCATTGCTGTGGGAGAGTCGGGGGAGGGGTCTGAGTATGGAGTTTTCTCTGCTTTCTGTCTGACAGAGAGAGTCCAGCTGCAGTTCTCAACTGAGGTTTCTGCCTTGAACGCTGGGCACAGCCATCCTATATGCTGGTCTCTTGGCAGGACTGTGGGGTGCAGGGAGGGAGGCCACACCTGGCTGCTGCGATCTCCAGTCTGAGTCCTGGGGCCCCACGTCTCCACAGCCGCAGAGGCAGGCCACATCTCCACACCTCTCCCTTCTCTGTTCCCCTGCTGGCCTGGTTTGCCCAACCTCAGGTATCCTCGTGCGAGTCTCTCAGCTGTCCTATATGATGAGCAGAGAATCCTTTGATGAGTTATAGATGTTCATTCAATTTGTGGTAACTTCCAGGGAAGAACTGAAGAAGTCCACCTCACTGCCTCCATTTCTATGACATCACACTATGTATTACTTTTCAACATTGAATTGAATTATAGTAGCAATGTGTAGTATGACATTCACTCAAAAGATGGCATTAGTAAAATGAATGCTAGCATCAACATGCAGCAGGCAGGAAAGTCAAAGAAAATAGCAGAAGCATGGTTGTCATTCATGGAACACAAGACCATTTTGAAGTGGTATTTAAAATTTGAGAACATTGTGGAAATACAACAATGGAGACATGAGTATGCAATGAAAGCTCCAACATGCCTAACAATTGCATGCATTTGTGGTAAGTTTGAGATGCATGGTATTTCGGGAAGAAATTGAAGCAGCTTGTGCAGCGATACAAGTGGACACTTTGGTCAATGTTGCTCAAGCAGTAGTTCCCCTTAATCAGATGTGTCTGGACACTGATGGTAACCACTTTAAGCACCTCTTGTAATTGCAGAAGTCCAACGTGACTTGTATTCATCTTTTGTTACTGGTATATATTGAATATTACAATTTTAATATAGTTTTTTCCTTTTTTAAAATATGTATATATTTTTTGGCACCCTCTATATATCAGTATGGATCATGAATGTTTATTTTATACTTCAGGTTATAATCCAGTAATGCTTTATTTTATTTGGTTGTTCAAATTGTCTCAGTTTTGGCCATTGGAACTCTTTTATCAATATAATTTTTGTATTCTTCTTTCTCTTTCCTTTTTTTTTCTTCTTTTTGTCTTTCTTTGCCCTCCCTCCCTCTCTCCCTTAGCCTTTCTTTGCTTTCTGGCACTAGAAGAAACTCCAGGCTCATCTTCTACATAATCTGCCCCAGTATGTTAATCAGTGCTTTCTCCAAAGATCCTTGGTTCCTTTGAATGGAAAGTCATATTATAACCCAAGATTTTGGTGCTAAATGTGCTTGTTGATACTGATGTATTCCTTTTGATACTCATCTGATGGCACCTAAATATATGTGTATTTTAACCCTTCTATTTACATACATCTATAAATGTTTGTATATGTGACCATCTATCTATTTAGCTTAAAATGAGCTCATACTGATTCTGAAACTCCAATTCACTACCATCTAGATCCCCTTCCACATTGGTAAATTCTCACTCCAACAGTGAGAAACCTAGCTACCATCCTCTACCAACCATTTATTTAACGGTTCAATTTCAGTATACATGCAGAACAGTATCCAAATTGTGAATTGGTACACCATGGGAAACAACTTTATCAACTGGATTATAGTATTTATTATACACAGTTCCTTTTGCCTTTAGTCATACAGACTGTACCAGTTTCCAAAGTTAATTAGGTAAACACCTTTTCTCCATACCACTTTCAGTGAAATTGTTTTATATATTTGTGATGTAATTAGATTATTTTGTCACATTGCACATTCTATTCTAGGGTCCACCAAATTCCTAAATTATGTATTTTAATTGCATACATTAAGGTCCACTCTTTGTGCTTTGAAGTTCTATGGGTTTTGACAAATGCCTAATGTTATGTATGTATCATTACTGTTTAATACAGAATAGATTTACTGACAATAATACCCTGTATTTTTATCTATTGATCACTTTTACAGTTGCTCCTTGGCAACCAGTGATCATTTTACTCTCTCTAATGTGTGCCTTTTACTGAACGTCAAATAATTAGAATCATACAGTGTGTAGCACTTTACAGTTGGCTTTCTTTACTTTCCAATATTCATTTAAGATTTATTCACATTTATACCTGGCTTGATATCTCATTCCTATTTATTGTTGCATAGTATTTCATTGGATGGATGGTACTCACTTTGTTATTGAAAGGCATCTTTGTCACTATCAGTTTTTGGCTACCATGAATAAGGTTTCTATAAATATCTCTGTATAGGTTTTCATGTGAACGTAAGTTTTCACTTCATTTGGATAAATACCTAGGAGGGTCTTCTTTCTATTTATAGTTTTATTCAGATTTCTTACCTCTTCATGATTTAGTCTGGGTAGGTTTTGTGTTTCTAGAAATTTGTCCATTTCATCTAGGTCATCCAGTTTTTTGGTGTACAATTGTTTATAGTGCTCTCCTACAATCCTTTTTTATTTCTATAGAATTAGCAGTAATGTTCCATTTTAATTTCTGATTTTAGTAATTTGAGTTTTCTCTTTAATTCTTAGTCTATCTAACTAAATGTTTTCAATTTTGTTTCTTTTCGTAGAATAAACTTTTCGTTTTGTTGATTTTTTTCTTTGTATCCTATTCTCTATTTTATTTGTTATCTCTGCTCTAATCTTTTTTTTAAATTTTATTTTATTAAATTTATTGGGGTGACAATTGTTAGTAAAATTACATAGATTTCAGGTGTACAATTCTGTATTACATCATCTATAAATCCCATTGTGTGTTCATCACCCAGAGTCAGTTCTCCTTCCATCACCATATATTCGATCTGTGTCTATGAGTTTCTGTTTCTCATTTGTTTGTCTTGTTCTTTTGTTGCTTTTGGTTTATATACCACATATCAGTGAAATCACATGGTTCTCTGCTTTTTCTGTCTGACTTATTTCGCTCAGCATTACACTCTCAAGATCCATCCATGTTGTCACAAATGTTCCTATAGCATCTTTTCTTACCGCCGAATAGTATTCCATTGTGTATATATACCACAACTTCTTTATCCATTCATCTATCGAAGGACATTTTGGTTGTTTCCATGTCTTGGCCACCGTAAACAAAGCTGCAATGAACATTGGAGTACACGTGTCTTTATCTCTAAATGTTTTCAGATTTTTTGGGTAGATACCCAGGAGAGGGATTGCTGGGTCACATGGCAATTCTATTTGTAATTTTTTGAGGAACCGCCACACTGCCTTCCATAACGGCTGCATCAGTCTGCATTCCCACCAACAGTGTATGAGGGTTCCTTTTTCTCCACAGCCTCTCCAACATTTGTTACTATTTGTCTTGTTGATGATAGCCATTCTGACTGGGGTGAGGTGATATCTCATTGTGTTCTGATTTGCATTTCTCTGATTATTAGTGATGTTGTCTGCTCTAATCTTTATTTCCTTCTTTTTGCTAGTTTCGGTTTAGTTTGTTCTTTTTCAGGTTCCCTAAGTTGTAATGTTAGGTTGATGATTTCAGATCTTTCTTGTTTTCAATGTAAGTGTTTATAGCTATAAATTTCTCCCTTAGTACTGCTTTTGCTGCACTCCATGAGTTTTGGTATGTTGTGTTTTTATTTTCATTTGTTTCAAGATACTTTTTGCTTTCCCATTTGATTTCTTCTTTGATCCATTGGTTGCTTAGGGTGTGTTGTTTAATTTCAACAAATTTGTGAATTTCCAGTTTTCCTTTTGTTTTTGATTTCTATCATCATCCCTTGTAGTTGGAAAAGATAATTTGTAAGACATTTTTATATTTATTGAGTCTTAATTTGTGGCCTAGCATATGGTCTATCCTGGAAAATGTCTTATGTGCACTTGAGAAGAATGTGTATGCTCCTGTTGTTGGGCAGAGAATTCTGTATATGTCTGTTAGATCGAATTGCTTTTGTGTTCAGTTAGTCCTTTTGTGTTGTGTAAGTCCTCTATTTCCTTACTTATCTTCTGTTTCATTGTTCTATCTGTTATTGACAGTGAGGTATTGAAGTCTCCAATTATTATTGTAGAACTTCTAATTCTCCTTTCAATTCTGTCAGTTTCTGATTTATATATTTTGATGATTTGTAATGTGTGTAGATGTTTATAATTGCTATGTCTTCTTGACATATTAAACCTTTTATAAATATCTTTGTCTACTGAAACAGATTTTGATTTAAAATCTATTTTGTCGGATATTAGTATAGCCACCCCCTACTCTCTTTTAGTTACCATTTGTATGAAATATCTTTTTCTATCCTTTCATTTTCAATATATTTGTGTCATGGATCCAAGGTCAATCTCTTGTAGACAGCATTTTGTTGGATCATGTTTTTTAAATCCACTTTGCCATTCTCTGTCTTTTGATGGAAGAGTTTAATCCATTCACACTTAAAGTAATTAATGATAAGGAGGGATTTCTGTCATTTTGCTATTTGCTGTATGCCTTATAACTTTTTTGCCCCTTATTTCATATATTATTGTCTTTTGTGTTTAGTTGATTTTTTTTTCTTTTTTTTGTGTAGTGAAATGTTTAAATTACTTTCTCATTTCCTTTTGTGTCTGTTTTATACTTATTTTCTTTATGGTTACCATGAGGATTATATTTAACATCCTAAAGTTATAATGTTCTAATTTGAATTTTTACCGTATTAACTTTAATAACATACAGAACCTCTGCTCCTTTACTGTTTTGTCCCCCCCTCCTTTTGGCTGTTGGTCACAAAATTACACTTAATACATTGTGTACCCCAAAATAAAAATTAATAATTTGGAACACATAAATTTCTTAAGTAGAAAACAAAATGTTGAGTTAAAACAAAAGTTATGATACTTGCTTTTAGACTAATAATTTTTTTAAAAAGTATGTCTCTTAAATCATATAGAAAATAAAATGTGGAGTTGCAAACTATTGTTACAATAATACTAGATTTTATAATTGCCCATATATTTACCATGATTGAGATCTTTATATCTTCATATGACGTTGAATACTGTCTAATGTCCTTTTATTTCATCCTGCAGGATTCCAGTGAACATTTCTTGCAGGGCCAGTCTGGTGGTTACAAATTCACTCAGGTTTTGTTTATCTAGGAATGTCTTGATTTCTCTCTGATTTTTGAAGGACAGTTTTTCTGGATGTACGATTCTTATTTGACAGTATTTTTCTTTTAGCACTTTGAATACATCAACCCACTGCCTTTTGGCTTCCAAAGTTTCCAATGAGAAGTTTGCTGATAATCCTATTGAAGATTTCTTGTATGTGGTGAACCACTTCTCTCTTATTGTTTTAAAGATTTTCTCATGGTCTTTGTCTTTCAAAAGTTTGATTATAATGTGACTCGGTGTGAGTCTTTGAGTTCATCTTAGAGTTTGTTGAACCTTTTGGATATTTATATTTATGTCTTTTCTCAAATTTGGGACATTTTCAGGCATTATTTCTTTAAAGATTTTTTTCTGTCCCTCTCTCTCTGAATCTTTTAGTGGGCTGTGCCTCTGGCTATGACTAACAAATGTTTATTTGGTCTGTTTTCTTTCTTTTCCATTGGTGATCCAGAAAGCCTAGATGGAGCTGGAGCTGGGTAATTCCTCGTTGGTCAGAGAAAGCACAGGCAATTATCAGCAAACTTTTATCACTGAGTATACTTCTGTTATGGAGAACATGCGAGGCACTCTAAGCATATTTCAAAATATTTATTATTCTCCCCCGACCTGTTCCTGGCCAGAAACAAGATAATTTTTTCTTACCTTTTTATCCTGAGAAACTGATGAGGTTTCTGAAGGTAAAAACCCATTACAGCTCCCCTCTTAAGACCAAATCCTCCAAAAGTGTCTCACTCTCATGTTAGTCCATGTTCTACCTCCAGCAATTCATAAATGTTACCATTTAATTTGCTACCAATGCCTCTAGCAGCTTTTGCCCTGAGTAAGCTGATCTCCTCTGTGATTTTGTTTGCCTGTCTCTCTAGATGCTGCTGTGATGATTGTCCTCTGACCTAAATTCTATGATGAACCTAAGAAAATAATGAATTTATAGTTTGTTCTCCCTGTTCTTTGGTGAATATGGGTATGACAGCTTTCAAGCTCTGTACATGTTGAATCTGAAAGCAGATGTTCTTTTCAATATTGAACCACAATCTGCCTTCTTATATCTTCCCAATAAGTCTAACATTAACCTTTAGATACCCACAAAACAACACCTAAAATATTTTTGTTTATAAACTTTACTTGAAGCCTAGAGGAAAGATAATTTAGAGTTGTAGCTTACTTACTAGATTCTTGATCATGTGTTAGAAATTAATATGATATCAAATCAATCTTTCAAGGTAGATAGTATTATATCCTTTTTACAGATGTGGAACCAGATACTTGAAAAGGTGAAATAAGTTATTCAACATAACAGCTAGAAAATGGCAGAAATATGGTGAGAACCTGGGCTCATAGGATTAGAAATCAAACTCTATTGTTTCTATTGCAACATGCTGCTTCCCAGTAGTCACATCTATGCTGGCAGGGGAGTGGGAACAGAGGTCAGAGGGTGACATGGGATTTCTTCCCTGCTATTTTTGAGAGATCTGAGAAAGATCCCTTGTTTTAAAATGTACCTGCAATTTTGTTTTTATTCAAGTATGGTGAAGCCAACAGATGAGGAGATGACTGCCATTGAAAAGGTACATTTTTACTCACAGTTCCCAGGAGAAGGATGAATCCCAGGCCATGTCATGCAGGACCATGCAAAGAAGTACCAGGGTTGGTCAAGAGGCCAGAAGGAGTGAGGGGAAAACATGAGCCAGAGCCTTTTTTTTGTTGTTTCTATGGAAAGAAATGAGTGAAGCAAGGTAGGAAGCTGAGCGAGTTTACAATTACAACCTTTGAATACTTTTGGCAGGCTCTGGGTGGTCATTAGTTGTATACACCTGAACCATCCCTAAATTATCCTGGGGTGATTTAGGGCAGGAGGATAGTGGCCTGGGTTGAAGGAGTCTGGTGAAAAGAAGCAGAAGGACGATATGGGTTAAGGATTGGTTTGTTTAAATATAAAAGGCATGTTCACAGATACATTATTTGCTATCTCCAGGAATTGACTAATTGGGGTCTGCAAGGTACTCAAGTTGTCAAAGCATCATAAAAGTAAAAAAGAAAAAGAAATTATTAATACACTCCTCTAGCTAGATGAAAACAGGGATCTATTTCATATTTTCACTCTTTTTCTGATTTTCCTTTAAGAAGCCTATTTAATTTTTTATCTGATTTAGCCTTCCTTTATTTAGCTTTATTTGGCACATGAGACTCACTTGTTGGCATGCTCAATACTGTCCTAGATTGGGAGCCTATGCTGACATCGGTGTCACTATGGCTCCATTAACTAATGCAAATTAGAATTAACTACCAGTGAGTTTGAAGATTTCAGGAGATCAAAGGAAAATACATGACTACAAGGTGGCAGTAACATGAAGTGAGCTTTATTAGGTTGGTGCTTTGACAGGTTGAATGCCAGGGGAAGGGAAGTCCCTTGCAGCAGGCAGCATGAGGCCACCACTGACGAGGAGACGAGGGTAAGGGAACTGTTAAGGAAAAAGGAATTGGCAAAGTGGCTTATATATTTAGACACTGTTGCTCAAGAAGATGGGGAGCCTCTGTGTCAGGGAACTCTGAACAGCAGCAGCAGGTCTTGCTGGCCCCGATCTGTGACTGGCAAATGTTGGGTGCAGTTTCACAGGATATGAAAAACAGGCAGGCTGCCAATGGCTAAATATGCTTATTTGGTCTGTATGTAAAGCAATGAGCTATGGAAAACTTTGCCATTGGCCCCTGTAAGTTTTGAGCTAATGGTCCGAGCATGCTGTAAGGAATTCCAAAATACTAATACACAGGGACCATCTTTTCTTCATTTGGACAATACTAGCATGTCCCAGATATAATATTCCATCAAAACTTTAGCAATGTTGACAGTTATACACAAATTGTTTTCACAAAAGATTGCACCAGATGTGGGGTGCCGTGTGTAAGTTCTGATTACTCCATTATCTTTTATCACAATGCTCTTTATCCTGTGCATGATTATTTTTAAGTTTTTGTGTACTAAGATAGTATTCCTCTTTAGTCCCTGTTCCTAAATCCAAACCAGTAACTGAGGTCCTCAAACCTATTAACTTCTGCCTTCTAAGTTTTCTGCATTCTTCTTCCTCTTTCATTCTTCCTCACCCAACCCTCTGATAGGAGAATTGATAAAAATTAACTGATACATTCAATGCTGTTGCCTGCCCAGATCTTCCACTTTAGAGTGGGGAAATGTTGTTTTTTTGTTTTAGGAATCTTCAAACACGTTCATTTGATTCATGTAAAATACTGTATATTCGTTGTTTACATGCTACAAAATGAAGTGATGGTAGAGGTAGAATGGAAGAGTTGAGATAGTGGATATGTAAATAAATAACACAAGCATTCTGAACCCCAGACATTTATACACAAGGATAGACATTAATAATGTGCTAAAGGAGGTGTAGAGTAATATTAAAAG
The DNA here is from genome assembly GCF_036562045.2 of Rhinolophus sinicus. Lineage (NCBI taxonomy): Eukaryota > Metazoa > Chordata > Mammalia > Chiroptera > Rhinolophidae > Rhinolophus > Rhinolophus sinicus. Next base: position 100,842,324 of record NC_133756.1, on the reverse strand, counting down.
ACGCCACAGACGGGCTACATACTGGCCAGTTTTAGAAAGAAGGTGGATCAGGAAAGGAATGTTTGTGTAGGTGTTATTTGAATATGACTTGAAATTATGTTGGGGTTTGCTCATAAGGAAATAAGAGGAGAGTAACTATAGGGCAGAAATAAGAAATAATAGATAAACATACATATTTTTATTTGGAGACATACAGAGATATATTTGGAAAGTCACATGACGTCAGAATGTGGAGGTAACCCTACCTTTGCATAAGAGCTATTTATGAAAATAAATTATCCTCATGGGTTAGGTTATAAGCATTCATGTGTCACCCATCATTGTAACCCACTGTAAGGACACTCAGAGCTGGAGGTCTTTTCAAAGTTTGGAGAAGTAAGACAACATGGGTTTGTATACAGTAACATAAATCTGAAGCCAAGAGGAGTTGATAGCATTCTTGCTCATCTATAAAACAAGTGTAAGAAGTTCACCATTTTTCAGAAGTACTTTGAGATTTAAATTGATTAGATGGATCAATTATTAGCAGTTATTTTTATCTTGGGGGTGTCAGAATTGAAATAGAATGAGTGGAGACTATTAAACTTGTACCTAACTATTTACTGCTGTCATGTTTCAACCTCATTTTTATCTTTAACTCACACTTACATAATTAAAAGTTCTGTGGTCTATAACAGCTGCTCATATTTACTTAATGCCTTCCTGGAGAACAGGAATATGGAATGAGGAGAAGGGTTAATGTCAGATGTATGAGTTTCAGCTCTTTGCTTTGATGCTTTTTAACTGTTTAAAATTAGAAAAACTAATTAAAAACTCAGAAGTTTACTTTACTCATCTGTTAGGATGCGAACTGCCTAGATGATTGTTTTGCAGATTTAACATATGCTGTAATGCGAAGTATACTTTTTTCGTACATAGTAGGTTCTCGTTGAATTTTTGCTCAACAAACCACACACATGTATCCATGTTCACAATGTTTAAAATAACATGAAGTGGCTAAAGGGAATCTGGATGTGTTGAGTCAGACAGACCTGTCCATGCCTCTCAAGTTATACCAAAATAGCTACCTGCTAAGCATCCTGGAGTGGAGGACGGACAGTTATTGCTATCACATCAGGTGCTGTCCATACTTGTCTTCCAGACTGGAGAATAGTCCAAGCACATGCAAGAGAGGCAACAGGCCATGAATGTACCTTTGTAGGACTCCAATTTTGTCTTTTTGGAATTTCAACTGCTGTCATACTATCAACGAAACATTAAGACAAAAACAAACCAAAAAATTCCTTTATTCTTTGAAGTAATAGGAGCAAAGAGTAGCACTACCCAATACCTTTGATAGGGTATAATATCTTATTATGCAACATTTATTTGAAAGGTATGTCAGGGTATGTTTGCATTAAAAATTGATGTAGCAAAAAATATGACATCATAATGGATTATATAATAGGAAAAATAGGAGAACTGAAATAAGTTAATTTCATATTATTTTTATAAGGCAGATAATGTTTGTAAAATAGACCAGTTTGCTATGGATTTCACTATTTTGATTTTCAAAATGATATGTAGAAACATGCTTAAAATTTCCAACACAGTGCAAGAACTCTAGGCTTATGGCCTGTTAATGACAATTGTGAACCCTGAAGTTATGACTGGACAGTATATATCACTGTATGTATATAGCGAATGAGATGAGCCAGCTTGTCAGATCAGCATTGGACCCCTGTATAATGAGACGTGAACGTTCTTTATAAATTCCAGTTTTCTCAAAATTTGTCCACTCAATGTACTTTTCTTTGAGGTAGACTTTTTCTTTCTTGCCTTATGAATATATCAGTTATTTTTTAAAATTTAGTTCTTCCCTCCTGAAATACCATTAAAATGACAATAAAAATACAAATCTGCTGGTCAAAAAGGATGGGCAAAAGATTTCCACAAAGGTTTGGAAGCCAGATGTGGAAGGAAAAATGTAGCTTACTGTTTTAGGAATGTCAAAGTAGCTACAATCTATAGGTACCATGGCTATGGAGTAGAAGACTGATGTGAAAAAAGATGATTCATCCAAAGAAACATGGAAGGCTCAGAATACAGATGTACCAATATCTTATCATGAGTAATTACAGAATGAGGCCACAAAGGAAATGGAAGAGATAAAATTATCAATAAAAATTAAAATGTTTCTCAGACTGAAGGATAGAATATGAATCTCAGGATTGGTTAGGGAATTATTTTGGCACATTCAATACAAAGAAAAAAAAACTATATATATATATATATATATATATATCCACATATATACATGAAAACACAAATATATGTGGCACTAAGGCCCATAATTGTAAAATTTGTAAACATTGAGAATAAACTGATAAACAGAGAGCCCTAAGATCTTCAAGAAAACAATGTATTTTTAAGAAGAATCCAAATGTCACTTCTCAAGAGGAAGAATCAGACCGAAAAGAAAATACTGAAAGAATTATTGTATACAAATATTCTATACCTATTGCAACTACTAATTGAGTTAGAAGGAAGTATAAAAATGTTTTTGAACATTTGAAACCTCACCATCTATCTTTGATCTTTTCTTAAGAAACTGCCAGATATGGACTCCATAAAAAGGAGAGAGAAGATTAAGAAGCGAGAATGGAGATTTTCTGTAGAGGCTGTAAACCATGTGAGGGAGATGATGTCAGTTGATTATCATGGTCAGATTTCCTCCACAGTCCCTTCCTATTATATACCCAGTTCTGATTCAATAGCAAGCTATAATGCCTCACTTTTATCATGTTGAGAAATTGTTAGGCTTAATTTTTCAGAATTACAATATACCTCTTAAAGTGACTATGTTATCAATCAGTAGTCAATAAACACTTGATAAATGATCCTCACAAGTAATTTATTGACAGACACAAAGTAAATATGTTTTCTTGATGGATAATGTTGTTACTGCAACATTAAACTAGGTGGTTAATCAAAGAGATGATGTACAACATGAATAAAGGCCATTCTGGGACCTTCTAGCTTTGGGAATCTCTAAATAATTAAATAGATGCAAATGCATTTATAGTAAGGAAAATGAATTGTCTCATCATGATTAAAAACCACTGATATGTTCAAAGACATGATACATCATCTCATAAGAATCTCTCCTTATGAGTAATATTGTAAATTCTTATGAGTAATATTAACAATGACAACATGTTTTTCTGGCCAAGTACTTTGTGTATTCTTTATTTTACTTCTTTTCTACAAAGAGACATAAATTAAAAATTATTTTTATCCCAACACTTTTTGTAATCATGATATGAAGAGATCCTCCATCAAATATCTGTATTATTTCTTTGTATATTAATATTACCGTTTTTCTTCCTTAACTGCTTTTGATTCTGTATCTATCATTGATTGAAATAACTCAGAATCTTTCTCTCAGCTTCTTTTTCTCTTATGCACACGCACATAACTCTCCACCCCACAGACACACACTCTCTCTTTCTCCCAATATCTTTACTTTGTATTCAATATTTTTCCTACTATATAAGGGTCACCACATTAGCAATTTTTATTCATGATAGTTTTATATCATATTGGCCTTTGTTTTCATTAATATGACAAAAACCTCATTAGCAGAGACGCTTACTAGCATTTTGTCATGGAAAATAGTTTCTTCATTTTATATTAGCACCATAATATGAGATAACAAATGACTACCTAACATTTTTGCAACTCCTCCATTTGAGCAATGGAACACATCCAACACAGTAGGTAGGAGGATATTGTAGATGCTGTATCTGCCTTTTGTTTCAAGAGATTTGGTAAGTAACAGTAGTAATAGTTACAGCAATAGCAATTAAACCCTACAATTGTGTGCTTAATATTGTATTTTCCTAATTGCTTATATTGAGAAGGACCTGTCTTGGGTCCTAATATTAATAGTTTGTTCCTTGATGTGATTAGGCAAAAAAATATGTATGTCTAGGCACTGAAGCTAATAATTATGTCTTGAATAAGGTTACCTCTGTTCCTGTTATACCAGCAACAAAAACAGACAGTGAAACATGTTTCTCCAGTCTGTATTGTCTAGACTAGTGGTGTTAAGGAGAGGATGAAAGGAAAAAGAGCTTTATGCCTAGAGAATGGACCCCGATTTCATCAGTATAATTCATCCATTGCTAAAAGGGATCTCTATGTGAATTGTTTTAATAGTTCTCCCGTGTTGTCAGAGACAGAATTATATTTATATAATTCAAATTAAAGGAGAGTAAACAGTTCAATTTAAAAACAGAGGAGCTATGAGAGAGGCATAAAGAAAAAGACAGTAAAAGATTAAAAATTAAGATTTGAAGTCATATGTCTAAATTCAATTCCCATGTCGGTCACTTAATGCTGTTATGGCATTGGTCAGTCTCTTTACCTTTCTTCATCTATGAAATGTAAATAGTATTAACTCTGTCACAAAGATTATTAGAATCAAAGGAAATTGTAATTGTAGCATCATTGCCTGGTATTTAATAAGTTCTAAATGAATACTGTGTTTTTTCTTGATTATCTTTTCAATTGCTAAATCAAAATATTCCAGAGTTGAAATGATGCCTAAGAGATCATCCAGTCCTATGTTCTAATTTTCTCCTAGCTGCTTTATTCCTTTGGTCATTTACTTGGTAGCAGATGTCTACTAGGGAAGGAACATACTTTTCAGATTATAGGTTTATAATTGGGGTAGTTTAGATTTACACTTGTACCACAACTGTACTTAGAACTATTGCTATAAAGATATTTTTTCCTCAAAATTCCTAGTTTATAAAGGTAGATACATAAAAGCAAATGCTCTAACCAAAATGCTACATCTCTGAATCTCATTTTATATTGAAGATAAATGGCAATCTTACAAAGTGCTATATATAAAAAGAGTGAAGAGATGAGAGTGGGAACCTGAGGTCAAGTAATTTCATACATAAAAGCAGCTAACATTCCAAGAATACATTCTTTAAATAAGACATTATGATAAAAAAAAACAAAACATAATATGGTCATTTCTTAATAAATTTTTTAGAAAGCAAGGAGAAACATGTGATTCATTTGATAAGATAAATGTTTTATATCTTGATAGAGATGTTTACACAGAAAGACACTTAGCAAAACTCATCAAATTTTGCAATTAATATTTGCATTTCACTGTATACCAATGCAGCTTAATTTTAAAAAGTAAGGTATCTTAAATTTGTGGTAGTATATCTTGATTATAACTGAGATGTTAGGTTCCATCTAGTATTTAGGAGGGAACTAGTTACTAACCTTTACGCAGGATAAACAGGGTTGGAAAAGGGTAAGTCAAGATAAAGTGTTTAGTGTGGGGAGGAAGAAACTAAACATGCTTTGTTTTAAATTTACAGAAGTAATCCTTGTCATTGCATCTTGTTCTCTTCCAAAAGAAAACAATATCTTCTTCAATTTTTATATAGCTGTTATTTTTCACAATCTCTTTCACGTGTTATGAAAAATCATTAAGCACACTCTGGTTTATGGTTTCTGAATGTTAGAATATTTACATTAAAAAAAGTTCTGGAATGTTGACAGATGTATTCTTTTGGATGTTTTGATGCTGGAGTATATGCTATTAACTATTACACTATGTTCCATTTTCATGCTAACCTAAGGGAGAATATTGAAATCTAGACTTGGGAAAGAGTCTTTTTTGAAATTTTGCGCTTTATCTCTATTTTCTAAAAATGTTCTATTTTCTGGAAATCTATGTTAGACTCTAACAGAAGGTTTGGTCCAGGAATGCACTGGACACTCTCTGAACACAGATTGCGTAGGGACAGTGAGACCTGGAATGATGAAGAATGCTATGCTGGAGTGAAAGCAAGAATTAGTTGTCAGAAACACGTAGGGAATAAAACTTGTTTATTCAAAATGAAGGCTAAGAGCAACTCCTGAGGACAAGAAAGGCTTTAGTTCATGTGGGGCATGAAATAAAACTGTGAATTCTCTGCAGAAACCTTATTAAAATTATAAATTGGATGACTTCTACAGATTAGGTTTAGGAATGATTGTGTTAGGTTCTCCAGATATATCAAATATATATACACACATATATACATACATATACATATATAAACACACACACATATATATACATATCCATCCATATATATAATATTATATATAGAATATATAGATATCCTCTTGGTTATCTTCTTGGTTATCTATATGACCTATATCTATCTCTCATCTAACTACATACCTAGCTAGATAGAAATTATATATATATAATCTGTTGTATCTATCTATCTATCTATCTATCTATCTATCTATCTATCATCTATGTCTCTATCTTTATCTATTTCCTATTCCAATAAGATAAAGATAGAAAGATAGAGAGTTAGGGAGAGATAGATAGATGATAGATAGATAGATAGATAGATAGATAGATAGATAGATAGATAGATAGATAGATAGATAGACAGACAGATGAAGGAAGGGAGGAAAGAAAGAAGGAAAGGAAGAAAGAAAGAAAAAAACGGGTTTCTCTCTTTCTCTCTCTTTCCCTCCCTCCCTCCCTCCCTTCCTCCCTCCGTATGTATAAATATTTATATATATTTAGTTTGTTTTTCTGGAGAAACTTGACAGATAGATAGATAGATAGACAGACAGACAGACAGACAGACAATGAACCGTTGGCTCAAGTGATTATGGAGGCTGAGTCCCATGATCTGCCATTGGCAAGCTGGAAACCAAGGAAAACTAGTGGTGCGCTTTTTAGCCCAAGTGCAAAGACCGAGAACCAGAAGAGTCAGTGGTATAAATCACTGTCAAACAACAAGAAAAGACCAATGTCCTAGTTCAAGTAGGCAGGAAAAAAAAGAAAGGAGGTAATTTCCTCCTTTATGTGCCTCTTCTATGTAGGCTGTCAGTGGGTTAGATAATGCCCACCCACTTTGGGGAGGGCAGTCTTTTTTACTTACTCTGCCAATTTAAATGTTAATCTTGTCTCGAAACACCCTCACAGGCACATCCAGAAATAATGTTTAGTCTGGGCAACCTGTGGGGCGGTCAAGTTGACACATAAAATTGACCATCACATGGGAGTCCATTCTATTAAAATGTTTTGGAGCTCAGAGGAACACCACCATGTTCCAGACATATGGGTGTTATTTCTCAGTGTATAATTCGAATATGCCAGAGAGTGAGGATTATTGTCATTGGCTAGCTGATATTGATGATGCTTGATCCCCACAGAAGTATATTCCCTGTTTTTCTGACAGGGGATACACAGTGCGTAACACTCAAATTCACGATTGATGGAAATAGTAATTTTCGTTTTTCATAAATGCAGGAAGTTGGACAAGAACACGTATACCCCTAATCAATGATAGATGGAAGATATGAGAATATAAACAAAATGAATTTGAACTCAGAATCATCTTCATGAAGGTCATCACACACCATCTAAATGAAATATCAGAGCAGTTGGGATAAATACAAGCATCACTTGCTAAATAGAGTAGCATTTAAAGTTACCTAAACATCAAGCTTTGCATTGGTTGTATCTTTCCAAAGTTATATTCATTTAAATTATACCTGCACAGAACTTGATAATCATGTAAGTGTTGCACGAAAACTAATACAATATGTGAATATAAATTTCATATTGTCTCATTATCCATGTGTGAATCTTTATTACAAAAAACCCAAAATCTAATTTGGAGGTTTTACATAATATATTTTAATTTGTGGATGAAAGATCTGCATTGTAATTACAAAACTTAATTTAACTCATCTATCTGATAAGAACATTTATGCAGATTTATACATATTCATCTAACATCAAAGCTGACAGGACTGTTAAGCTGAGTTTTACCCTGATTTCCAATATTTAACTCTGAAAATATAATTTTGATGTGTAATAGTGAAGATAAATAGTGATGCTCTAGAGCATTCATTACATAGTAGAGAAAAATTACTCAACCCTTTTACTTCTCAAGGTTGTTTAAATCACACCTTCTGACATGTTCTTAAAGACAGTAATATTAAGTTGCAATATAACTTTTCAGTTGAAGGTGTTTTCACCTCATATTAATACTCTAAGAAAGATACAGATAATTACACTCAATTTAAAGATGAGAAACTTAAAAAACTGAGACTGATTTCTTCTGAAAGCACTCAGTTGCTAAGTTGAGAAGCTAGGCTCAGAATCTAGTCTGCATTGATTTCCATCTTTCTTAAATGGACAGAGCATGTTCTGTACCCTCACATTCACTTTGGATGACATGAAGCCTTCAATATTTTGAAATAACTTCCTAAGAGCTAAGTCATATATATTTCACAGGATAAAAAGAAATATTGGAAAAAAATGACCTCTTCATTATCTATTATTACACCTTAATTCTCAAATTTCATAGAGTATTTACGAGGTCTGACAATTAAGTTCATGAACTTCTTACAACAATGTTCCTAACCTTTTTGATATTAGAGGGATTACTCATTATGAATTTGTATCAAATGGACAGACTGTTAACCAAATTTACTATTTGGGAGTACTGAAAAGTCTGCATGAAAAAGTGAGAGCTGAATTTTTTTCCAACAATTCATGGCTCTTGCATCACCGCAAAGCACCAACTCAAACGTTACTGTCTGTGAGGGAGTTTTTAGCCAGTAAACAAATAACTGTATTGGAACACCCTCCCTACTCACCTGATCTAGCCCCCAATGACTTCTTTCTTTACCTGAAGATAACGGAAATATTGAAAGGAAGACATTTTGATGACATTTAGGACATCGAGGGTAATATGACGACAGCTCTGATGGCCATTCCAGAGAAAGAGTTCCAAATTTGCTTTGAAGGGTGGACTAGGTGCTGGCATCAGTGCATAACTTCCCAAGGGGAGTACTTTGAAGGTGACTGTAGTGATATTCAGCAATGAGGTAGGTAGCACTTTTTCTAGGATGAGTTTGCCAACTTAATTGATAGATCTCATATGACACAGGATAAAAAAATTTAAGCATTTTATATACATTTCCACATAACTTTATAACAACCCTGTGAGGTACAAGTTATGTTTTTGTCCCAGGTCTTTTCAAATGATAAAACTTAAGACAAAGAAATTAAGGTAATTTCCTAAGGTTATTCCAGTAATAGGTAGTTGTATCAGGATTAAAATACTTCAGTATAGACACATTTGCCCCAATTTGGGACATTTTGAAAATAGGGAAAAATTTAAAATTCATCTAGATTAATCTGTGATATTCAAAAGAATTGAGGGAAAATAAAAGTAGAATTTGAAATTGAAAGAGTTTAACAAACAATCATAGTGCTTGGTTTCTGTGTTGATTTCACATTAATGTGTTCTCTTATACACTGCAGCATTTTAATAGAATGTGCTGCTTTGAAACTATTTGTTGATTGAAATGATTTAATGAGGGCAATGCATAAACATGAATGTTTCCATTCCAAATCTGATCCTATATAATAGGCTAAAAATACATTAACTTTTGTTTAAAGCAAAACTGTGAGAGTTTAACGGTGTTCTTATTTCTTAGAACTTTATGGAGGTGGCAATTCAATATAAATAACTGGACAAAATTCCATAAAAGCACTCCTTCACATACCAGAGGTATGAAACTCAGAGATAAGTGTTCCAAGTTTCAAGCCAATTGCTCCCAAACCTTGCAAAACGTCAACTTGTGAAAGCAGGTCATTTGTACTGAACCACTGCCAACATATCAGAGTAAAACATATTTCTTGTTGAAATGTAAATGATTGGCCCCTGAACTCTTTAATAATATATTTGGCATTATAGGGGATTTGAGGTCCCTGTTTGAACTATGCTATGCTAAAAATAAAAACCAAGCACAATGGTCGACTTCAGTTTATTGCCTGGAAACCACTCTTTTGTGCAGGAGAATGGCCTTAGAGTTGGAGGTTTTGAATTTCTTGTTGTAGTCTTTTATAGAGTAGAACTAGCCTAAATATATATATATATATATATATATATATATATATATATATATATATATATATATATATATGTTATATAGAGTAGAACTAGCCTAAATATATATATATTTAGGCTAAATAAATATATATAATACACATCTCCATGACAAAGACATTTTATATAGAAGAAGTCATTTTATATTACAAATGAAGTTTACATTAAATTATTTATTTTACACTAAATCTCAACAGTTAACTTTTTCTAGGTAAATTTTACTTGTTTTCATTCACACCAAAATTGAAGATTTGGAATATGATTTATATATTCAGGAAATCAATATATACATATAGACAATTAGAAGTGTTTTAGTGCTTTCTGCTCCTCCTAAATGCTCTCACCCTACTTCCGTAATTCTCATGGAGAAGAATATTCTGATTGGTTTGATTCTGTGATGCCGACTAGCCAGTATTAACTTCGCACATTAGCGATGTTAATGTACTTTACATATATACTCTCCCTCCTTCCTCTCATATAGTCAGGGTCAAGTCTTTTATCTGCATAGTAGACTTAGTCACCTTTTGGTTTATCTTTCTTTGAGAGGAGTAAAAAAATATATAAAAGGGTGCCAAAAATGTACACATTTTAAGAAAGGAAAAAACTATATTAGTTGTAATACTCAATATATACCAATAACAAAAGATGAATACAAGCAATATTTGACTTCTGCAATGATAAGAGGTACTCAAAGTGGTTACCATCAGTGTTCAGACCCTTCTGATTATGGCAAACTACTGGTTGAGCCTAGATAACATCTCTTAAAATGTGTATACATTTTTTGGTACCCCAGTATATGAATTCTGCATAAACGGTAAGTTGAACCAGCCAGTTCTGGCATTCTAATCTTCTTTCTTTTGGCACAGAGGGTAAATACCTAAGTTTAAGTTTAAGTATATGGATAATGGGAGGTCTCATAGGGCTACATAAACTCTCTAATCTTGAAAAATAAATAGAGTTGGGGTATTCTCCTAGGTAAAATGCTTTCCCCTTTTATCATGCCTTGTATGCATATATTTATTGCATGAAGCATAAGGGAAAGAGTAGCTGGGTCAAGATAGGGTTTGTGCATTTCTGGTCTTGATACCATCGAATCACTTTTCACTCTCATGATCATTTATAATCTTGTCTACTGTCTTCTCTACTAATAACATTTTGCTGAGCACAGTGGGATATAGAAATGTACCCCATTCAGTCATTTCTAAGCATTTCTTTTTATCTCACTCATGTTCACGTGCATAACAACCCCATAGGGATACCAGGTTTTGTTATCTGGCTTGGATTTCTGCAGGGTGTACTGAATACAGTTTAGTTCATTCTCACAAGTAATCATAACCCACCAGTGTGTTGAGACTTCCTGTAGAATATGGGTGAATTGTGGCACTGGATTGGACAAGAGTGGCGCACCTGAGCAGGAAAAGTGGTGAAATCTAAACAAGAACTGTCTGATCCATGCAAATAATCTCATAAAAATAACATGAACTGATTCTCCAGTAAGTAGTCATTTGAATTTTTGCAAACCACATAACCTTTCCTGAAGTCAGTTTGTTCATTTGTGTTATCAGATTTTTAGATTAGCACATAAGTAACAGCCCTCCTAACCCTAATATATCATAAATCTAAAATTAAACTTCTTTAGGTGAATACTTTTTATTTATCCTCCTGAACTGTGAGTGTCCCAGAATGAGAAGTTAGCAGAAACTTAGAAGAGGTAAGGTAAGGATCAAAAAAGGATATCTCCAAAGACTCTTTGAACCGATGGCTGGATTAGAGTTCATCAACCTCAAGTACATGTCTCATCCTGGTTTAGGATGCACTTTAAAGAATTATCAGAGCAGAGGAAAAGTGTCTAGGTAGAACAAAGGAAACATTGTGCAAAAAAGCTATCTGGAAGCATTAAATCGCTATCATCCATTTCTGCACTGTTCCTTTTAATAGCAGAGGTCTGCCTGTGTCCTGGGTACAATATTAAAAGGTCTTAGCTTTCAAGAAACTAAAAATGTTAGTCTTCTTATTATTTCTATTTTCACTACTTTCTTCCAAGGCATAAGTGAAGGAAAAGATCTCTTAACGAAACTCCTTTAAGAGGCTAATTGGTACATTTGACATTCTTGAAATCCTACGTAGGCAGTTGATTCCTTCAGCTTGAGACTTTGATTTCTGTAAAAATGTAATTCCTTGTGGGAGAAGTATGGCTTTAGGTTGAATGTTTGTGATAAGGTTTTATATGGATCCACCATGAAGATCAGAAGCCTCCAAAGAGTAAGCAGGAGTAAAAGAATCTGGAAAGGAGAGCTGACAGGGAGATCAAAATAGGATGAGGGCTATCCTATTTGGATCTCCCTGTCAGAAATAAATCTCTTTTAAACTATCCCCTTAATGGATATAACTGTACATAAGCATCACCTCCACTCATCACACTCCCTAAAGAGCTTTTTGATACTCCCCCCGCAAAGAAAAATTACAACCTCAGTGTCAGCTCAGTAATTGTACGCTGGCTATAAAGCTATCTTATATGACAAGGATAAATCTTTCAAGCAAAACCTGCTTCCCATTCAAGATAGGGTTACAGCTGCAATAACATTTATGGGATTTAAGAGTTGAATTGTGGAACAAAAATACTTCTCAAGGGATGAATTTTGGGTCTATATTGGCCCAACCTAAATATCCTAAAATCCAATAGGGCATTGTGGCTTTGCCTGTTATTTGCTGTAAGGTTCAAAAAAGGTAAAATGGAACAAGTGAGTTTGGATTATTAATGTGAGTGTGTGTGTGGTGGGGGGAGAATTTACTAAAGTCGAAACTATTATTTTTTGGTCATATTTTAGACATAACAGATTAATCAGCCAAATGTATATGTTGGGATCACCCAAAGTCTCTAGCACAGTTTTTCCTGGCCTTATTTCTGCTATAACACATGTGGCAGTAACATACATGTGCTTGAGAAACCCATGGCTGACTCAGGTTATATACTAGCTTAAACCATGTGCTACATAAAACTGAAGATGAGCTATCTATATCTTGACTTCATATAACAAACTTTCAATACTGTGTGTGGAGAGACAGAGGTTGAGCAGCACCGACATGACAGATAGTAGAGATTTAGTGAATACTCACTGCATCACTGAGTGGATGAATGTCTGGGGTGGCACGAACTGCATCAAAATATCAATACTCTCAGTTAATGTGGTTTTGTGTAGCAAGCTGAGATAAGAGCAGTAACAGAGAAGCTTTTTCAGCATAGATATGTGTTTCAAGGAAAGAAAGACTCCTGTATGTTTGGACCATCTGCATTCAAGACTATTTTCATTCTTTCAACAAATACTTATTTAATATCTAAAATAAACTACAATATATACTAGATGTCAGCAATAAAAAGATGAATATGACAGCTCTGTCTTTAAAATTTCTCATTCGCTTGTGAGCAATTGTCATGTACACAAAGAATTATTTAGTACAGCAGCTCCTTCTCTGTAAAGATATAATGTAGAGTATGACAGAGTAATTTTAAAATGAAAATAGCAGTTCTCTATTATTTAATAATCTTATAACTGGATGGGGACATTGTTACTTTGGAGTTTCTTTCTAGTTCTATAATCTTGTAATCCATGATAATTATGTACAAAGGACCCTCAGATTTTGATAAATACATTTGTAAATTTAATTGTGTTCATATGCATACATGAATGAAAACTGTTTTCTTCAGAATTCTTTCAAAACAATGAAATTCAACATAATTTTATCACTGAATATGCTGCTTTCTTTATTCTTTAATCAAAATTTTGAAATGCTGCTAAGGAACAGAAAGATTTCATATCCTCACTCAGTAGATGATGTGCTTTTCTGAACTCTGAGTGGCATGACTTTTTTTTTTTCCTCTGTGGGATCCAAGATGAAGTTATGAATGTCAGTGTGTCAGTTAACATTTGAGAACCATATCTGATGAGTCTATTAGACCTTTACAAGTCCACTTCCTGGGGGTTTTTCTCAAAGGAGAGTCATGGCTATTTTGCACTAGGCAGAGAGGAAGCACAAGCTCTTAAAAAAGGTGGGAGTGGTTAAATTAAAGATATTAAATTGGATGGGATGAGGAAAGCAATATAATAAAAATGTCATATCGTGTTAGTAACCTTGTGCTAAGAGGGGCAAACTTTGTTGGAGTTCATGGTGGAAGCTCCATAGAAAAGACCAAAATGGAAGAAATCAAAGCTTTTTAAATGTGAGAGATTTGATCTGAAAGCTTGTTTTCCTTATTGTTCTTCTTTACACACAATTTCCCAAAGTGAAAGGACTAGAAAAAGTAACACCGTATTCCTTCAGTCTGTTTTTTATGTACCTTTATTGCATGGGTGTTTATTTATAGAGAATTAACAAAAGCCTCTGCAAACTCTATTCTTCCTAAATAACCACATTTCCACAACAATTATTTTAAAAATCCTGAACAAAATTCTTTTTTTTTAATAGACTGTTTTATTTCTTCCCACGGGAGCCATCACTTATACCTGTCAGATGTGGGGACTCAGTAGGATATAAATAGAGCAAAGAAGGAAAAAACAGAAAAATGAATAAAATGCATGCAAGAAGTGGAAAAGATGTGGGTGCTGATCTAGCTCCTGGGGTGGAGTGTTACATACTTAGTTTGGCTGGCAGGCATTATAGTATTCTCTGGCTAATGTCCAGACAAAATATTATCCATTGGGAGTTAAGAATGAAATTCTACTTTATGTACCAGCAGTGATTGGGAACCCAGGGTGCATAATATTATGTGTTCAGAAAGACTGGGAGATGGTCTGAGTGGTAATAGGGCTCCAGCCATGATGATGTTCAGGGACAGGTTTCAAAATCTGTGACTAGCTTTGGCAAAAAATACGGTAAGGTTTCATTTAAGGTGGGAGCAGAAATATAAGCTGGTAACCAGAATAGTAATTTAAAAGAAGTGACAAAGGTCTTGTCTGAACAATAAGAGACAACACACAAAGTGCATAATAAGCCCCTTAAAAAATTCAGGAGATGTCAAACAGAGAAATGTGACTAAGTTCTGAAAGAGATGAATAGACACTGATTGCTGTAATAGTCTTCAGTGGGGAGAGGATTGTTTTTAGCCTCTGTCGTTGGTGACACAATTTGAATTTTAGTTTCCCTAAAAACCTTTAATTAGGACATAATAAGAAGTGCTTTGGAGAAGTCTAAAGAGGTTCTGCAGGGTCACAAAAGAGGTGACCAACTCTACTTACAGTTTACAGGAGGTGCTATTTGTGCAGTTTGAAAAATACTTAAGAGATCTCTGACATAAGGAGATGCATTCAAGACAAAAACACAAGATGTACAGCTGTGAATGGAAAGACACATTTTGTGGAGCAAGATCTTCAGTGGACTCTGGTGAGGTAGAAGAGAAGGAAGGAGAATAAAAGAAAGGGAGTAAATAAAGGCAATTGTGTAAAGCCCATGCAAAAGAGCATAGCCATGTTCTATTAATACTGAAAGGTCTTTAGATTGGTAACAGTCATGATCAGATTGCGTAGTAGGAAAACTTGAGTTCAAGAGCTCTCAAGGAGAAGGTTATCCTACTGGAAGAGATTTATTGAATTAAAATATATAGATGAAGAGAAATGTACAGAATTTTCTAGATAAAGTCAATGGTAAATGAAGGCATAGAGATGAGGACAATGGATTAGAAAGATAGTATGGTAAGTATGGGTCATGTTGGGGAAGAATGGACAACAGAGAAAATGCTGTGAGAATAAAATGAAAATAGATGCAGTTATTCTTGTTAACTTCTACTGAGTACTTATGTCATGCCAAGCACTATGCTGGACTCTTAATGTTCATTCTCGCATATGAGAGAATGCTTACCTTATGAGGTAGACACTATTGTCTTCGGTTTTTGGATTAGAAAATCAATCCAAAATAACACAAGTATTAGAAATAGTATTCAATCAGAATGTTTTTGATTTCTAATCCAATGATAGCAACCACTAAACTATCATTACACTCGTGGAACTGGAATCTTGTCACAGAAGTAGTATTGACCCTCACAAATAGGATTAGTAACACAACCAGGGAGCCATTTTTGCTAAAGTAGGAGGTGTGAGCCATGCCTTTTAAAGAGATTTCTGTTAAAAGCATTCATTTGACACTCAGATTATTGAGAGAAAAAAATGATCAGTTGTCTTCAAAAAGTGTGTTCTACAGATGGAGTTATAAAATATGGACCCTTTCTGTCTGAGAAAGAACACTCTAAAAGAATGATCAGAAGATTCCAGGTTATTGAGTTTATGTCTTTGTTTGTTCAGATGGAAGCAAAGCCAAGTGTTAAGCCTGAGAAAATTATAAAATTGTGGAATCAAAAGGGAAGGGAAGAAGTTGGTAGAGAGTAACCCCACTATTAAGACCACATTATCAAATTCATCCTGTTAGCAAGATTTAAGGGAATGAGACCTAGGCTTGTGAGGCTAGTAAAAATGGTGAGTAAAAATAGTATGTTTTTCTGTGTAATATTTCAGAATAGAACTTTAAATGGAGCCTGGGGGTAGAATTAGGGATATGCCAGGATTGAATCTTCTACAATTTAGTTTTTTATTTTAGACTCATGGCTCTAAGAATTAGTAGAGTCTCCCGTAACTGGTAGGGGCTTGATAAATATTTGCCCAATGTATCTGATATACACAAACGTGCACATGTGTGCAATCGTGTGTGTGTGTGTGTGTGTGTGTGTGTGCATATACAACCAAGTGTACCTAATGGACAACTATTTTTTTTCCCCTTTTCTTTATTGCTGCCCTGTATCATTATATTATGTGTATAACAGATTCATATCCTAGCTTCACCATGTTACTTAACCAGTTTATCTCAATTTTCTCATCTGTAAAATGGAAATGATAATATTAGTCCCTCTCTTTTAGGCTTCTTTTATTGAATAAATGAGTGACTTTCAAATTTGCAAAATAGTAAATAATAAGTACTCAAATATATTAGTGCTTACTAGTTTGTCCCCTGTTCACCTATCATTTGGGTCTTTGTACAGTAGTCCCCCTTTTCTGCATTTTTGTTTTCCATGGTTTTAGTGACCTGCAGTCAACCATGGTCCAAAAATATGAAGTGAAAAATTCCAGAAATAAACAATTTTTGAGTTTTAAATTGTGCTCTGTTCTGAGTATCGTAATGAAATCTTGTGCCATCTTGCTCTGTTTCACACAGGACATGAATCATCCCATTGGCCAGTGTATCCATTTTGTGTGTGCTTCCTGCCTGTTAGTCACTTAGCAGCCATTTGGATTATAGATCAACTGTTCTGGTATCTCAATTTTTTGTTCAAGAAACCCTTATTTTACTTAAGAATATTCCCAATGCACAAAAGTAGTGACACTGGCAACTTTTGTATGTCAAAGAAAAGCCGTAAAGTGCTTCTTTTAAGTACAAAGGTGAACGTTCTCGACTTAATAAGGAAAGAAAAAAAATTGTACGCTGAGATTGCTAAAATCTATGGTAAGAATAAATTTATTTGTGAAGCTGTGAAGAAAGACAAATAAATCCATTCTAGTTTTGCAACTCAAACTGCAAAAATTACAGCCATGGTGCATAATAAGTGCTTAGTTAAGAAAGAATGTTATGTTTGTGTGTGGAAGACATGGCACAAAGTTGTCTTCTGATTGATGGCAACCAGAAAGCATCTGTGTTGCACCAGAAAGCACTAAGCCCATACGTAGACTTCAGCATGTGATCCCCTGAAGCGAGTGACACTAAATTACTGCAAGGAAAGGATAGCTACACAAATTTAGGAATAGGTGTGGATAGAAGAATAGAAAAGATACTGAAGAGAGAGAGAGAAAGAGAGACCATATTTACATAACTTAATAGAGTACACTGTTTTAATTGTTCTATGTTATTAGTTATTCTCATTAATCTCTTACTTGCTTAATTTATAATTTAAACTTTATCATAGTATGTTTGTACATAAAAACATATATTTTTGTTTGTTTGTTTGTTTGGTATTATCTGTTGTTTTAGGCATCCACTGGGAGTTTTGGAACATATCCCCTATTGATAAGGGCAGAATAATGTAATAGCCTTCTCTCTAGTTTCTTTAAGCTTTTGAAATCATTACCCTCTAATATATTTCCCATGTCTGTCATAGAAATTCTGAGTTTGCAGATCTGATCTTGTTACCTTTTTCCTTAAAATTCTTCAAAGACTTCTTTTGTTTAAATAAATTACATCGTTAACACTAAACCCATGAGAAGATGCACAAGGCTCTTCTCTCCCTCCATACTTTTGGTAGCATTACTTTCTAGTACTCCTCATATTTCATCCTTTCCCAATGGAATTTTCCCAGATATAACCAGCCTTTTCATGTTTTCATTGTATTTTGTATATTATGTTCTCTCTAAAAGTTAGAATCCCCTCTCCTTTTCTCCTGTCTCTCCCTCCCTCCCTCTCTCCCTTTTCTCTCCCTTGTTTCCCCCCTTTTCTCCCTCATTCCCTTCTTTAATTTTTCTGTTTGGCAAGTCATTTATCCTCAAGCCATACGGAAATACTTTACTCAACATCTCATTACTCCTGTAGACCTTTAACTTGCCTGACTTAGAATCATCATTTTATTGAACTGAACTATGTTTTTGCATATCTGTGTTTGAACAAGATTATTAACACATATATCTTCTATCCTTAGCAGATAGCACGATGTCTAACACAATAGCCACTAAATAAATATTTGTTGACTAAATGAATTATTCTACTCAGTATTTCTCAATTTCTGGATGAGAACACTGAAGTTCAGAGATTGGATAGCAGTTATTTAATGGAAGATCTGGGGCTATTACTGCAGTCTCCAGATGTAGAATCTCATGTGTTACCTGTTAATTGTCACAAATTCACAAATAATAGTGTAGTTTCTGTAATACTGGAAAGTTAGTCATGATATTTGTACATTTTTGTACTGCCTGCAGCCTTCAGGCTTATCCATCAGCACCAGATTAAGTGTTCAAACTATTAATTATGAAAGTTTAAAATAAAGTAGCACCATATAACCAGTGGTTTAGTAATTAAAATGCATCAGATATTATAACAACCTTTGCATTAATCAAATCAAGAACCATGTATTTTACCAAATCCCTGTACTCAACAGTGTCTAAGAGCTGCCTTCCTTTTTCTATCTTCCATCTTAATATCTTAGGAAATCTCAGACAAAATAAACTTTGATCATTTGAGCTAAGTTGCATATCATTAGTATTTGGGGCCTTTTTTGTCATAATTTTTCTTGGGAAATCATTGCAAATTATTATTATTTTTTACATTTTTTATTAGTTTCAGGTGTAAACATTTATAATTTGTATCCCTCACACAGTGATAACCTCCCTCCCCCCATCTACTACCCCTCTGATATTGCATACAGCCATTACAGGGAATTATTTTATATTTGTATCTAGATGTTCAGTGAATGAAGTGAAATATCCTGGTCCCCTGCCCACATTGCCAGAATTAGCAGCCACTGCATCATCAGAGCTAAAACTTACACCATGTTTTTTATTCAAAATTACATCTATTAACTCATTCATAGATTCTAAACTTTCTTAGAGCTCTTTCTCCATCCCTAAATCATCACTATTTATAACATGTATTATTCTAACCACCATGTTTCCTTACCTCTAAATAACATTATTCACTGCCATAAAAATGGATGCCGGGGGCAGATAAACACCTTATATATAAAGACTTGAATAAGTAGCTCCACATTAATTAAAACCTAGAAATACAATATATCCTTACATTGTGAAATGAATGTAGACTAGAGAGGAATATTTTTTTAAAAAGCAGATATTAAAAGTAGGTAATTTAATACTCAGCCATAAATTAAATTCGGAGGAAAAATACAAAATTATATCCATAGGTACTCAGATAGTAAATTTTATCCCAGTTCAATGTTTCTGTTATTAGGTAGGTCATAGTTTTGTAGGGGAGAGATGAAGGTCATATAGAAAATTAAATTTTTACAGGTGTAGAAAAATTAAATTTAGGCTACAACTTGTCTATCTAAAGATACACATATTCTAATGTCACCTTATTTTGAGATTTCCATGATGTAAAGTCAAATAATCAGAGAGAAAAATATTTTGACTTTCGGAATCTCTGTGCACTTAGTTTTCCACTCCAAACTTTTTTTTCTCCCAAAGCAAATGGTCAACCTATTCTAGAAATTGACACTGGTAACAAATTTGAATTCAGAACTATCATTTATTTCCATTTTCAATCTGTGAGAATGAATGCAAAATCGTGAGGTAAAAATGCTAGAAAAATGTAAGAGCTACTAAGCTATAAATGACCTGTTTTGAATTTTTTTCTTCCAGTGTTTTACTGTAACTGAATTTTTAAGAAATAGGTGAAATAACTCATATATTCTGGCTAAACCCTATTTTTCTGATATTTGGAATCCTACTTATGTAAAATCACATTGTATGTAACTGCCTGGGGTAAAGCAACTGAATCCTTTCCCAAGTAAATCAAAAATTTCAATTTGAATATTTTCCATGAGAAACTTGTATGAAAGTGCTTTCCAAGGTTATTTATTATAAATAGAGAGGCATTATATTCATTACTATTGCCTTTGTCTTTGCACTGAAATGTTTGCTATAAGCACACTTTATTATTGACTGTCTATACAAGTTCCACACATTTATTTGTTTTCTACCTGACAGTATCTCAAGTTCAAAACAAGAAAAACTTTGTAAAATACTATAACTTGATTGCTTATATTTTTCAGTGAATTAATCCTTGAAGTCATTTCCAGAATTGTTTTTTATTTCATTAAATAAATCAAAATTCATGCAGAATTAAAGTAAGAAACATGTGATTCTAACTTTTATTGGAACATGTACTGTTTATTATTTAAAGAATTAAACCAAACAGTCAGATAGTCATAGTTTGGAAAACCAGGGTTCAAACTCTAAGTCAAATACCTTGTTCAGAGCATAGGTAATTCTATTTATAATTTATTTCTAAATTATTTCCAAGGCCATCTTATCTTTTATTGATAAAAGAATAATTCTTAAAAAGCAAAACAAAACAAAGAAGTTGGATAAACATTTCTTTTTTTTTCTTTTTTTTAAAAATATTTTTATTAAAATATAGCTAACATACAACATTATAATAGTTTCAGGGGTCCACCATAGTTATTCAACATTTATATACCTAAAGAAGTGATCACCATAAGTTCAGTAAGCATCTGACACTGTACCACGCTATCACAATATTATTGACTATATTCCCTTATGCTGTACATTGCATCTTTTTTTTTTTTTTTAAAGTTTATTGGGGTGACAATTGTTAGCAAAATTACATAGATTTCAGGTGTACAATTCTGTATTACATCATCTATAAATCCCATTGTGTGTTCACCCAGAGTCAGTTCTCCTTCCATCACCATATATTTGATCCCCCTTACCCTCATCTCCCACCTCCCACCCCCTTACCCTCTGGTAACCACTAAACTATTGTCTGTGTCTATGAGTTTCTGTTTCTCATTTGTTTGTCTTGTTCTTTTATTGTTTTTGGTGATAAACATTTCTTAAGGTATAAATGATGCTGTGACATAAATATGCCTCGAGAAAATTAAATCTATGATCATGCACCACATAACGACATTTTGGTTAACAATGGACTACATATAGATGGTGGTCCCATAAGGTTACAATGGAGCTGAAAAATTGCTATCTCCTAGTAACACTATTCCTATCATAACATCATAGTGCAACACATGGCATGCTTGTGGTGCTGCCGGTGTAAACAAACCTACTGTACTGCCAGTCTTATAAAAGTAGGGCATATGCAATTATATACAGCACATAGTACTTAATAATAAACGACTATGTTACTCGTTTGTGTATTTACTATACTAAACTTTTTATCATTATTTTAGTGTCTACTCTTTCTATTTACAAAAAAAACACACAAAGTTTGCTATAAAACAGTATGCCATGTTATACCAGCAGCAGTCTCATACATCTTGTGTTTACCATGATTCTTGACTGCCTCATTTTCTCCTGAGTTCAATGTAATCTCATGTTCTTATATATATTTAGTGTAGCCTAATTTTACAGTGTTCATAAAGTCTACAGTAGTGTACAGTGATGTCCTAGTCCTTCACCTTCACGTATCACTCACTCACTAACTCATCCAAAGCAACTTCAAGTCCTGCAAGCTCCATTTGTGTTTAAGTGCCCTATACACGTGTACCATTTGTTATCTTTTATATCATATTTTTTACCATACATTTCTATGTTGATATATGTTTAGCTACAGAAATACTACAATTGCCTACAGATTCCATATGGTAACTTGCTGTACAGGCTTGTAGCCTAGGAGCAATAGGCTGTACCATCTACTCTACATGTGTAGTAGGCTATACCATCTAGATTTGTGTAAGTGCACTCTGTGATAGTCACACAATGATGAAATCACCCAACAACGCATTTCTCAGGATGTATCCCCTTAGTTAAGTGGCACATGAACATACTTGGATGATCTCCTCTTTTAAAGTACCAGTAATGATCAATATCCAGCTTCCCTACCCATTGACAAATGCATGGTTCTATAATTTTGGGTGTGTGATTCCTTCTACAGGCTTGGGTATGCTTATAAAGAAAATCCAGACACATGGATTGGATGACATTTAATGAACTAATGAATTGTGCAAATTATTCAAAGGTGAGAGAATTGAATGAGCTCATTTCATAAATTCCAAATATAAAGGTATAAAGAGAACATTGAAGTGCTGATTTAACGACGTTTTCTGCTTAATGCGTAACCATGACTAACCACAGCATGGGGGAGCCTTCTGTTAATGAGGAAAACTTTTGTTGATACAAGTGAGGAACTAATAATGTCTACCTTTAGGGCAGATGAATCTATTATTGCAGTCCTGGTGAACAACAAAGAGGAGGGATAGAGCAGGAAATGTAATAAAATTGCTTCTCTTAAAGGAAAATGTCCTCTCCTTTGAAGTACAGAATTTCTTCTCTGGCTTCAACAGCAATGCTTTTCTTGTGTGTGCAGCAGGAAGGCAGGTGTGTCATAAAATAAACCAGCTTGTTCTTTTCTTCTTGAGTTATATTAGCTGAATTAATAAGCAGAGTGAGTACTCTAACTACATCTCATTCCTAATACTAATGCTTTCAATTTATGAAAAAATGTTTCCATTATCTGGAGTTCCTTTCTTATGTGTGATCTAATCAGAACACAGCAAGGATATAATATTAAATTCTGTATTCATTGAATTTCAAAAAATAGAGCAAAACTCAAGAAAACTAAAGGATATAATAAAACGATGGCAAAGACTGGAGTGGGAAATATTTGGAAGAGATACACATCCTAAAACTTGAGACACTAGGGGGTAGTGGAAATGAATGCGGCCTGATGTAGTAAGATCTAGGTTTAAACTCCTCATTCTGCTATTTAATATATAAGTGGTGTTTGTCAAGTTTCTTGACCTCAGTGAGCCTGATTTCCATTTTTGTATAAAAGGGTTGATAACATTCACCTGTGAGTGTAGTTTTAAACATTAATACATAATGTCTATAAAGAGCTTCCTTTTTTGTTTGTTTATTTTCATTTTATTACCTGAGTTATTTTGTGCCTCATTGTATGTTTGGCAGTTCTCATCTGGAGTCATTGGGAAGAGAATGCAATCTCACATTTTTAAAGTTGACGTCCTCCCACTAATTTTGTTGAACTCTGTCATAGGCTGTCACTGCTGTGCAAAGCATTTATAAGCACAATTGAAAATTAACCCAGTTTTCTAGCTATTTTGAGTTCCTATGGACTCATTTATTTATATTCATTTAAGCTAAAGTGATGAGGGAAACTGAGATTCATCTGAATCTTGGTACCAGAACACTGTCTGTGCAATTACTATTCTATCTCAAAGATGTTCTAGCAGTTAATTTGTGATGAGAGCAAATGGAAATTGGATACTCTGATTTCCACTTAATCCTTGATCCCGCTACTAAGTAGGACCAGATGATAAATCCTTGCTTAGCAGATTGGATTTCAGTAAAGATAGTACCATATTGGTTGTATTTGGTTATTTTCTCAGACTAAAATTATAATAGAAAATAAATGAAAACTTAATAGAGATAGTAAGGCTCAGCTGTTACAGTTGAAGCCCAATGTAATTCAAATTATTGAGACTGGTAATGTAAAATATTTAAAAATATCATGAATACTAATGGGCCATAAAGCAAGTTAGAAGAGATAAGTCTTAGATGTATATGATGACTTACTTTTATGTTAAATCTTGGTGACCTCAAACTGAGGTTCCAAACTTGGTAGACCAAATATGTTGACCACTTCACTAAGTCACTATAACTATAAAATAATCACCATCAGCCTTAAGGTATCAATGATAGGAGCCATGATATGCATTAATTCAAGTTTGTAAAATGAAATTGCAGTAATGATTGCTTCAAATTCCAGCCTGGTACTATTTATGTTTCAGTACAAGGAAACTCTGAAACTGCAACCTGCACTACGTGGTTGTATGGGGTCACAGACCTGGATGTAACAATTACCCCCAACTGGTGATTCTTAAATAAGGCACAACAAATCATTAAGATGCATGTCTCATGCTAGGCCATAATAGAGTCTCTTCTAATGGTTACTCTAGGTATCCGTGAGGTATGTTTATATATTTTGCAAATGCATTCTGATTTGGCAAATGCATTCTTGTTACTTGTTACCTCAGTTAGCTATCTAGTAGGGCTCTAGATCATTGCCTTATTATTCTTGTGGGTCTCTGATAACTATAACAGTTAACCAAGTAAACTTGAGGCAATCTCTGCTTCTGCTGTCCCACTTTGCACTTGGAAGGTATGTGGCCCCTGTATATTTTCCCCAGAGTGACAGCTGATACCAAGATTGACCATTTAAGACAATTTACTTGAAGAGTTGGCCAATTTGAAGGTAATTGTAAAAGCAAACTTTAAATCACTGATAACTATTTAATCCAAGGTCTTTAATACAGATTTGCTCCTGAGTTATCTTTCTCCTTTTAATTTCCGTGTTGTTCGGGCCAGTCTATAATCGTATTGCTTCAAAGGAATGGGCTTTAGCTTTTCTTTTTTACCTGGAGTCCAAGTCCCCACCTCTGGGCAGTGGTGGCTGTAGGAAGAAAGAAGATAGAGGATTGTCTTCCTAAAAGAAAAGATAATATACTGGGGAGCAACTCTACCACTAATGATTGAAATTTTAACTTCAATCTTAACAAAAATAATTGTGGTCTACATCATCTTGCCCACTCTATCAACTACTGGAAAGTAACTGTATTGTTATGACAGGTTTGACTTTTCATTGGCATAAAACATTCCAGAGTAGAAGTTTGCTTTATCATTGTGTAACAAAATAATTTTATGCAAATAAAAGGTGATTTCATTCACAAAGGGATTAAAACAAAAACAAGGATTTTGTTCTTTTGTTGGACAAAATTAAGCAGTTTCTCTCCCTTTCTAATAATCAAGACTTAACAAAAATAATTGTGGTTTAGATCATCTTGCCCACCCTATTACCTACTGGAAAGTAATTTTACATAATTTGTTTCTATGATATCCACTCAGCATTTAGATGAAATTGTTCCTCCTTAACTTTGTTTCATTTTTTTTATGTAATGTCAGCAGACATTTTAAAAAGGTTTTTATTAAAATAATAGCTGACATACAATACTACATTAGTTTCAAGTGTATACCATAGTTATGCAACATTTATATACCTAAAGAAATGATCACATCAATAAGTCCAGCAACCATCTGATACCATTCCACACTATCACAATATTATTGACTATATTCCCTATGCTGTACATTACATCCCCATGACTTACTTCTTTCATACCTGGAAATTTGAACTTCTTATTTCCCTTCACCTTTCACCCTCCTTTTAAATTTTTAATTACAATGACATTTAGTATTATTTTATATTAATTTCAGATGCACTGCCTACTGGTTAGACATTTATATAATTTACGAAGTGACCTCCCTGACTAGTACCCACCTGGCACTATACATAGCTATTGTCATATTTTTACTATATTCCCTATGCTGTGCTTTACATCTCCATGACTATTTCATAGCTACAAATTTGTATTTCTTAATCCCTTCACCTTTTTCACTCTGTCCCCAAACACCCTCCAAACTATTACCCCAATAAATCCAGTACCCATCTGGCACTATATAAAGTCTGGCAATTAAGTTCATGAACTTGTTGTAACGATGTTGCTAACCTTTTTTGATATCAGAGGGATTTTCATTATGAATTTGTACCAATTGGACAAATAGTTAACCAAGTTTACTATTTGGAAGTGCTGAAAAGGCTGTGTGAAAAAGTTAGATGACCTGAAGTTTTCGCCAACAATTCATGGCTCTTGCCATCACGACAATGCACTGACTCATAGGCACATCTGTGAGGGAGTTTTTAACCAGTAAACAAATAAGTGTATTGGAACACCCTCCCTACTCACCTGATCTGGTGACATTTTCATGACATTTTGAGGACATTCAGGACATCAGAGGTAATGCAGTGACAGCTCTGAGGGCCAGTCCAGCAAAAGAGTTCCAAAATTGCTTTGAAGGGTGGACTAGGTATTGGCATCGGTGCATAGCTTCCCAAGGGGAGTACTTCAAAGGTGACCATAGTGACATTCAGCAATGAGGTATGTAGCACTTTTTCTAAGATGAGTTCGTGAACTTAATTGTTGGACCACATATATACTAATTATTACATTATTATTGACTATATTCCTTGTGCTGTATGTTATATCCCCATGATTACTTTGTAACAACTAATTTGTACTGCTTAATCCCTTCCATACTTTCACCTATCTCCCCAAGCCCGCTTCTGTCTGACAACCATCAAAATATTCTCTGTATCTATTAGTTTGTTTTTGTTTTGTTTGTTTGTTTTGTACTTTAGATTTCAAATATAAGTGAAATCAAATTGCATCTATCTTTCTCTGATATACTCCACTCACCACAACATCCTCCATGTCCATCGTGCTGCCACAGATGGCAAGAATCTATTCCCTTCCATGGCTGAGCAATATTCCATGGTACATATGTACCACTTCCTCTTTATCTATTCATCCATCGACGGATACTCAGGCTGCCTCCACATCTTGACCACTGTTAACAGTGCTGCAATGAACATTTGGATAGACACATCCCCTCAAAGTAGTGTTTTGGATAAATACCCAGAAGTGAGATTACCAGGTCCTTCTTTGTCTCTTGTTATACCCTTTATTCTAAAGTCTATTTTGTCTAGTATAAGTATTGCTACCCCAGTTTTTTCTTTTCATCTCCATTTTCATGAAATATCTTTTACCATCCCTTTACTTTCAGTCTGTTTGTGTCTTTCAATATGAAGAGAGGCTTTTGTAGGCAGCATATATAAGGGTCTTATTTCCTTATTCGTTCTGCCACCCTATCTTCTAACCATTTATTTGATCCTTTGCTTCATCTAATCTGTTGATTCCATGTAATGTATTCTTCATTTCAGTCATTGTATTCTTTACTTCTGACTGGTTCTTTTTTTATGTTTTCTATTTTCATTTTTATGTTTCTTATCTCCTCATTGAAGTTCTCCCTGTGATCACTGAGCATCCTTTTAATCAGGGTTTTGAACTCCACATCTGGCAGATTGCTTGTCTCCATTTTATCTGTTCTTTTTCAGGAGCTTTGTTCTGTTCTTTCATTTGGTACATATTTCTTTGTCTGCCCATTGTGGCTGTCTCCCTGTATTTGTTTCTATTTATTAGGTAGAGCTGCTATGTCTCATGGTCATAGTAGAGTAGCTTTATTTAGTTTTCTGGGGCACCCAGTGGTGCAGTCTGCTTGAAAACCTAGGCTGATTGTACAGGTATGTCCCTTGTGTGTGCCCTCTCACTGTAGTTGAGACTTGGGTGCTGTTTGCACATCAAGGGAGGGATTGACCCTCAGGTTGATTGGTTGTGGACTGGTCATGACTACTGGAGGAGCTGTTGTTCAGGGGCTGACTGTATGGAGCCAATTACTATAGTCATTTTAGCCAGGCTCTGGTGCATGATGTGTCTGTCCTTTGGGAGTGTCATCCTTGAAGTCAGCCAGGTGCTGCTCTGGCTCAATCTGAATCTAGCCGCCCATCCTCAGGGCCACCTGGGAGGGGACCCGCCACAGGCCAAGTTCAGCTGCAGTCTGTGCCTTTCCGTGGACCACCTCCCATGAGCCACAAAGCCATCTGTACATGGCAGCTGCCTGTGTTGGGGTTGGAGTTGTCTGGAGAGGCCAAGACACAAACCAAGGTCAGGTGCTGCTAGTGCCTGGCTTGGAGCTGCTCAGCAAAAGGTATAGGACATGCTGAGGCCAGATCCTGCTTCTTTGGGTTTTGTGAAGTTTTGAGAGACTTTATGAAAGTCTGCTGCATGAACTAAGACAGGATGTTTGTATGAAAAGCTACCAGAAGCAGCTTGCATGGACCGAATGTTGGATGGGCTGGGGTCTCAGGGAATCATCAGGGTGGGGCAGATGAAAGGTGTTAGCTAGGTTAATGGAGACTCAGATATGGCCATCTCCTGTGTCTTCATGCCAGGAGGTGGGAGGGCTCAAGAAAGAAACAATGGGTTCTGCCAACACTTCTCTCTGGGAGAAAGCTGCTCCTCCAGCTTTACCCTGAAGCCAGAAAATTCAGTTCCTCCCTCTTTGTCTCTGGAACGTTTTGAGCTGCTGCCCCAGCACTGGAGCTCAGAGAAAATGAGTCCATCAGGCGTAAGTCAATGTGCAGGCCATTTAAGGATACTCTGTGGGACTCCAGCAGCTCTCATCTCACTCAGCTACAGTCTCCTCTGGTTTCACAGCTAGAAGTTATGGGGACTTCTCTCTCTGTCACTGGAGCCCTGGGCTGGGGAGCCTGGTCTGGGGCTGGGACTCTTCAGTCCCCTGGGTGGACATCCACAGCTGATATTTTCCTCCAAGTTTTTAATGGTCACATGAAGGTATGGAACAAGACTGTTTCATATCTCTGCCCTTCCTACCAGTCTGGAGGTCACTTATTCTGTATGTCCTGAGTTGTAGAGCTTTGGTTCAGCTAGACTTCAGGTGATTTTCAGTGATGGTTGTTCTGTGTTTTAGTTGTAATTTTGATGTGGTCATGAGAGAAGGAAAGCACAGTGTTTACCTACTCTACCTGTTCCTCATTAACTTTAATAGTCAATGGCGTACCTAGTAAATCTTTAGTATTTTGTTTTTATCTGAACAACTGAGTGGCTTTAGGAGAAAAATCATATTAAACAGTTTACAGAATCACTTTCCTCTTTTATAAAGTAGAAATAATAATGCCTGCTCTTTCAAATTAATTCATTCTTTGGTTAATCCCAGTGCCCTCTAAACCTGTGTGTGTCATGGTGCAGCTTTCTGCATTTGATTAAAGGAGCCCTCTAAGAAACACTTTAACTTGTATTTCCCCCATGAATCCCACCTTTACTCATATACAAATACAGACACATTGCCACCAGTAACATCTTTTATGAAACTGGCAGATTCAGAATATCTGAAATGTCTTACTTTAAACCATAATTTAGTCCATACTTCACTTAAAGAAGTTTTTAGTCACGTGAATGATAACATTATGATAAGGCCATACCCCTTTAAAGAAGGGGCAAAAGACTTAGAAATAACATAGAACTTAAAATTAGACCTGAAAGCAATGATCAGCTATATTTGTTCAATGGGTTTTAGTATAAAATAAGGGTAGATTTTTGTTGGCATGTGTTATTTACAAATATGTAATGTTCTTCTAGCTTCTTTTTATAAACCTAAAAGAAAAAAAGTGACAAACATGAATGTTCACAAATATCATATTTACATATATGTAATTAACATATGTAGTACATAAATACACAACATACAAACAATTAAAACTGAAGAAAGTGTGTCTGAAGGACTGTACGTAGTGTAGTAATATAATTCACATTGATAATGATTCTGTTTATAGTACTTTATAGCTACATTGATTGTATTTGGAATAATGAATTGCTTACGTTAATGGTAATGGAATTTGCTTATTTAAACACCTATCATTGCTAACTAATTTCAGTTAAGATTACACAATTAAATGGTATTCATCAAGCATTCTTTGGGGGAAAACACACATTCATTCTGATATGGAAACTGTTTTAATGCCAGATTTATTTTAAGTTAACAGGTTTATTTTAAATTAAAAGACAGAGCTGTAATTATGAAAAAAATGCCTTTTAAGCAGATGTGCCTAGTTTTAGTAGGAACCTAGTACTATAGGGAATATTTTATGAGATTTTCCCCCTATTATTTTGTTTTTTTTCTAAGTGCTTTTAAATTGTTTTTATAAGCTATTTATCACAATAATCAGATGAGATGAGTTAAAATAATGTTTTCCATTTCACAGATGAATAAATAGGATTATTAATGATTAAGTCAGTTTCTCAAAGTAATGAATGCACAGAGGTAGTTGGTGCTCATGCATGCACTATAGTTATTTCAATAGACAGGTTAGCATAGTATTTGGTATAGAGAAGGTAACGCAAATACCTTTATAATGAATGGATTTTTGAAATAGTGAATTAAACTCCAGTCTTCCATTTAGTTGAAGTCTAGTCATTTGGCCATCTGTGACTAATAAGGGAACCTGAGATAACTTGATTTGAGGTACGCTAGACGAAATGTATGCCCTGGCCTAGGCCAGTGGTCCTCACGTGACTGTGCCGAGGATCACATGCCAGTCTATGGAATTGCTCTGTGGGACTAGAATACTGTTCTAACCCTCCATTTCTTCAGCTACAAGATGTCAATTTAAAAAACTGTCTTGTGGAGCTTTGAGGATAAAATAAAATAAAGTATGTAGACCAGCGTCTCTTGCATATAGAATGCACTCCATAAATTATAGTTCCTGTTACTTTCAGATTAAAATCAGTGATTTGTGAAAATTAGTATATTTAGTCAACATTTTAAAATCACTAACACACTAGTCACAATTTCATGGGATTGTATAATATACTACCCCTTTTACACGTATAGAAACACTGGTTTAAGGCCATATAAATTTTTTCTACTTTTTTCCTTCTCCGTATCTACATTATAAGATTTGTCTGCTTCTAACTATTCTTAACAACTTTTCCACTCTGTTGTTTTCCACCCAATAAATCCTCATTCATTTATTTATTTATGCCTAAATTTACTTTCGTGAATTCAATGTATGTAAAATACTGTGCTTGTTATTTGGGAGAAAAAAAAGTTTTACCCAAATGTAAAGCCTAATTTCAAGAAATATTATTCAAAAATCTGAGGGAAACATTAAATAGATAACTATAACACAAGATAGAATTTGATATGTATAAAACTGGTTACATAAATGTGATAGGATTTCAGAAAAGCTGTACTATATTGCCATTAGGAAATTTGGTGAGGTAAAAATAAAGTTTTAAAATCTAGATAGGATTCTGACCTCAAAAAAGAAATGGTAATAATAATGTGACAGGTTGGATGTATTACCTAGTGCTGTGATGGTCATAATTTTGCAGTATGTATCAATTCAACATGCTATGTGCCTTAAACTTACAGTGTCATATGTCAATTATGTCTCAGTAAAGGTGGAACAATATGGACGGAATTTCAGAAATTGGACAATGCATTTTGCAAACGTAGGAAGTCCTAACCTTTACTTTAAAAAAAAAAAAAAAATTCCTCAGGTGCTTTTGATGAATTGTCAAGTTTAGAAATCACTGCTATTCAAATTCATGATGTTTTGTACTTGGCTGGAATCATTCCAAGGCGTTAGAAGAACTAAGGAAAGAAACGAAGAGATTGATAGGTCTTATGAAGGAAGAAAAGTGCATGCACATGTTTCTCAAGAGAGGAGTTTGTTATAGTAGTAGTAGTCTGTTAACTTAAGCTTGATTTTGTAAACTTAGATTTCAGACAGACCCACATAAATTCTAAATTCCAGATTTTGTATTTACTAACTATGTGACGTAGTGTAAATTAATTACAAACTCCAAAGTTCTCATTTTTTTTTTCATCTTTAAAGGGAGGCTAATAATGCCCATCTCACAAGCTCTTACTGTGATTGAGATAGTGTTGTGTAATCAATGAAGTGAATGCATAGAACATGAGGGGTTGCACTCCTAGAGCCATTTTATACTTTCCCACCACTGCTTGTCCAAACATGTTTCATGGGACTAGTTTCTCTCTATTGCTTGGATGAAAGTGAAGCCTCGAGATTCTGCTGTATCAGATCGTGTTCTCCAGAGAAACAGAACCAATAGGAGTGGCTTAAACAATAGACATTTATTATTTCACACTTTTGGAGGCTAGAAGTCTAAGATGAAGGAGTTGGTAGGGTTGGTTCTTTCTGAAGGCTGTGAGGGAAAAGTGTGTTTCAGGCCTTTCTCCTTGGCTTATAGATAGCCTTCTCCCTGTCTTCACGTCGTCTTCCCTCTGCTTTTGTCACAGTGGCCAAATTTCCCTTTTAGAAAGTATGCCAGTCATACTGGATTAGGGCCCACCCTAATGAACTCACTTAATTATCTCTGTAAAGACCATATCTCCACAAAAAGTAACATTATGAGGTGCTAAGGGTTAGGACTTCAGCATATGAATTTAGCAGGGGGCACAACTCCACCCATAGTTACCTTCCAGTCACTCCCAGTTTGCATTCTAGTTTTACTTCTTGAGAAGTAACTACCATGTTTCCCCAAAAATAAGAGCTGGACAATCAGCTCTAATGCATCTTTTGAAGCAAAAATTAATATAAGACCTGGTATTATATTGTATTATATATTATATTATATTATATTATATTATATTATATTATACTGGGTATTATACTATATTATATTATACCCAGTCTTATATTATACTATATTATATAAGACCCAGTCTTAACCTGGTCTTACATTACAGTAATATAAGACCAGGCCTTATACTAATTTTTGCTCCAAAAGATACCTTAGAGCTAATTGTCTGGCTAGGTTTTATTTTTGGGGAAACATGGTACTATCCTGAATTATG
Source organism: Rhinolophus sinicus (assembly GCF_036562045.2). Lineage (NCBI taxonomy): Eukaryota > Metazoa > Chordata > Mammalia > Chiroptera > Rhinolophidae > Rhinolophus > Rhinolophus sinicus. Next base: position 100,809,281 of record NC_133756.1, on the reverse strand, counting down.
TGATTATCATTTCCTTCCTATTGTTATTTTGTCAAATATGTAAGTATAGCAAAAAAATATCATTTATGATTGAAAAATAATTTACTTTTTATAAATTAAACCATAACATAATCATATGACTTTTTATGTCAGTTTTATGTTTACTGAGATTTGACCATATGATATGGAAGCTATAATTTGTTTTTCTTTGTAAGAAACTATATCAACACATTATTTATCCATTTTATATTTGATGGGTATTTGGGTTTAATTCAGTCTTACTATTACAAATATGTTGCAATAAAATTTCAAAACACAATAATATTCTTTTTATGTTTTCTGGTGTACAGAGGCACAAAATACTTCAGAATATATACTTAAGAATGGATTTGCAGAATCAGAAATTACCTGTAGGTCAGTTTTTGATAAGGGTGGCAGAACTACTATATGTATTATGGAATAGGGAATTTATTATAGCAGTTAATATTACAAAATTTGGGGAAGTACTGGAGAAGTAAAGCTCTGCAAAGAATCAGAAAGAAGTAGCTAACCACTCCTGATGTGGGTAAAAAGTTGAAGCTTGTGGGAAACTAGATGATGTAGTTGCTGAAGTGGATTTGCGAAGGAATTTGGTATAAAAGTTGGTGGAAGTCTGTTGGGTTTTTGTCGCGTCCAGCACGACAAAAGTTGTGGGGAGTGAGGAGGGCGGTACAAGGTTAAGAAAGACAGTAGACGAGAGTAGAGTGTAAGCGGGGCCAAGGGCCTCCAGCCTCAAGGACTGAGCCCTGAATCGGCCAATGCACGGCTTTTATTAGGTGTGGAAGTAAAAGAAATAAAGCTTGTCAATCTCAAGATCTGTGAATCCCATACATTATAATAGGAAACTGATTTAAGCCAATCACCCTTGCCTGCAGGCAGCAGAACCATAAGTCTCAGGATAAGTACTTCCCCAAGGGACAAGACCTATATGCATATGAATAGATGGAGAGCACATCATTGAGTCCCTTCCCCTGCAGGTTGTGGGAAGGAATGCAGCCACAGAGGCAGAGGCTCTCCTTAGCCGGGGGAAGTTGGGGGGCTGTGTCCCCCTCTATCGACCCCTAGAGTTCCCCAGATGGTCCCCATGCGGCAGTGTCTGGCTTAGGTTGTCCACCCTGTGGGGAATCTTACCCGTCATTGACTTGCCAGCCATCTTTTGGGGCCAAATAAGGAGACATCAGGTGTAAGCACGAAGGTGAAGCAAAGTCCCTGAAAGGATCTGTCTCGCAGACTCTCCTTTTTTTAGGGGCAGGTACGAGGAGACAGACGGGTAGGCTGCTGCCTGGCAACAGGTTTTCATGAATACTTTCTTTGAGTTTGCAGCAATACATCCAGCAGGGCTGACAGAGAATTAAAGCTGGGCTGGATGAGGAATGAAGTAAGAGGACAAACTGAAAAACCACTGTTACTATTTAGTCTGCCCCTTACAGTCTCTAACCAGATTTCTCATGTGGCAAACCCTGACAGGAAACCTGCATGGAAGGGAATTCTGAGATTTACATTCCCAGTTTACTTAAATTGAAACAGTATACCATTCCATCAACTTTACTAGATAATTCCAAATAACTTTCCAAAGTTATTCAAATTTATACCTTGCTGGCAGTACCGTGTTTCCCCCAAAATAAGACCTATCTGGACAATCAGCTCTAATGAGCCTTTTGGAGCAAAAATTAATATAAGACCCAATCTTATAAGATTGGGTCTTATAGTAAAATAATACTGAGTCTTATATTAATTTTTTCTCCAAAAGATACAGTAGAGCTGATTGTCTGTCTAGGTCTTATTTTTGGGTAAACGTGGTATGTAAGTTTCAATTCCTCTGCATTCTTTTTTTTAAAATTAAATTTATTGGGGTGACTTTGTGAGTAAAATTATACAAGTTTCAAGTGTACATTTCTATAATACATCATCTATATATCACATTGTGTGTTACCACCCAGAGTCAGTTCTCCTTCCATCACCATATATTTGTGGTAGAAGAGGCAAAAAGGGTTCCTCTGCATTCTTATTAACATTTTACTTGTCAATCTTTTATGTAAAATAGTATTTTAGTCATGGTTTAATTTGTATTTTCCTGCTTTTTAGAAGGATTGAACAGCTTCCAAATGTTTGCTGTGCTTTCTTATTTCCTCTTCCGGAAAATGCCTCTTAATGGCATTTGCCCATTTTTTTTTTTTTTTTTTCTATTTAGCTGATTCTCTTTTTTTTTCTATAAATTTGAAGTTCTTTTTTATGTTCGCAGAATGATATGTGTTACAAACATCATTTCTCACTTTCTTAGTAGTAATGTGCTCATATTTATCTCTTTTTTTTTCTGATTTGTACTCTCAATGCCTCTATAATTTCTTCAGTTATTCTGATTCTTAGAAAACCTTACTTCTTGTAACAAAATAGTCTTATTTTAGACATCGATTTGTTTTCCAAGTAACAATAAAAAGTTCAAACTTCCTCTCTCATTTTGAGCTTGCTTTATGCTTGAAAAAATTATAGGGGAAAGGGGGATGGCTGGTTTTTCTATGTTCTTTTCTTCCATTTCTTTACCTATTGCAAGCCATGGCTTCTGCCCACTCAGTATTTGAGTACTTAAAGCTGGAGCAAGTTAGGGATAATTAAGAAAGAATCATTATTTTACTTGGCAGGTCTTATTCTAACTTAATATTGGGGCATTGTCGTATTTGTGGATATTCAGCACATACTCTCTCAGTGGTGATTTTGTGTACTTGGACTGTCCTTCCCAAGATTCATATGATGATTTTTTTTTTTTTTTCAATCTGGCCATTTAGATTTCTTCTCTGAATCCTTGAGTATCTGACAGTCCATCATCTTTGTCAATTTCACATCACTGCAATATTGGGCAAGTCCTAAGAGGGCTCTAGACAATTTTAACCAATGCCCACCCTGACCCATGAATAAGGCTCATGCATTTGTTGCCCCATTGTTGGTGGAAATAAAGCCCAATCCTATTGCCATCCCAACTCTCCCTCTTTTATGCCTCAGGCTGATAGACGCATCCTTTCAATTTTAGATTCCTCGAAACTGCCTGTCAAACATTATTCCCATGGAGTCTTTGGTGGTTGGCTTTTATTTAGATTTAAATCAGTGGTGTGCTGGATCCAGTTCACACCAGCTTGTAAGAGTCAATTGTGTGTGTCTCTTCCCAACTCCAGTTCAATGATATCACATTTGTGACTGAAATTAGCTATGGTGACATAATGGGTGTTAACAGATTCTAAAACCATGTTTGTTTGTTTTTTTGGTTTTTTTTTAAGCCATTTTTTAAATGGTTCATTTATCAGCCCATCCCTGGTTTGGCCAATGGGAGGTACTGGCAGGAGATCAGAATGCAGGAAGCAATCTTGAGATACTTCCTCACTTCAGAGCCCCAATTTTGAAAAGCATCCCCTCAGTTCTCCTCCACAACTCCTATCAAGCAGGCCCTGTCCACAATCAGCTCTCACAAAGGATATGGTAACATTGTTTCATCCTTGCCAGTTTAGTCCTAGGGTTTTCTCTGCTGCTTTTCGCCAGTCATCACTGTACCCTTTACAAGTTCCCTTTACGTTGCCCACAGCTCTCTAAGTAGTACCTTTATTAAATCTCATCTGAACCACCTGGTATGCATTCTGTTTCTTTCTAGGACTATGAATAATTCATCAATCATGATGGTTTTTCTGAAACAACCCAAATGCAGCCTCAGAATTTTACTAAATATAGTGCCCCAGGCAACTTCTACCATTGTTCTGATTTGGCAGTCAAGATGAATCTCCTTTAGAATCCAAATCCTGGAATACAGGATGATGGCAATCTGCCCAATCACTAAATATAAAGTCCTTTTATAAAGTTATGAATTTTCTTATTTTCACATTGACTAATTGTGAGATAAAAAGCCAAATATTTAGCTTTGGACTGCTGGTGCTCTTCCTATTCCAGGCACTTGTAACATTATTTTTTCTTTAAATCACAATTGTTTTCACTTTATTTGAGAATCAGAGAAACTTCATAGTTTTTAGTCTTCTTAATGTGCTGCCAAATAATTCACCCACTGACACTATTTCACTAGGGGCAGAATAAAAGAAGGGCTCATTTTAACTTAAAAAAAAATCTAGCTCCGATGAGGGACATGTTAGGAATGTTAATGTTTGCTTTCCCTTCTACAACTAGTTAGTCATTAAATACCACTTTGGGCCAAATAAAATTCAAGGTCTAACCCAGTACACTATCCCTTTATTCCAATTTTAACAAGGCAGAATTTTAGGTGGTGGAAATGGCATCCTTCAGCAGATTTCCTTTTTAAAAGACGGTTAACTTGGCAGATGTTAAACTGTACATATTTCAGTCCTGAAATTAAAAAAAAAAAAAAAGACAAAACAGTAATTTTGTTTGCCCAAAGACCATATGTCAAGGGGAAATATTTTATACACTGATTCTCTAAGGAAACCCATTTTTTTCCTATTTTTTTACTGTCAGATTTATTTGACAGAGTCTCTAATTAACATACCTCTATTTGACATGCTATCTTTTGAAATAACTCCGTATCCTAGCTTCATAACAATTAACTACATCTGAAATCATAGTAATAATTAGTTATTTCTAGAGATAGAGATGGAAAAGATACCATTTTCTAATCCAGAGACTGTGGTCATGCACAGAACACTTTTCTAGTTTCTTCTATTTCATGTTTAGATACATTAAGAAAGATAAATAGAAAATGGGATTATGGGATTCAAAGACAGGGAGAAGTCAAGATTGTAACTGACTCTCGTGTACCATTTGCAAATGCAGATCGATGCATATCAATGGGCATGAGAAGGATGTTGCCTATTGTCCTTGTTAGGGGTAAATATCATAAAACAAAGACTGGACGCTATTTATTCTTTCTTAAAATCTCCATCTTCTAAGCACAAGGGCAGTAATTTTATCTGTGCTATACATTCTATTAATTACTCCAGAACTATATTTTAGCTTCATGGGCATAAAGGGCATCCACTATGATAAGTAGTACATACCTATAAGAGGTTAATCCATTTGGCCATTCTAGAAAACTCAACATGCCCACATTTGGGCGTTGTGAAAGACTGTATCCATTATTTATATCAACACTACAACTACATAGATTAAAAAACTACATATTTATATTATATTGTGTCATACCTTTCTTCACATTATTTGTTAAATTAATATTGTTTTAAGTGTTAACTGAGGTTAGTTGGCTCCATTTTAAAGAATACTATGGCTAGCTAGTCTGTATGACAAACCCAAAATAATATTCCAAGCAGGTTTTGTTTTCATGAACTACTGGGTCCACTTGATCCCAAAGAAAGCCACTGAGAAAACATTAACAACCTGTAAGGTATAATATACCTAGTTATTTTCTTTTTTCTTTTCTGATCATTCCCAGTGTTTACCTATTCATAAGTTTATAAATGTTATTTTGTCTTTTGGAAATTTTTTCCCTCTTATAACATTTTATTTTCTATTCATCCTGAAAATCTATCTTTAAATAAAAATCTCACTTAGATGCTTTAATCCTTTAGAGTTTATTGCTTTGAGTTCTCGTGACATGTGAAAACAGCACCTAATACTGTGATTTTCATATATCTTTTCCATATAAACAAATCTATTATCTGTAGAGGATAGAATCATAGATAGATAGATAGATAGATAGATAGATAGATAGATAGATAGATAGATAGATTTTTTTTTTGGCCTTTCTGATAACTAACATGGTCCTAGAATGTAGTAGTTACTCAGAAAATGTTAACTTAATGATTTATTGAATCCATAAACTGCTTTTCCAGTCATCGTTTTTTTTATTAGTTTCAGGTGTACAAAACAGTGTAGTAGTTAGACATTTACACCCCTCAAGTGCTGGGGAGGATGTGGAAAAAAGGAAACACTTGTACACTGTTGGTGGGATTGCAGATTTGTGCAGCCACTATGGAAATCAATATGAGGTATCTAAAAAAACTGGAAATGGAACTACCTATGACCCAGCAATTCCACTTTTAGGTATCTATCCAGATAAATCCAAAATGCTAATTCAAAAAAATACATGCATCCCTATGTTTATTGCAACACTATTCACAATAGCCAGTTATTGGGATTTATATTAATGGTCTCCCTTCAAAAAAATAGCCAATGATTCCTCTTCAAATATTGCTAAGAAAAGGATCCTGGGCGTTTTACCCCATAGGGTTCAACAAAAATAGTTTTCTCAGCTTGCAGAGGATATACCGCGGGTGCCAAACGAATGTATACAAGTGGACACTTTGGTCAACATTTCTCAAGCAGTAGTTCACCATAATCAGAAGTGTCTGGATGCTGATGGTAACCACTTTGAGCACCTCTTGTAATTGCAGAGGTCAAATGTGATTTGTATTCATCTTTTGTTACTGGTATATATTGATTATTACAATTTTAATACAGTTTTTTCCTTTCTTAAAATGTGAAAAATTTTCTTTTTTGGCACCCTCTGTAGATTATGAAAGTGTTAAATCATAACTGGTAAATGTACTAACTCTTCAGATTTATTTCTAGTAAATTATTAATTAGATCCAAAACTCCTTATAAAATCCTTTACAGGGATTCAGAAAAGCAGGGCTTCAGAAAGGATATGCTAATATGTAGTTCATCTTAAGCATATTTCTCTTAACATGAAAGTTTAAAAAGGTAATTAAGCATTAGACCTTACCAGAATATTGGTATAGAAGTGGCTGTTTCTGTTATATTATCTCTTTTAGAAAAAAAGGTAGAACCCACAGCTTCCTTTTTATTATTATTATTCATATCTAAAACAATTTTTATAACTCTGTTAAAAATGATCACAGAAAAATGTCTACTCATTATATTGCTTTGTACACCTGAAACTAATAAAAACAACAACAATACAAAAAGCCAACAGGCTTTAAAGCACAGTGAATCAAATAATCTCCTACATTTCCTTCTGCACTTTTTCTATATAAGTCTTTCCCTTGTTCCTGTTGGTAGAATGAGCCTAATGACTTCAGGTTTGGCATTGCTTCATACCAACTGATTTTTTGCTAAAAAAAATAAAAGTCTTAAAATTAAAAAAAAAAAAAAAAAAAGTGATCACAGATACGACTATTAGCTTTGATTACCTGTACCTGTGAATTCAACTTATCAGATATGTTGGAATGATAAAAATGGCAGGCAAACCTAACATCTCTGGACAAGTTAGTAAAGTAGCAACTCAGATTTCAGATGAAACAAATATAAACTTTGTAAATTAAAATTGCTTTGTAAGGCATGTTTCTTTCCTAAACCTGAAAAAAAAAAATCCTTTAATGTTAATAGGAAACTTTACACTTACTTAGTTTCTGTAACTAACTGAATTCGGGCAGGATGAAGCAGATTGAGGCAGGCCAATTTGTTGATTAACCAAATCCAATCCAACCAAATCCAGCAAAGCTGAATAAAGCCATCAAAGAGGTGGGAAGCAATAAGGGTTAGAATAAAATTCTAGAGAGGAGCAAAGCTTTCAGAGGTAGGCTGAGAATTGGCAGACATTTTTTCTTGTGGCCATCTTTCAGTGCTTATTAAAGGCAATTGATGGGGGTTTGCAGTAGAGTTTGCAATGGGGAAATGAAATCCAGCAGTGCATTAAACACGTTTTGTGTGCATGGTTGGAGTATCAAAGTAGAGAAATGAGGGATTTCAGATATGGCCAGTCTCCCAAGACATTTGTTAAGTTTTGAGCCATGAGGCTGGCTAAAAGAATAAACCAAAAGTTTCTAGAATTGGTCTATCCCATACAGTACTCAGTAGCCCCATCTGGCTAGCTAGCACTTAAATGTGGGTAGTCTAAACTGAGAAGTGCTGTGAGTAATATACACATGAAATTTTCAGACTTTGTACAAAGCAAAAAAGAAGAATGTAAAATATCTCAGTATTTTTGAATATTAATTATACGAAGAAATGGTAATATTTTGCATTTATTGGATTGGCTAAAAGGTAATGTATATGTTTTTATTTTACTTTTTAAACTAAAATATATTTGCATACAATATTATATTAGTTTCAAGTGTATAACAGTGACTCTACATTTATATATCAGATGATGTGCTCATCACACTAAATCTAGCTAACTACCTGTCACCATATAAGTTATTATCACACTATTTGTGACTATATTTCCCTTCATGTTTAGCACCCATACCTCCACCCCCTCCTCTTTGGCAACCATTAGTTTGTCTTTTTACGCTCCAGCATAGGAAAAATAATGTCTCCCTCCTCTGGGGCAAAGATTGGGCAGACTTACTGCCTATGTGGGTTCCCAAACTTGGGATTCCTTAGCTATAATACAAATCGACTGCATGTGCAGGAGTCACCTGGGCCTTTCTAGTTTTCTCCTGTGGGTATTGTGCAGTGAGTAGAAGCAATGCATACATACTCATGCTACTTGCTTTGCCATGAGCGATAAAGCTCTTTGACTCCAACCCAATTTTCTGTGTCTTCTGCCAACATCCATGAGAATACAGCAGGCTAATTTGTCACATTGTAAATAGGGTAAAACATCAAACCTTTCACAGTTAAAGATACTTTTTAACATTTGTATATCCTTCTAGTTAAAGTCTGTCATATAAACTATTTTGAACTGAATGACAATTAAGGCATTGCGAAAAGCATGCTAGTGGTATGAAGTGCCAGAAGGAAATGTACAAATTAGAAAAGAAAACAGTCTGAAAACCAGTAACTTAAACTTCCATGGCAAGAAGCTTGGAAAAGAGCCATAAGTCAAACAAATAAAACAGAATGATAGAAATAATAAAGAACAAAAGTATGAACACATAATCAACAAATTCCAAAGTTGATTCTAAGATAGGATTAATATAGGTAATAAACCTGTGCAAGACTGAGAAAAAATGAGTGGACTCACAAATTACTAATATGTGAAGTGTGGAATAGTACATTACTATAGATACCATGTTTTCCCAAAAATAAGACCTAGCCAGACAATCAGGTCTAATACATCTTTTGGAGCAAAAATTAACATAAGACCCAGTGTTATATTATATTATGTTATGTTATATTTATATTATATTAAAGACTGGATCTTATATTATAGTAAAATAAAACTTGGTCTTTTATTAATTTTTTCTACAAAAGATGCATTAGAGCTGATTGTCTGGCTAGGTCTTATTTGCGGGGAAACACGGTAGTTGAGACAGAAAGATAAAAGAGATATTATGGATAATATATACCAACAAACTTAATCAAATATATGTGTGTGTATATATATATATATATATATATATATATATTTGTATATATATAATATATGTATATACATTATATATTTAGGTTAAATGGACAAATCCTAGGAAAGTAATACTGTTAGTAAGGATATGGAACAAAGGGAACTATCACGCACTACTGATGGTGCATAAATTGATTTAACAACTTTGGAAAACTGTCTGTATATACTAAAGCCAAACATAGGCTCACTATTAAAATGTAACTGTACTCTTATTAGGATTATTACCCAACAGAAATTAGTCTTTGTTACCCTATTTTTAATTGCCAAAAAACTAAAAACTACTTAGGTGTCCATCAACAATGGAATGCATCAATGAAATACCACACAGCAATATGACAATGATTGAAATACAACTGTAGGCAATAATATGGCTGAATCTCACAACTATACTGTTGAAGAAAAGCCACACACAGAAGTGTGCATACTGGGTTATTCCACTCATATAAAGTACTGAAAAGGCAAAATATTATAGTGTGATGCTATTAGACTCCAGGATAGCTGTTATTCAGTAGATATTAGTAACTGGAAGATGACATGGGGAATGGTTTTATGGTGCTGAGTGGAATGTTGATTACACAGGTGTGTTCAGTTTCAGAAAATTCATCAGGCTATCTAATTCATAGGTTTGGTTTTCAGAATGAATATTTTCATTTGTTAAAAAACTAAAAAATCACCTGTGTTCTAGTTATTATGTTATATATTGGTGATGCAGAAAACACATAAAATAAAAGTTTTCTCATATCAAGGGACATGGAATTTAATGCAAATACAAAAAAAAGGACAATGACAATTTTATGGCTTCTCTGAGTAATTGCAGAAACACTATTTTCTAAGCAAACTTTTTAGAGCAATTTTACATTCACAGCAAAACTGAACAGAAAGTAGAGTGGTCCCATGTAGTGCTTCGCTTACATCTATGTAAGCACATGTTCCTCTACTGTCGACATGTTTGTTATAATGGGTGAACCTACATGGACTTGTCATTATTACTCAAAGTCCAGAGTTTACATTAGAGCTCACTCTTGGTGTTGTATATTCTAGGGGTGTAGATAAATGTACAATTACATGTGTCCACTGTTATAATATTACATGGAATAATTTTACTGTCCTAAAAAATTTTGTGCTTGAACTGTTACTTCCTCCTCCTTAACCCTTAACCTTTGGCAACCACTGATCTTTTCTTTCTTTCTTTCTTTCTTTCTTTCTTTCTTTCTTTCTTTCTTTCTTTCTTTCTTTCTTTCTTTCTTTCTTTCTTTCTTTCTTTCTTTCTTTCTTTCTTTCTTTCTTTCTTTCTTTCTTTCTTTCTTTCTTTCTTTCTTTCTTTCTCTCTCTCTCTCTCTCTCTCTCTCTCTCTCTCTCTCTCTCTTTCTTTCCTTTTTTCTTTCTTTTTCCTTCTTAGGAGAGCAGACAAGGGAGGGCCTCCTGGATTCTCTGACTGCACTCCTTTTGAATCTTCTCCCTTTCTCACTACCCTGTCTTGGCATCTTTCACTGTGATCGCTCCCCTTTCCTGTCTGGAAAATGTTGGAGTCCTCCCTTTCTTCTCCTTTTACATCCTCAGTGGTCACATCCTTCCACAGGGCTTCAAGTCTGCATATAGGTGACATTGGCTCTCTAATCTTTCCCTCTAACTTGGATGTTCCTCCTGATTTTCAGACCAAAATATCCAACTGTCTACCATCAGTTTGGATGCCACAGAGAGGCCTCAAACTCAGCATACACACAATTACACTCCTTGTCCTCCTAGACTCTGCGAGCTCAGGGAGGCGGATCCCAGCTGCTTAAATCAGAAGCGAGGGCAGCATCGTTGACAACTCCATTTGATCACTAGGTCTCATTGATTCTGCCTCCAAAATCCCTTCCCCTGGATCAGTTTCCATCTTCACATCCAGTCTTGGGTCTCTAATAGCTACCCTGTGCTTCTTTATCCCCACTGCTATTAGAAGTCTTACCCTCCAAAAGATGAGTCTAATGTTTCACTGCTCATCTTTGGCTCAAAAATAGGATGAGGTTGAGGATGATGACTAGTGGCTAACTGCAATTGAACTATTACTATAGACGGTAGTAGTTCTTAGTAATGCGGTATTACTTCTAAGGATTGCCCGAATTACCACAGACTGAGGTCTTGAAACAACAGAAATTTATTCTTTTACATTTTGGAGGCCAGAAACCTAAAATCAAGATGTTGACATGCTGCTCTCCCTTTGGTGGCTGTAGGGGACAATCCTTCCTTGTCTCTTTCAGCTTCTAGTGGCAGTCACCTTTTTGTTTTGTTTTTCTTTTTACCTGTTGTTCCCTTTATGCATTTATCCCACCCTCAAACCCCTGCCTATAGCAACCACATTCTATTCTCTGTATTTATGAGTTATGAGCTCTATATCATTGATCTTTTTACTGTCTCCATAGTTGTCTTATACAGAATGACATGTAGTTGGAATTGTATAACATGTAGCCTTTCAGGTTGCTTCTTTCTCTTAGTAATACACACTTAAGTTTCCTCCAGTGTCTTTCCATGGCTTTGTAGCTCATTTCTTTTTAGTGCTGAAGTTGTCTGGATGGACCACAGTTTATTTATCCATTCATCTAGTGAAGCATATGTTGGTTGCTTCCACGTTGTTAATTATGAATAAAGTTGCTATAAACATCTCCATGCGTGGTTTTGTTGGACATATTTTCATTCCTTTGGGTAAATGTCACAGAGAGCAATTGCTGGATTATATGGCAAATGTATGTTTAGTTTTGTAAAAGCAAATGCCAAGCTGTCTTCCAAAGTGGCTGTACCATTTTGCATTCCCACCAGCAATGAATCAGAGTTCCTGTTGCTTCACGTCCTCTTCAGTGTTTGATGTCGTCAGTGTTGTGGATATTGGCAATTCTAACAGGTGTCTAGTGGTATCTTGTTGTTACAATTTGTATTTCCCTCATGATGTATGATGTGGAGCACCTTTTCATATGTTTGTTATCTCTACCTCTTCTTTGGTGAGGTGTCTGTTCAGGTCTTTTACCTGTTTCTTAATTGAATTGTTTGTTTTCTTATTGTTGTTTAGAGTCCTTAATATATTTTGGGTGACACTCCTTTATCAGATGTGTTTTTTGCAAATATTCTATCCTAGTCTGCGGTTTATCTTCTTATTATCTTGATAGTATCCTTTGCAAATAAACATTTATTTTTCATGTCATTTGAACGGATTATTTTTTCCAGCTCTTCAAACATTTGCTAATCTCTTTGAATGTTAGATTTCAAAAATTCTCTGGAAACCAGTAGATTCAGATACTTTAAACATTTTCACATCTCCTAGATCAATGAGGGAAATCTCAGCAGCTGCCAAGATGTAAAGTTATTTAGAATTAATTATCCTGCAGTTTTGCAACATGAATTATCCTGTTAAAGTTTTTGAAAAAGTATAGATGATTATTATTGATCACTCTTTGTGTCGACACTGTGTTGATTACTAGAAATACATCACGCGTTTAATCCTCATTAAGACTTTATTATCATACCTGTTTTACAGAAAATAAAACTGAGACCCAGATAGGTTAGGTGTTTTGACCAAGTTCTTAGAACACATAAGTGGAAGAGACAAGGTTTGACTGAAGCTGTCTGATAGCAGAGCTCATTATATCTAGTGTCTCATATTTCAGTGCAGATGGCATCAACCATCCTCAAAAAGGAAAACCAGTTATTTGATACAATATTGTATATTCACTATTCTGCTAGAAATTCTTGCCTTAAAAACTACTTTTATTATTTTTTAAAAATATTAATAATTATTCTTGAAAAAATTATTTAAGTACAGATAAGCCAAAAGAGAAAGGAATATAAAAACACTGCATCCTTAGTTGTACAAACTTTGAGATATTTTTCTACTCAGTAGTGCTTGTTTATTTAACAGTCTGAACTAAGTGAGGTAAAAACAATTGTTTTTCTCCAACTTCTATCTTTAGTTATGCTACACTGAATATCCCTTTCCAGTCTTTAGTGATACTTTCTTTCAGTAGATCTCTCTGCATTCTAGTCACCTAAGTGAAATCTAGTCTAGTTTAGTCAATTTGCAGAACTCAAGTCTCTGAACTATTTGAAGAGCTTGCTTTTTCTGTCCTGTAAGCATATGCTTGGATTTTGATACCTTGAGGAATCTATGTGGGAACAGATGGAAGATCTAGTCTATACTCATACCTCACTTTTCTGCACCTTTTGGATCCATTTTTCCCTCTAGAATGGTATGGACTGGGAGGAGACATAAACAAATATACGTAAAGACTTCTAGTTACTCTTTCTACAACATTTTGCCTCTATTTTTGATACCCTCAGTGTCTAGGCATCTAGATTTTGGCTCTTCCTTTGGCAGCAAGGGAGAATGTATATCATGGGGGACTGTGGGAATCTACGTAAGAATGTGCTAGAAAGGTCTTATTGTATTTGGGCCTGTGTTAGGTAATTTTATGGAGGATTTAAAGAAGCAAGGCTTTGCTCTGCATCATATGCTGCTCAGCAAGCAGGGGTAATGCTAAGTCTAGGTGCTTACTAAATCTTATCTAGGAGGGCAGACTAGAGTGAGGCTAAAGCTGTAACTGTTAAAGATGCAGCTATCTCTCATGTTAGCTAAGATAGGAGCATGTTTGGACATTTTTGTAGGTTAGACAGTGTTCATGTTTTTTCTGTATTCAAACATGACTGTGAAGTGGTTTTGACTCTTCTTTTGACCCATCACCATGAGAGAGTAGCTTTGTGTGCTAATGTTTCATGATATTATTTAAGTGCAACAGAGAACACGAAAGCCTAACTGTGAGTGTCAAGCCAGCTTCTAGCAGCACCAAAGCTTGACTGACCTACCAGGCTGGGTGGCAACTTGCCAACTTTCTCTTCTTCAGAGGACAGAGCAGCAAGTTCAGTCAAAAGGGAACTTCAAGCTGGTAATAATCTACCGGTCACTCTTCCTGGTGGGGCTCTGTGCTCTCTATGAGTAAATCTCTTGGAGCCCTCAACACTTTGCTCATTAGAGGGTCATGGTGAGTCTCTTTTTTCTAACGTTTGTTTATATAGGCAAGTAGTGGCCGTAAGGTGATGGTAGAGACCATATTTTCCAGCCTCATAGCAAGTACGCTAGGCATGTGCCTGATCACTTTGTTTAGCTGCTTTCTTTGAAGAGGTAGTTAAATACCATTTGTTCTCCTATCCTTGAGATAATTCTTAGAGTTGACATATTTCTAAGATAATAGAAAAAAATTAATTCAACTTCCTATTCAACACACATTTATGCTTACATATTTAAATAAAACCTATCATGCTAAAATAATATTGCATAACCTGCTTTAATCAGCAATATATTGTGCATATCTTTCCATACACATTTCCAAGAAAACATCATCCTCACATATTTGAGGAATACATTTCTCAGTTTAAGCCATTGTAAAAGGATAAAGTCCTTTGAATTCACACTATCTTACTACTATTTCCTGTTTTACCTCACAAGAAAATGGCTACAAAGAGTGTGAACTGATCCTGCAAAAATTGTACTTTTTCTGTATTTTCAATCAGTTGTATCACCAAAAATAATGTTCCTCAATTATAATATTATAGTTTCCCAAGTAAATGATTTTGCAGAATTAAAATTCAGTATTAAATAAATGATTTTTATAGATAGCCAAAGAGGAAAACTGTTGTCGAATGAAATTCAACAGAAAGAATGCTGCTGAATGGAATTCTGAAATCCAGATTTACATATCCAACTGTCTATTTGACAACTCTATTTGAATTTCTAATATGGATCCCAGTTTTACTATGTCCAAAAATGAACTTCAGTTTTCCCCTCCTACTCAACTTGCTCATTTTACCTTCTCTATGTCAATAAATGGCAATTCTAGTCTTCCAATTACGCAAGCCAAAACCCAGGAGTCTTTCTTGACTTTTCTCTCTCTCTCACATGCCACACGAAATCAGCAAATTCTGTTGCTACTTCTTTAAAACTATATTCAGAAGCTGACCACTGTTTGCTATCTCTACTGCTACCATTTTGCTCTAGTCCATTCCCTCGACTGGATTTTTGCCAGAGCCTTCTAACTGGTTGGTCTTACAATTTTGCTGCTGTTCTCCACTCAGCCACCATAATGATCATGTTAAAATATAGGTCAGATCTTATTACTCTCCTTCAATTGCTTCTATTCTTAACTAGAGTAAAAAACAAAGTCTTCACAGTGCTCTTCAATGTCCTCCCCTTTACCTTCTAAGACAGCCATCCTACTCTCTGTCAATCAACTCAGCTACATCAGCTTCTTCTCCGCTCATGGGACCTGATGGGCATGATCCTACCTCAGAGTCTTTATATTTGACGTTCCCTGTGCTTGAAAAGCTCTCTCTCCACATAGGTGCATGACTGGTTGCTAAAATTCTCCAGGCATTTACTCAAGGGTCACCTTTTTAGGGAAGTTTTCCCTGGCCACCTTACTTAAAATTGTACCATTCTTCTCACCACACTCCTTGTTATATTTTTCTTCGTACTTTTATCGCCATCTAACGTGTTTTATTTACTTATATTGTTATTTTTTTTGTCCATCCCAAAGAATGTCAGTTCTTTGAGGACAGGTGTTTTTGTTTATTTCGTCACTCATGCAAATTTCAAGGACTAACAGAATGTCTGGCACAATGTATATTGTTCATGATCATTCTTTGAGAGAATGCATAACTATTCTCTTTCAGCAATCTGCAATTTTCTTTTTCTCTGAAGTTCGTCCCATCTGTTTAATTAGAAATTGTGTTTCTTTTCCTACTTCTAAAAAAAATCACAATTCATTTTTGGAATTTACTGAGGCCATCCATATTTCCTTTAATTGTCAGATTTTTAAAAGCAAAACTGATATGAGATTCTGTTTAAGATCTTTAAATTTAATTAGAAAATATATAAAGTGAGATGAATTTGTTTTGTTAGGTTTTTATATGCTTAATAATCATTTCTGTGAAAACATTTACATATTTTTCCATTTTATTTTTAGTGTAGATAGGGGATATAATAGAATAATAACAATTTCCTTGATCATCCGTCCTTGGTTTGTTCTTAGAATGAAGGTTTATGTTTCCTGAATACTAACTCAAATTCCTGACTCTTCACAATTTCTTTTATTGTTTCTCTAATTATTTTTAAGCCTTGATTATAAAT
Source organism: Rhinolophus sinicus (assembly GCF_036562045.2). NCBI lineage: Eukaryota > Metazoa > Chordata > Mammalia > Chiroptera > Rhinolophidae > Rhinolophus > Rhinolophus sinicus. The sequence continues at coordinate 100,792,833 of NC_133756.1, read as the reverse complement.
ATAGGCTTCTGCACATGCTTTCAAAATACTATATAAATATTTTCCAGAAATTGAGTAATGAAGATGAGTTTACTTGATTACACCAAACATGTTTAACTATCTATGCTTTGAATCTTGTATTTTATATTTTTATGCTGGAATGAAGTAAACTGAATTAAAAAATATATCACAAATTAAGAATGAGATGATTCTTAAAATGCCCTTAAAATATTTTTAAGTCATTTCCTTATTTCTCTGATAGATTCTGTGAATTATTCATTCTTACAGTATAACACTCTTCTATAACACTTAAAAATTTAGCACAGAAATGCCAATGACTAAATAGAGAAGTAGGAGTTGCTACTGTAACTTCCAATTAAATAATTTTGTCATAATTGAAAACATATGAAACATTGAAGTTGTTGAGGATCCGCCCAGATCCCTTTATTGCTGGTACACCCTTTCCCCCAGGTATGGATGTTGGCTGCTAACATCTCAGACCTGCACCATCTTCTGCAGAGTGTGCTTAACTTATGAGAAACACCTTGTGGCATATAATGGGCCTCTGAGAGAGACAAACTTTGGGGCACAATTTACACTCCTAAGATCTACCTGGATTTCTCCTAAAGTCATATCTTTGCTTGGCTTTTCCCATAGCTTAACCTGCTTTCCTTCCTCCTTCAGTAAATAACTTGCAAAAAGTATGCCCTTTCAGACTCTGTTTTTAGGGATGCAACCTAAGATTAATGCTGTAATATGTTTAAATTTTATTGTTTTATTGTTGTTGCTAACTACATCTTTCAAACATACTGAAATTTCTTTTATTTTTGGTTTATCATTTTTTCCTATATCTGATAATTTGAACACATTTATGACAAAACGGGATACTTTTTGCATGAATAGAGAGTACTTAAAATGAAGTTTATGCTCATTCTCTGATATTCTATTTCATGCTACCAGGTTTACCTGAGGCATTCTTAATCTAAATTGGATTAAGTATGTGTCTTACAGAGCTGGAAGAAGTTTTCTACCTAGATTCTTCACCATCCTAAAGTTTTCTGGTTACCTGTAACATGTTACTTATCCTCATTAGACCCCAGCTTCTTGAACTAGAAAGTAAGGCTATTAATTCCAGCTTTACCTAATTTTTTCATATTGATAGGGAAGATTATGTTTTTCATATTTGTTGTGAAATTAATGAATGGGAAAACACTTTCAAACATCGAAATAACTAAACTCAGTAAAGAACATGCCTATTGTCAGTGCAAAGAATAGTTTATTTCTCTATGAATATTTTGTTGGTGCAAAGTGTAATAAAAAATATCTCAGTCAAGTAACACTACCTCTATCAATTCTTAAGTTTTAACAAAATAGCAAGTTCACTGTTTTAGAAACAGTTATGTCACTCACATTTAATTAGAGGCTATTCTGTGGCAGACTGTTATGCTCTGTGTAGTTGTAACTCAAATCACAGTGACAGTCAGTTCCATGGACTTAATTGCTAGGGCTGATTCCTCTCAGAATGGCCACCTGCAGCTTCTGAGAGTACAACAGCCAATGACCTCTAGGGTATTTAGGAACTAACCTCACATGTGTGGATGCAGAATCCTCCTCAAACTGCTCTGGCATGGCCATGGTTGCCGTTAACCCACTGTGAGACCACCTACGTAGGTAGATACAGTGTCCTCTGCAGCAAATATTTGGGTCAGGGAAGGCTCCTGGAGGCCTCTGGAGATCCCCTATGGTTCTCCACTATTGCCTTCTGTGTGGTGTGCAAAGCCAGTAGCTTTTAAGAAGATCTCACTGACGGAGAGTCCAGGAATAACAAAAGCAAGTTACAACCGTACAATCTTTGCACAGTCCTAGTTTAATGGTAAAATCTCTTACCAGAGTGGTCCCTTGATTCTTTCTGGACTTTTCCACCTGACCTCCAGCAGCAGCTGCCAGAAATTAGAGGGCAGAGGGACTTCTGTATTGCATACCTTTTTGTTTCAGGCAACTGCTAAGACTAGTATTAGGTGCCTGGGGTTTCTTCCCTCTTTGAACAAGAAATCAATCAGTTTCCTTGTATCATTTATTTCATGGTCCAAGAGATGTGGCTTATTTATCTACAATTGTTCTTTAGGCAAAACAGTAACTCACTCTTCCTCTGGGACCTGCCTTTCATCCCAAACTCAAGTCATGGGGTTTAGTTGTGATTGTTCTTACCCTCAGCTCCAAAGGTAGATCCCTATTCACTCCAGAGGTGAAGTTATCGTAACTCAGGGCTTGGCCCTGGTAGAGGATGGAATCTTGCAGGAGAACCACCTCAGAGGTTACCCATAGGGTCTTATTGCTAGGACTAGTAGTGACACTTTGGAAGCAGGGCATCCCTGAAGGAGCTGGAAATAAAAAGAGGTTTTGGAGGAACTGGCAGCACAGAAGATAGGCAGCCATACCCTGATAAATTACCTGAATGGAGACAGCTACAAAATTCATGGGCCTAGTACAAAATAAAAATGTGGGCCCTTTGTTAAAAAAGCAGGGCAAGAACTGCGATTATAGATATAAATTATCAATCTTTTTCTTTCTTCTATGGTCTCTTGCTCAACTTGTCATGTTTTTTTCATTCTAAGTAAAGAAAAATTAAAACGTCATTAATGTAAATTTTGCCATTCATTTTTATACTGTATAGTGTATTTTATTTTTCAAGGTTTTTGTTAAAATATAGATAATATATTATTTTAGTTTCATGGCTACACCATAGTTATTCAATATTTATATATGTAAAGAAGTGATCACATTGATAAGTCCAGCAACCATTTGACACCATACCACACTATCACAATATTATTGACTATCTTCCCTATGAATGTTATATCCCTATAACTTATTTTTTTATACCTAGACATTTGACCCGCTTATTCCCTTTCAACTTCCCCCCATTATTTTTAATTTTCAATTACAATTGACATTCAATATTATTTTATATTAATTTCAGGTGTACAGCATAGTGATTAGACATTTATATAATTTAAGAAGTGATCCCCCACCTTGCACTATACATAGTTATTACCATATTATTCACTATATTCCCTATGCTTTACTTTATATCCTTATGACTATTTTGTAACTACCAAATTGTACTTCCTAATTCCTTCACCTTTTTCACCCTGTGCCCCAACCTCTCTCCCATCTATCACTCTGAGAAGTCTAGTACCCATTTGACACCATACATAGATGTTACAATATTATTGACTATATTCTTTATGCTATGTCCTATATCCCCATGGCTACTGTGTAACAACCAATTTGTACTTCTTAATCTCTTTCCTTTTTTTACCCAACTCTTCTCATTAGTAACGATCAAAATGTTCTCTGTATCTATTAGTTTGTTTCTGTTTTGTTTGTTTGTTTTGTACTTTGGATTTCACATATAAGTGAAATCAAATTGCATCTGTTTTTCTGTCTGACCTAACTCCACTTAGCACAATATCCTCCAGATCCATCCATGCTGTCACATTTGGCAAGAACCCTTTCATGGCCAAACAGTATTCCCTCCTGTTTATTCATTCATCCATCGGTGAACACCCAGACTGCCTCAGCATCTTGGCTGTTGAAAACAATGCTGCAATGGACATAAAGATGTACACATCCCATCAACATAGCATTTTGTGTTTCTTCAAATAAATACCCTAAAGTGGTATTACTGGTTTCTTCTTTGTCTCTTGCATAGCATTTGTTTTAAAGTCTGTTTTGTCTAGTATAAGTATTGCTACCCCAGCTTTTTGTTTTCTTCTTTGTTGTTTCCATTTTCATGAAATATATTTTTCCCTCCCTTTCTCTTGTAGACAGTGTATATAAAAGTCTTGTTTTCTTATCCAGTCAGCCACCTTATATCTTTTGATTGGAGCATTTGATTCATTTACATTTAAAGTAATTGTTAATGTATATGTAGTTATTGCCATTTGATTGTTCATATTTGTCTTGTCTCTCTAACATTCCTTGTAATACTGGTATAGTAGTAATGAACTACTTTAGCTTTTTTTTTGTCTGGGAAACTATCTGTCCTTCGATTGTAAATGATAGCTTTGCTATGTAGAGTAATCTTGATTGTAAGTCCTTGCTTTTCATCGTTTTGAATATTTTGTGTAAATCCCCTCTGGCCAGCAAAGTTTTTGTTGAGAAATCTGCTGACAGTCTTATGGCAGCACACTTATAGGTAATTAATTTCTTTCATCTTGCTGCTTTTAAGATTCTCTTTGTCTTTAACTTTTGGCTTTTTAATTATGATGTGTCTTTGTGTGGGCCTCTTTGGGTTCCTCTTGTTTGGGACTCACTGTGCTTCTGGGGCTTGTATGTCTGTTTCCTATGCCACATTAGAGAAGTTTTTTGTCATTATTTCCTCAAACTGGTTTTCAATTCCTTGCTTGCCCTCTTCTACTTCTGTTACCCCTATGATGCTAATGTTGGTATGCTTGCTGTTGTCCCAGAAGCCTCTTAAACTATGGTCATTTTTCTTTTTTTCTTTTTTGCTGTTATGATGGGGTGTTTTATACTACCTCATTTTCTAAATCCCTGATTTGATTTGCTGCTTCATCTAATCTTCCATTAATTGCATTTAATATATTCTTCATTTCAGTATTGTATTTATTTCTGATTCTTTTTTGTTTTCCATCTCCATTTTTATGTTTTCTATATCTTTGTTGAAGTTCCCCCTGAGATCACTGAGAATCCTTTTAACCAGTGTTTTGAACTCCGTATCTGGTAGATTGCTTGTTTCCATTTTGTTTAGTTCATTTTCTGGAGCTTTGTTCTGTTCTTTTATTTGGGACATGTTTCTTTGTCTCCCCATTTTGCCTGTCTCCTTGTGTTTGTTTCTATGTATTAGGTAGGACTACTATGTCTCTAGGTCTTAGTAGAGTGGCCTCATGTAGTAGGTGTTCTGTGGGGCCCAGTAGTGCTATCTCCCTGGTCAAAAGAATGAGGTACTCCAGGTTTGTCCCTTGTGTAGGTTATGTGTGCCCTCCTATTGTAGTTGAAACTTGATTGCTGTGTGCAAATCAGTGGGAGTGATTGAACCTCTAGCTGATTATTTGTGAGGACTGACTACAGTGGAAGAGCTGTTGCTGATACTACAGAACAGAATTCGCTTTAGCTGGATTCTGGTGCCTTCCCAGTCTCCCCTTTGGATGTGTCATCCTTGGAGCCAGGCTATCCTTGGACAGCTGTGTTCAAAGCTGTCCACTGGGCATGCCAGCCCCGGGGACTCCTGGGGCAGGACCCACTGCAGTCCAACTTCAGTCTGAAGCCTCTGCCCGTCCCAGAAGCCACCTGACATGAACCACAAAATAATCTGCAGATGGCCGCCTCTAGTGCTGGGTTTGGAGGTGCCTGGAAAGGCCAAGCTGTGAATGAGCCTGGCTGTGTTAGTGCTAGGCTTAGGGCTATTCAACCAGAGGTACAGGACATGCTGGAACACAGATTTTGCTTGTTTAGGTTTTGTGAGCCTTTGAGCAATTTTAGGAAAGTCCACAACATGAGACAAGACCAGCCATTTGTACAGAAAAGCCACTGGAAATGGTTTGGATGTGCCCCCAGGGCACGGAACAAAATGTATTAGCCAGGTTGATGGAGACTTGGATATTGTAGCCACCTGACTCTGCATGCCAGGAAGGGTAGGGCTCAACAAAGAAACAATGTTTTCCACCAGCTCCTCTGTCCCTCCAGCCTTCACCCTGAAGTCAGAAAACTCATTTGCTCTCTGTTTGTCTCTGGTGCCTTTTGAGCTGCTGCCTGAGATCTGGAGCTCACAGTGAGTGAATTCCTCAGCGAGTAAGTCCATGCATGGGCCCTTTAAGAGGAGTGCCTGGGTTGCAGTCACCCTTGTCTCCTTAGCCACAATTCCACAGGTTTTTATAGCCATAAGTTATGGGGACTTCTGTCCTCGTCACTGAAACCCTGGTTTGGTGAGCTTGGTATAGGGCTAGCATCCCTTCTCCTCCAGGCGGGAACCTCTGCAGCAGAGATACCTCTTCTGATTTTTAATTGTCACACAATTGGTCTGTGTGTCTTCCCCTCCTACCAGTCTCAAGGTGGCTTTTTTATGTCCTTAGCTATAATGCTTTAGTTTAGCTAGACTTTAGGAGAATCTCAGTGATGGGTGTTCTCTACTTTCATTGTTATTTTGATGTGATTATGAGAGGAGGTGAGCACAGTATTTTCCTACTTTACCATCTTGACTGAAACTGTGCAATGGTACTTTAAATGCAAATATAAGTAACATGTATGTGGAATTGCCAAAATTATACAATTCATATTATATACTCATATATGCAAAGGTATTTGTTATTAGAGCTGTAGAAATGCTACAGAAAATGAACTCAATTATTTTCATTTTACTGTGTGATATGCATACGTACATTCCACCAATATGCTCCAATAGTGGGTGGCTTCCATAATAGTTATCTTGTATTTACCTTGAGTTTTATTGAACTTCTGTCCATATGCTGACCTCTTGTTCACTGTGAATCCAAGTGACTTCTGTGCTCATGGGGCAGCTCAAACACTATATGTGAATGGAATGGCTAGGAATGGTGTGTACATATTGTACGTGTTTCCTTTGCTTACATGCATGCTCCATTGTCCCATTGGATTTGGCTTACAAGGAACAAGTTCAAAGGTAAAATTATTACAAACTTCAAGATGACAATAGAAGAATATGAAACAACCATGAGACCCTCCTGAGTATGATGCTCTGTGTGACCATACAGATCCCACACTCATGAAGCCCCATCTAAAGCAGATAGAGGAGGGCAAATAAGGAGTAATATATTTACTTCTTTATTTGTGCTTTCCAATTTTCTGTTAGTCCCTCCTATTGCTCAAAGATACGGGGAAGATAGTTGGTAAAAGGATTTTGGGAAATGTAGTTTGCAGGAATGAGACTTGCAAAACAAAGAAGGAAAATGGATGTGGAGCAGATAAAAATAACAGTCACATGAACCCTGGCAGATAAACCTATAACTTTTTATTTCCTTTTTTATATAGTCTTGTCAACAAAAATTCATTAAAAGGTATTGGGGGATAAAAAGGAGAGACTTTATTGAAGCAAAGAGTTTGCAAACTGGGGAGATGTAACCTCTGGTGAAAATTGAAAGTGCATTCTGCTGAGCTATAGGAGAGATCATTTTTTTTTTTTTGAAAAAGTTCCCACTCAGGTAAAAGTTTGGGTATGTTTACGCAAATGAGGATTTAAAATCTGACCTGTTCAGTGTGGTTGAGGTAGATGCAAATGGAGAGTTCAGTTTGCACAGTTTTGATTGGCAACTGGTAATATGATTAAACTGGTGAACATGGAAGGTCAAAGAACTTCCTTGCAGTGTGGTTGGTTCAGATGATGTAAACACGCAGGGTATAGTGCAGGGGCTTGTGTTGTAACATCAGTGTGTGTTTCTTCCCAGAACGCAGAGCATGTGAGAGGCCTCTGTTAGCAAATGGCTGCTAGACTCTAGTTTTGAATTTAGGCCCAGCTAACCATCTCCATAGGGAGTCCATAGATAAATTCCTTCTCAAGGTTAACAATCTTAATGTCTCTATTCCTTCATGGAAGTAATATATTTTCTGGAATCTGTGTTTTTACTATACATTAAGCACATCATATTTAAATTAATATGTTTAAGTGTGGACTAAATGTGCCAAAAAAGAGTGAGGAAATGTAAGTTTTCCATTGAAACAATTGTTCATTTCTAAAAGTTTAATGAGCTACCTTTTGAAAAATGTTACCAAAATTTGGGATATTAATAAAAGACGAAGCTCTGCCTTGGACATACAGCCTTCTCACTTGATTGCAAAATATGTTTTCATTTCTTTACGCTATTGCCCATTAATATTTTGTTATATGATAATTACATGTGTAGTCAAAGGCAATTTGGGCTCTGAAATACTGTCTTCCTTACAGATTTTATTTTTACTTTGAATTACCAAAGCAAATGAAATGACTAAAGCTTAGCATGTAAGAAACTGGCTGCATAATTATTATTGATATCTTATTGACATTTTTCTGGTGATAACAAACTCTGCTTCATGGCATAACCCATTCCAATTTTGGAGTTGTTAAAATCCAGTATTTTATAAAGAACAAAGTACATAGTGTTAATACTGAAATTTATCTGAGCTCAAATTACAGCTCAGCTATTTAGTATCCTTGGACAACTTGTCTAGCGTGTTTTAATTTATTTTCCTCCTTTGTACAATAGGAATTATAATATTTACCACATAGGTCTAGTGTGAAGTAGTAAATGAAATAATATTTGTATGTTTCCTGACACTTGAGTGTAACTAGTATGTTGAATAACCATGCTGTATGTCTTATAACAAAAATATAATTCTACCTGTTTACCCCACTGTTCCTTTAAACTTTATTCAGTGGAGGTCATCTTCACTGCTCATCAATAGGCCCATATGTTTGATGCTTATTTTCAGGAAACAGAAAGGCCTTTAATTACTTTAAGTTACAAATATACCCTCAGTTATAGAATTATAATATGCAGTTCCATTTATAGTTTAAATTACAACTTAATTTAGCATTAAATCTTCCTTTCCTCAGTCCAGACATCTGCACTGAGAACAATGGCTGGTTTCCCCTCCCTTTTATTCCATCATTCCTAATGTTATTTTCAGACCTGGTCAGTGTTAAAGCTGGGAAGAGAGAGGATAGCTATGGCATTAACACAGTTTTAAATTGAACTAGTAACTTTGTAACTTTCTGGCTTGATGAACTTTGGGCTCTTTGGAAACTTCATGTTGAAACCTTACCCCCAGAAGTTCATTATACCAGGGGAGTTCATCTCTATCCTGGGTGTTTGTTTGTTCCTGCCTCCACTTATGGGCAACCAATAATAAAATTCCAACTTCCTTGGGCTGAAATTGCTAGACCCTTGAGGAATCCCATTTGATGATCTCACATTAACTTGGTGTTTCATATGTTCTATGGCTCATTCTTCAGAAACACTGAGGTATCTCTTAGCCCAGCAAACCCTGAAAGAGGAGACCTATCACATTGCCAAAATCTCCTGTCTTTACCTTTCTATTGCACTCTAGTTTTTCTAGCAGAGAGTCATCATCTGTGAAAGCACTGCTGCCATGGCTTCTTCAGGTGTGAGGGAAGCAACGGTCATCTGTGTATCCCAACTGCAGGATATATAACTCAATGTTCTAGAAATCTACTTGAGGTCCATTAATGACTGTACTTTCCCCAAAATTGTGGTGGGGCTGAGTGAGGAAAAGTGGGTCTCCAATTATAACAACTGCTTTCTCCAAAGAAGTCTCATTATCAATCTTCCCTTTTACAGTCAGAATTGAAGAGGAAATTCAAGAATTGCAGAACAAATTCTCTTCTCTTTTAACCCACTGGAAGTTTTGTGTACGTTGAGATTTTTGTTTTATACTCGCACAGATATCCTGATACCTTTTATTTAAAAAAAAAAAAAAAAGAAAAAGAAAAAGAAAAAGAAAAAAAAATTGGTGGTTCCTCTGTAGAAATTTAGGCTTAAAGAACCCCTTTCTAAGATCTTATTCATAAGCAATCAAGGATCTTACTTCTCCTACCTTATATTAAGCAAAATCCTGATTCTATTATGTCTTTCTGTGGCCTTAGTTCTATCACTTAGTACTTTGTTGAGTCTGTTGAAAATTGAGAATTTTGATTATGATGTTGAATTAAAATTTTATTTTCTTACAGCATTGGGAAATGGAATTCAGAAATACCTGAAACTTAATTTGACTCCAATATCTCCTTTCTTGGCAAAGTCCCTGAAGAGAAGGTTATAAAAGATAAGCAAAAAGACCACATCAGACTTTATTGTTTTTGGAGGCTGTGGTCATACATCAAAGCACAGAACTCTACTATCAGAAAAATAAGAAAAAACAAAAAACAAAACTAGCCCAATAATGAGTCTCTGACTTTATAATACCTTTTTAATGAAAAGTCAACTTTTTAAAGCAACAGAAAAGGAATTAGAGGATAGGATCACACAGTGTAGGCCAAGTTATTTCTATGAGGTTTTTATTAAAAAAAATTGTCCAAAGAGTATTTCAGAATCTGATCAATAATATTAGCATAACTCATCTTTGTGGAGTAGAATAAAAAGGTGAGCAAAAAACAAAGGACCCCCCCCCAGAGGTCAAGCAACCCCTATTATATGTGATGAAGTATTTTTTGTAGCAATAAAGATATCATGTGATCTGAGATATTTTTCCATATAAGTTATGATAAGTTCATCAACTATATGTCATTAAAAATAACAAAATAAGTAAATATCACTTCACTATATACTAAATGAATTATTTCTGAGGATAAGGTAAAATCCAAATTGGGATTGTCTAAGAAAAATACAAGGAATTGCTACTTATAATTGGACACTATTAGTCCAATTACTCAGGCTGCTATAACAGAATTCCATTGATTGGGTAGTTTATAAATCACAGAAATTTGTTTCTGATAGTTCTGGAGGCTATAAAGTCCAAGATTAAGATGCTGCTATAGGCAGTGTCTGGTGAGGACCCACTTCCTGGTTCATAGACAGCCATATTTTTGCTATAACCTCACATGGCAGAAAAGGCAAGGAAACTCTCTGGGGCCTCTTTTATAAAGGCACTAATTTCATGCATGAGGGCTTCACCCTCATGACTTAATCATCTCCCAAAGACCCCACCTCCAAATACCATCACATTGGGAATTAGGTTTCACCATATGAATTTGGGGAAACACAGACATTTAAAGCATAGCATACATACAGGGGCAATTAAATGTAAATTCAGTGTCACTTCAGTGTAAATGGAAATTCTTATATGAGCTTGAAATCCCAGACAAATCAAGGGACTCCCAATTATAATGAATAATAGAGTCTTAGCCCTTTAATGGTGTGGTAACTGAAAAATAAAGCAGTCGTGTACACTGAAGAACAAGCAAATATTAACCTTCTGATACCCTTATTTACTAAAGTTATCTGTACCAAAACAGGATATTTTCTTTCTTTTTGGTTTTGTTTCATTTTATATGTGAGACATAATAGGTGTAGTGTGACAGTTGCTTCTTCTACAACTAAGAACAAATGCATACACATTATCTAGGTTATATAAATTACTTGATTCCTATTTACTCTGAAATCCATTTTTAAATTGCCTTCTTCATTTCTTTTCCTTTCTTTTTTCAAATTCTAGGTGTATTGATCTGTATTTCCTCTTAATATCATTTATCTTTTGGGTGCTTGCTTTCTTGACGTGTGTATACAAAGGCATCCATTCCTAACCTTCTCTGGAGCATTTAAGTACACAATTGTCTTTCTGAATCAATGGCTTTAACTATCTTCAAATCTCCTCTGAAAATCCATTTTATTTCTATTAACTTTGTAACTCTCTTTAGTGTATTAAAGAATCTTGAAAATACCTGATAAAACATAATTTCAGAAGAAATGTATTATGAATTTTCTAATGAACAACTCAGAAGGAGAATAGAGTTCCATCAATTTATGGTAGAATAGCATTATTATGTAGTGGGTCATTTGAATTATGGAGTTGAGTAGAAAATAATTATAAGTGTTTTAGGATATTGTCAGATTTTTTTTTTTTTTTTAAGACAATTATACTCAAGCCAGTATGTAAACTGATGATGGGAAGGGTTTTCTGGCTTTATTTTATGTTTCCAAAATATGAGATGATAGGGCACAGTACAAGAGATTAGAATTTGGCATTACATGAACTTACCTGTGCCCCACAGGAGCGGTGTAATTACAAGTGAGATAACTAATATCGCTGATGCTGAGCCTCCACTGTTTCGTTTCTAGGATAAGAACAATGACATATGCTTAAAATTTTTGTTTGTTTGTTTGTTTTAAGTATTGCCATAGGGGAAGTATTACCTATTATCTCTACCTGGATATTTATTGAATTGGATTTTAATAGTTGATATAGAAAAATAAGTGGTGTTTCTAATATAAGATGATTCAGGTAGTGACTTAATTAAAAAAATCTATTTCATATATACATCCATTACCTCAATTATGATAATGAACATTTCATCACCACCAAAAGTTCTCTTCTGATCCTTCATAATCAATCCCCCTGAAACCCCTACCCCAGGTAGTCAGAGATCACATTTCTATCGCGATTCATGAATTTTGTTTGTTCTGGAACTTCATGTAGGTAGAATTATATAGTACACCATCTTTCCTCTCTGACTTCATTCACCCATAGCACACAAGTTTTGAGATGTATCCATGTTGCTGCGCAAAAGTGGTTTGTCTCATTTTATTCCTCAGTAATATTTCATTGTAAGAATATGTCCTATTTGTTTAAACATTTGACTATTGATGGACATTTGGATTGTTTCGATGCTGTGGACTATTATGAGTAAAACATCTATGAACATGTGCATACAGTTCTTTGTGGAGTCATATGTTATTTTTTATGGCCACATAATTGTGTTGCTCATATATCCTATCAAGGTAGCATGCTCCAGGGAGCACAGTTGCCTGAAAATCCCCAGCTGTCACACCTTTGATCTGCTTCCCGAAGGCTATTCCTAGCCAATGACTAAGACCCCAGGTGAGCCATTTTCACACAATGCAGGTCTTCTCGAGCACGGCATATTTTTTTTGGGTATCCGATCAGAGTCAGGCAGAGATTTCCTCAAAACTACAGTGTGAGGTTATTCCTATGAATCCATCCTTTATTCTCTTTTTGCACAGGTGTCAGACCTGTATTATGCTCTCATCACATAAATCCCCCTTAACCTTTTACACGTATTTCTTCCAAAAAATCTCTTGTACATATAATCCCATCTTGATGCCGGCTTCTCAGAGAACTCAGTTATTAATCTTCTTTGGTAAATATCTGGAGAGGGAATTGTTTGATCATATTATATCACAGGTTGGATTCTCTGAGAAAGGAAGCATCTTTGGCATAAAGTTTCCTGTCTCCTTTATTAAGTACAGCTTGCCCCTAATGGGTTATACTGCGATTAACCCTGGTCATAGGGCCATAGGGATGGCAGCCAGGAAAGTTGGGGGCAGCTTTTGAGTTGGTGACTTTTTTCATTTGGGTGAAATAATTATGTATTATTTCTCTGCATTGGTAAGACACTGGCTTTAACAGTCAGGTGTGGGCTACTTCTATAGGCCCAGAATGTCAACAGAAACCTGGGAAGTAAACATTTGGGGTCATCCACCCAAATATTGCCATCCTATGTGCCAGGATCTCTGGTTTTCCAAATTTGGGTCATGATTTTTGAATGACACATCTGCCTTGGCTGAGTATGAAACTGTCTTGATTTTCAGTTGTTTCATGCTCATTCACTGCATAAAATGAAGGTTTCTTTGTGAGCTACAAAAGGAACGCTGTGACTCTCATCCTCAGTTAGCAGTTTGTCAATTGTCATCAGCTTTTAATTATCTGCCTGTAAGGCATCACGGGAACTTGGTAATAACCGTCCAATTCCTTTATCTTTCATTTATCATCACATTCACTAGTGTGTCACCCCAGCTCACAACAGATGAAAGTTTTATCAACTGAACTGCAATCTTGTTACAGGAGCTGTCTTCACACCATGTACTACCAGGATGGAGTCTACTCCCAGTTAGTAGATAGGTACTTCAGACCCCCAGCTCTAATTTTATATCTTTTTCTCACATTACTCTTAGTGCCAACTGTCACAGGTTGAGTTTTCTGGAAAGCAGACACTGAAAGGGAGTTAAGAGTGCAAAAGTTTCATTGGAAAGTAGCACCTATTAAAGGGAAAAGGAATAAAACAGGATTGGTAGGTGAAGACATCAGACTGAAATATATGAAGCCAGACAATTAAGTTCGTGAACTCATCCTAGAAAAAGTGTTACACACCTCATTGCTGAATATCACTACAGTCACCGAAGTACTCCCCTTGGGAAGATACGGACCGATGCCAGTACCTAGTCCACCCTTCAAAGCAATTTTGGAACTCTTTCTGGAATGGTCATCAGAGCTGTTGTCATATTACCCTCGATGTCCTGAATGTCATCAAGATGTCTTCCTTTATCTTCAGGTAAAGAAAGAAGTCATTGGGAGACAAATCAGGTGAGTAGGGAGGGTGTTCCAAGACAGTTATTTGTTTTTCTGGCTAAAAACTCCCTTATAGTGCGGTGTGAGCTAATGCATTGTCGTGATGCAAGAGCCATGAATTGTTGGCAAAAATTTCAGGTCGTCCAACTTATTCATACGGCCTTTTCATTACTTCCAAATAGTAAACGTGGTGAACTGTTTGTACAGTTGGTATAAATTCATAATGAATAATCCCTCTGATATCAAAAAAGGTTAGCAACAAGTTGCAACAAGTTCACAGACTTAATTGTCAGGCCTCATAGACCTGAAAAGGTCTCTAATAGCCCAACAGGGAGTTCCAGATCAAAGATCACCAATTAAAGGGATCTCATGTTGAACAGAAATGTCTAGGCCCTTCTATTGCCTCATTGCTCAGTCATTGGTTGTGTGCCACACTGAGCATAGCATGGTCTCAGATTGAAAGCTAAGGTAGGCCATTGCAGAGCAACACCTGGAAACTATCAGCTAAACACACTGCTTACAACTAGGTCATGTGTTCTTTCTTGGAGGGAAATATGAGTGCTGCATATGATAAGTATATGATTAATATAAAATAAATTGCCAAACTGTTTTCCAAAGTGGTTGTATGATTTTACACTGTCAGAAGCAACACATGAGCTTACTAGTTGGTCCTCATACTTGCCAAGACTTGGTATGGTCTGTCTTTTAATATTGGCTATTCTAATGAGTATATAGTAGAATCTCACTGTAGTTTACATTTTCACAATGAGCGTGTTTGTGTGTGTTTATTGGACATTTTTTATCTTCTTTTGTGAAGTATGAGTACAAATCTTTTGTCCACTGTCAAATTGAGTCATTGACTTTCTTGTTATTCTGTTGTAGAAGTTCTTTATATATTCTAGGCACAAGTCCTTTGACAGATTGCAAATATTTGTACCTACCTTGAGACTTGCCTTTTCCTTTGTTTAATGATGCCTTTGGAAAAGCAGATAAAATTTAAATTTGATTAATCCAAATTGTAATTTTTTTTTCCTTTTATGGTGTTTTCTGAATCTTGTCCAAGAAATCCTTTTTATACCTCAAATTTACAATTTTTGTTACTACATATTCTTCTAGGAGTTTTATATCTTTAGCTTTTATACTAAAACTAAAGTTTTACTAGTTCAAAATTAAGGTTTTATTACTGAAAGTTTAGTTTTTGTTATATAAAAACTAAAGGTATAAAACTATATCTTTAATTTTTTATATTAGGGATTAAGAGTCACTTATTCTAATCATCTATTCAACATTTGTTGTTTATATAGAGAACCTAGTACCACTTTTTAAATGATAAATATCCAGAACCATTTATTTCCATGACATTTTACACCTTGTTGAAAATTCATTTGACCATATACCAGTACATGTGGGTTTCCTTCTGGATTTTCTGTTCTTTCCCACCAATCTATATACCTTTTCTTACACCAGTACCATACTATCTTGATTACTATAGTTCTATAATAAATATTGAAAAAGAAAAGTATAAGTCCTCTAACTTTTCTCCTCTTTTTCAAAATTATTTTGCCCTTTGTTTTTTTCCATGTTCATATGCATTTGGTATCAGCTGGTCAATTTTTACAATTGGCTTTGAGTGGAATTTGTATGAACTCATCACCTAATTTAGAGAGAATTTTTAACAATAGCAAGCAAGCATTTCTGTCCTTACACACAGTGCATTTTCCCATTTATTTTGATCTTTAATTTCCCTTAGCAATGTTCTATAATTTTTAGTGTGAAGATATATGTATAAACATGTGAAATTTATGTCTAATTATCATGATTTTTTAATGCTGTTTTAAGTTGCATTTTTAACTTGAAATTCCAATATTTATTGATGATATGTTGAAAAACAACTGCTATTTTATATTAGCCCTATATCCTGTGATCATGTTTAATTTACTTATAATTTTGGTAGGAGTTTTGTAGTATCTTTAGCACTTTCTACATAAATTATTATTATTATTATTATTACTATTGGCAAATAAAAACAGTTTTATTTTCTCCTTTCCAACCTGTGTGCATAATTTCACTAGCTAGTACCCCTCATGTAATATTGAATTAGAATCTTAACATTAGGTATCCATGCCTAAATCCAGATTACAGGGGAAAATAATTCAGTCTTTTTACAACAAATATAATAAGTATAAAATCTGATCACAAGACTACAGTGCTCTGCCTGGATCCTCTCTCCTACCTAGAGTGAGAAATACCACCACATGTAATATCTACCTGGTGCTTAAAGGGCTTACTTTGCTATTTTTCCTTCTCTCAGACTCACAGTCCAGCACTGCCTGTTGTCCAATGTCTGAAAGCTGTTGTTTGCTATATCATGTACACGTCCTTTCTGCTCATAGTGGGAGGGCTGGTCTAGTACCACTTACACAGTCATGTCAGATGGAGAAAGCAACATTTACTTTTAACACACATTATAGAAGGACGTACGTAGAGGAGATCATCTGGGGGCAAAAATCATAGGTATTATTGAAATAGGGTTCTGAAGCAAATCCTTTTATGGAATCCCTGGCATCTGAGAAGTCATCTTGTCTAGAATTAGTTGGATTTGACTGCAAGATTAAGTGATTGATGACTTTTTTTTTAACCAAACCCACATCATCATCCTAATCTTTGATATTTTGCTATCTCTGATGTAAGGAGACAGTGAAGATAGAAAAAAAATCAGGGAACAATTATTTGTTCTAATGTCTAGAGCAGAGTAATTGTAATCCAACATTAGGCCTCTGGATGGTAGAGGGCTGTCTTCTAAAGGATGGCAGCTTCAGGCACATTTTATTCTTCCAATCACATGAAGGTAATTGGTTTCAAAGATACTAAAATGACCACATTAAAAAAAAAAAAAAGAAAAAAAGAAAGAAAGAAAGAAAGAAAGAAAGAAAGAAAGAAAGAAAGAAAGAAAGAAAGAAAGAAAGAAAGATGATGTTAGAGGGAAGCTAATCTTGTAACCTGTTTTCTCATCATACAAAATTTTATTTACTAGACCATGGCCTCAAATCACACTCTACTCTGAACTTAATAGTCACCCTTCTTTGTGGAGAGGGGGAGAGGAAAACCATGAGATGTTCTGAGAGGACAATCTTTTTTATTTACATTTTTATTACTATAGTTCCTTTTAGTACTTGTCCTGTTATCAAAGCCCATCGATTGTAAGTTCAAAATATTTTCAAATCCATCTACACCTTCTCTTCACTCCCTTAGTTCAGACCACGATCATTCTTCACCTGGATTATTCCCACAGCCTTTGATCATCTGCCTCCTGAGATCATATATCAGATCTCAGTACAGTTGACCCTTGAACAACACAGGTTTGAACTGCTTAGGTCCATTTATATGAAGATTTTTCTCAATGAACAATTTGAAAAAACTCACAGACAAACCTCATAGCCTAAAACCGATTATGTAAATTTATGGTATAGACAAATACAATATAGAACTGTAAATGTATTTTCTCTTCCTTGTGATTTTCTTTTCTCTAGCTTACATTATTGTAAGAATGCAGTATATAATACATATTCAAAATATGTATTAATTAACACTGTTACCATCAAGGCTTCTGGTCAATAATAGGCTTAGTAGTTAGTTTTGTGTATTTTTTTTGGAGGGGGGGGTCAAAAGTTATGCATGGATTTTAGATTGGGGGTGGGTGGAGTGTGTTGGTGCCCTAACCCCTAGTTATTCAAGGGTCAACTCTGTATCCCAGTTTTTCAAACTCTAAAGTGCTTATAGATCATCTGTGAATCGTGTTAAATGCAGATTCTGAAAGTGCACGTTTGGTGTGGTCTCATATTCTGCAGTTCTGACAAGCTCCTTGCTGATGCTGATGTACAAGCTACACACTGAATGAAATGTAGTCTGTTCCCTAGGCAGCGATGTGACAGACACTGCTCTACAATTTCCAGTTGCTATCAGTACTGCTGAAATTCATCAGTAGCCCAAGACCCTTTACTGTGTTCTGTTCTGTGTAAGCTTATATTAAGATACACAAACTTCTAGATTCTCAAGGCAGGCATTCCTTGTTTTTATTACTAGCCAGGTGTCCTGTGAGCCAATGATTACCAGAAACATCTTGCAACATCAAATCTCCTTCCTGCTCAGGGCATTTGCCCACCAGGAGTATCCAGAGGTGTGAATGGAAGAGGGTCAATGGATTGCTACACTCAGCTCCACCCTTTCCTCATCTAAGAGTTCAAATAGCACAACTCAGACTTGCAATCTCTTTTCTGAAGTGATACAGGGCATTCCTCCATTAATTACTAAGGAGACTTAAGAGAAACTGAACACCTCCCAGTTCTTTCAGGAATGACCTTGTTAGGGTAGAGACCAACTATTAGAAATCTTCTGCTTCAGCCATTGCCAATTCTACCAATAACTCTTGCTGAATAATTGTACAAGTTTTATTTTTATTTTTATTTACTTAGTAATTACTTTGAGTCAGGCACTGGGCTTAATATGTATTATTTTGTTTAATCTTCAAAACAATTCTATGAATGTTTACTTTTTATGTCTCCAGCTGAAGAACAGTTTAGCAACTCAGCTAAGTTTACAAAAGCTAAGAAAGCAAGGCTTTGGAACCTCAGAATAAGGAACCTCTAAATGCATGCTCTTCAGTCCCAGTCCCAGAATATGTTTCTACTGACTATTTGCCTCAAGTCTGTGAGACTTTTTCCCTGATGACAGGGCACTGTTCCTGTCCCCAGCTTGGGCAGTACTGACCCAGAACGTGAACTGGGAGTCTGTGTGTGCAGACTGGAGGTCTTTGTTTCTCTCTGATGAAACTGGCATGTCAGGGGGCAGCTGGGATTGATATCTGGACAGATATCGGAGGGGATTCTTAATGCCACAACTTCCGTTCACTGGTCTATGATTGGGGCTAATTATTCAACCTCTCTAAACTTTGTTTCCTGATCTGTAAAATAGAGATAAAAGTATATTTCTTATAAAGATTTTGTAAGCAATGAATGTGTATTAAATACCTCCTACAAAGTTGATTGTTTTTATGTTATATTTTCACCTTCATCTCTGTATATTTTGTTGTATGCTTGAATCATCAGTTTCTGATACACACATAATGCAATCTCTGATTGCAATTTTTGGCTTTTCTCTTTTCTGCATAATTCTGCTAGCTGATGTTTTGAGACTGCCAAATATGTATGTTTATGATAGCTGTATCATCTTGTTCATTGTTCCTTTTTATAATATACCACAAATCTTCCCTGTCTCTATTGTGCTTTAAAACTCTACTTGTGTCAATTATTAATATTTCTATTCTAGCTTCCTTTCACATATCTTTAATGCATCACTTTCTATTTGTTTTTAATCTTCTTTCTCTTTTATTTAATATTTTATATTTAATCTTTATCTTCTATTTAATCTTTTTAGTTAACGCTTGACTCATTCTTTGAACTATATGTTTACTTTTTAAAAATCACATCTGAGTATTTGTCTTAATAAGTGATTTAACACTTTTTACTACATTATTAAGATTTATTTGACGTTTTATTTATATATTCTATTTATTGTAATCTTTTGGTTTCCTATTTCCCCTCTCTTTTCTTTTTGATAAATGACATTTCCTGTGATGAATATAAGGATTAGTAATTTTATTTTTCTCTCTTAGGTTGTTGCTATTTATTGAAGATCCCTTTTCATGTTTATTTACTGCCACTACCTTATTAAATATATAGTTATCTATATCTTTTCTCTTTCAGTTCAAGTACGTTAGTCCTCTCTTATGCCTGCCTTTCCCCACTCTATTTGCTATCACCAAAAGCTCTGTCTTTAGTTAAAAAATATATACGGAGGGCATCAAAAAATGTATACACATTTCTTTTTATTTATATAAATTTCAGGTATACAGCTTTATAATATGGCATCTATATACTCCATTGGAGAATGCATTCTTTTAAAAAAAATTTTTTTATTGGTTTTAGGTGTACAAAACAATGTAATAGTTAGACATTTATCATTTATATCCCTCACACAGTGATAACCCACCTCCCCCCATTTACTACCCCTCCGATAAGGGGTTAATATCCAAAATTTATAAAAAACTTACTCAATTCAACTCAACTCCAAACAAACAACCCAATGTATACACATTTTAAGAAAGGAAAATCTATATTAAAATTATGCTGATGGTAACTGCTTTGAGTACTTCTTGTAATTGCAAAAGTCAAATGTGACTTGTATTCATTTTTTGTTATTGGTATATATTGAGTATTACAATTTTAATACAGTTTTATCCTTTCTTAAAATGTGTATACCTTTTCCTTGCACCCTATATATATGTTACGCATATATGAGATATATACATATATATAATACATATTATATATATATATATATATATATATATATATAACATATATAATATGTACATAATTATTTTTATTTTTTCTTTGGTCTTACCTTTATTATAAACATCAATAAACTTTATCAAAATAATTGAAGACCCTTAATTCGCATATCTCTAGTAGTATTTCCTGTGTCCTCTGTTTTAACATTTCCTCTTAAAAGTGTTTTACTTCATGCGAAAAATGATTTGAGGCATTTTATGATTGAAAATGTTTTATTACAGTTTTACACATGATAGAAAATTTGTTTCAAAATTATTTTCCTTCAACACAGAAGGTCTCCATTTTCTCCTTACATCTAAGGTCACTGGTGGCAATTTTGATGCCACTCTGATTCCTGTTATTTCACAGGTAACCTGCTTTTCTCTTAAAAGCATTTAGAATTTCTCCTTTTCTTTGATACTTTAAAAAGTGTTCCATAACATGTCTAAATTTGTATTTTTCCTTTTTTCTCCTGTCTGACAGGTTAAACTCGAGTCTCTTTTCTCTGTAATACTGGCTTTTACTCATTTTAAAAATCTATTTTCTTGTACCCATTTTTTATTTTTTTCTCCTTTTAGGATGCTTACTGTGGATTCTGAGAGTTGAAATTCTATCTTTCATATATTTTAGCTCTCATGCTACGTAATTTTTAGTTTTTTCATTCTTTTCTTATGTCTCTGGGCTAGAGTTTCAATCTGCTCTTTCAACTCACTTCTCTCCCCCCCCCCCCAGCTGGATTTCTGCTCCTATTTGCCTTGTATATTACTGACTTTAATTAATGTATTAATTCCTCATTTCTATTAGTATAGTTTATACCTAATACTGCAATTTATTTATGATTTATTTTTCTGTGTCGTGATGCCAATATCTTCCCTTATCACCTTTTGAATATTTATTATACTTAGTCTAAATTATTGGGTCCTGTGTTCCAATAATTATGATTTAAATAGTACAGGGCATCCACTTTGTTTCTTTTGAAGTAAAGGACTCCTTGAAATTATAGGGGGGTGTTATTTGAGCCTCTAAAGTCCTGTTCTCCTAGGAATGTCAGCTGCTCTGTTTGGCAATATGTATTGAGGAAGGATCCAGGCCCAGGCCTAGTTCTGTCAGCTCTGGTGAGCTTAAAGATAGAACAGAGAGCTCCATCAAGTACAAAAATTAATTTTGATCAATTCTATTTTTTATCAGCCATGAGACAAATAATCTGGCAAGGCTTCAAATCTTGCACTGCTAAGCAAAAACTTCACTGGAGAAGGCCGTCTGCATAGTTTATAAGGAGATAGGGAGCATAGCGGGGTAAACACCCAAGGAGAGCTTGTCTGTTTTTACTAGCTCTTCACCCCTGCATGGTTTTCCTCATGCTTACTCCAGACCCCTGTTCTAGAAGACATAGCCTGACATCGCTGTTTCCTGAAATAAGGGAATAAGACTGTTTCCAGAGGGGTCCCGGAGAGGTGAAAGATGAAGAATTTTCAAAGCTTTTCCCAAACCAATCCTCTTACTGCCACCTCCTTTCACTCTCTGCCCAGCCTGCAGCCATTCTCTTCCCATATCCTCGTGACACCCGCAACAGTTAGTTCAACATAGCCTTTAGTCTCCCCAAGACTTGTCAGGGTGTTCTGTTTGTTTTGTTTTAGTTTCTTTTTGTTTCTATATTTTTAAAACTTACTTCCTGGAATTCATCTTACCCTGTTTTGTTTCCATAGTTTTTCTGGAGTTGATTTTGGAGGGGGTAGCTCTGAGCCTCACTAGTGCTCCCTCTTGGTAGGAACTAACGTGCTCTGGAACGTTTGGTGTCTGTGTTGATGTCATTAAGTATCTTGCTGGTTTCGGCGGCTGGACGCGGCTCTTGGCCTCCATACCCTGTCCCAACTTGCCCCATATTACAACTCTGTCTCTTTTTCACATCAGCTCTCACCGGTACTGCCGTCTCCAGGGATAACATTTCCAAAATATAATACATTTTAGATAGTTTACTTTAAAAATCAATTAGATTATAATTGAGCTAGTTTTGTAATAATTGTACTTTTATTCATTTTCATGTGTTAATTTTCCCTTGAGCGAAAAGGAGGGGGAAGTAGAGGAATAATACCAAGCCTGTTTCACATTTGCATTGTGTCCAGCACATGACTATCATGCTGTGTGTCGGGGGCGTGGGGTACGAGGATTAAAGATCTCTGTTCCAGCTTCTTTGTTATTACTGTGGATTCAGAAAATAGACAACTAGCAAAGTCCCGGAGAATACTGGCATAAGGATTTGGAAAGATCTGTTGTCTGTTCTCTGTGGGGATTTGTGTGGAAGAGGAATGGTCTGCCTGAGTGTTGGAGTGTTAAATCATAATCACTTCCTGTGCACACACAAGAAGAGTAACAATTGGCAAATGCCTTGCACAGCTGCGTTATTGCCTATAAAAAATGAGAATGAAACAAACTCATATCTGGGGTAAATGAGATAGTGAAACCCACATACTACTGCCTCCAAAAATGATTTTTCCTCATCATCAGTAATGAGAAAAATGTCTAAATGTCTTTAAGGGACATTTGAAATTTATATGATTTGACACTTAAAATTTTTAGAAACATCTAAAATAGCATAAAAATAACCAAACCGTGAGGTTAAAATATACTTCAGCCCAACCTATAAATCCATGTCAAGAGAGATTTCATTTTAGAGCCATATCTCAAATAAAATGTTACTTTAAACTCTGTAGTCATTCTTTTCTAGGGAAAACACACACACACACACACACACACACACACACACACACACACACACACAGTAAAAATGTTAAGGGACGATACAATTGCCGCACTCAACATTAAAGCTTTTCTCAGGAGTACATAAGGAACTGTTATTGGGTAGTCAGATTCGCAAGCTCATCAACACAAACGTGTTGCTTGCTCATGTCTTTAGGGTTATCTCAGTAATTACTTTTAATTATGATTCTGTGTTTGTAATCTAGTAATTATAATACTATGCCTTTCTGTTTCAATTTCAGTTTGAGTTCTTCTTTCTAACTATTTTACCACCTGTTTGCCAACTTAATAGTGTACCTTCAGGTACATGGAATTAAAAAAAGAAAAGACAGTTCCAAATAATTGGCAACGACATTGAAGGAATTGTAAAGTTACCAAATTGCCAAAATGAACACTCTGTCTTTGTTTATACCTTACTAGGAATTTTAAATTTCCCACCAGAAAACAATGAATTTTCTATTATAAACCCAGATACGGAGATGCTGTGAATTTTTTTTTTTAATACTATAAAAGGAAAAAATGTACACATGAGTTTTGATTTTCTAGAAAGGGGTCCTGCACTGCTTTTCTCACTGTTCTATTCATTTGGCTTGCTATTAAGTTATTGATATGTGGACAAGCTTCTTTAAAATCAGATACTCTTCAGCCAATTTCTATCTGTTCAGGTCGTTTTCTTGCATTCTGGCAATTGTCATAGCCATGTTCCCTTCTACTCAGAAGAAATGCAGGACTGAAGGACTATTTGAATTAAGTCCTGCTTTCTCCATCCTCAGGATTGTGATGGCAGCTATTAGAGGAGAAGGTGTGTATATGTTGGCAGGAGGTGAAGAGGACCTCAGACCTCAGGAGACTTCAGTTTATAGAAACATGTTCCTGGCACAGGTTAAGAGACCCTAAACAACTTTAATCCTCCAAAAATGAAGCTGGCATTTGTTTGAGTAAAGACTCAATATAAATAGAATTATAATTAACTCATTTATTCATTTAACAGACATTTAAGGATACCTATTCTATCTTCAAAACCCTGAGAGAGTCCTGCAGGGGATAGCATGTTATACAGATTATTGTTCTACCTTGATGGACTTCCTGGTAAGGCAGACAAAACGGTAGAATATCTGTAGTAAAATACAAATAGAAAGGCACTGGGATTTTGCATTAATTCCCCTGTTCAATTTCTTGAGACTAGTATAATACAATGTTAAAATTAAAACACTATGTGAATAAAAGTCTTTTAATACTTTCAGCACTCACTAATGCAGTGGTCACAGCATATATGTATACTGAGACAGGCTTTCTTGTTTGCAAGCCCAACCATGATCACCCCACACATTTCTGGGGTTCATTACTGATATTAACTCCTTATACCTGGCAGGGCTTTAAAATTCACTTTCACCCAGAGTTTGTATTTGATTTCTCTAACACACCTATGTAGGAGGTAGAAGATACAGAGTTTACAGTTAGTCTCTGAAGCCAGAGTATCTGATTCAAATCCCAGTTCTATCTTCGATTGTCCAGTGTAACTTGAATGAGTTATATACTCTCTCTGGACCTCCGTTTGCTTATTCAGGCAAGATAGATGATAATAATAGTGCCAACATACAAGGTTGCTGTGAGGATTAAATGAGTTAATACAGAAAAGAACAGTTGCAATGATCTCAAGCACACTGTATTCTAGCTATGCACAAGTATAACTGTAACTCATATGTGTTGACTAGAGTCCAGTCTATTTGGGCAACATTGTAATTAGATCATGGATTATTCTTTGAAAAATGGTCTGTTTAGTTCTCTAGTTTCTCTTTAACCCACCATAGTAATTTTTTCTTTAACTAAATGATCTTTCCTACCCAGATGCCCATGATCTCTTGATCTATAATTCAATTATATCCCCGTATCTTGTATTCTAATTAGAGATGTCAAATTAGCCTTTACTCATATGCTAACTCTAATTGGTAGTGGCTGTCAGGAATTACACATTGAGAGGAATTCTAAAGCTCAGGGAAAAGAATGGTTTTCAGATATATTACTGATTTCGGCCTCCGTCATAGGAGGATGGGAAAGAACACAAACAGGGAGGTCTTATTTTCCATCCCTGATGGCATTACATCCACTTCTTCACTGTTACATATAGTAAAAATTGTTAGAATTTAGGAACTTTAATAATTAAATATGCTTATGCAATTAATTATCAAATCCCTTTGCTATATTGAAACAGGCAATGCAGGAGATGGTGTATGTGAAGAGCATGGTGTTTGGGATGCAATGATTAATTTAGTGTTTATAGCTGGCTTAGTTAAATATCTTTAACACAAAAAAACAGAGGTTAAATATAAATGACATCAAAGAATATGTGTCTGTGTCCTCATTGGAAGGTTTTGCCAAACTATAAACAGATTTAAAATTTAACCTAAGAAAAATGAGTATAAACCTAGAACTATCTTGTCAATTTATCAAGATCTACAGTGTTAACATCACCCAAGAAGGGCAGAAATCATTAATAAATAATCTATTAAGTTGAAAACAAAAATGTCATCATAATTCCATTTGCTTAATCTGATCCAATGATATAATTTCATTATTTAAAACCCAATAAATTTAAGAGTTGAGGTAACTCAGACATGCTGTCTGAAAATTTATTGCATGAAATGCTGGATATAATTCTTTACTACGTTAATTATTAGAGTTTTGAGAGTGAAATTATATACCCTCAAAGCAGTGTATAAAAAGGGAAATTATTTTTGTTGTTTGTTGCTTTGAAACATGATTTTACTGTCAAGGTCTATATCAAAGTGTAAATATTAGGATATGTTTATATCTGCAATTCATTGTTATATATTGTGGCCTCTTAGAAAGCACAGTTTTAAAAAATCTCCTCAGTGTTTCTATAGTCATGTCATTCTGAATTCTCACTTTGGGTTTCTTGCATTGTGGTTTCTTTATTTATTTATTCATACTCATTTTTTTCATCCTTCTCCTTCTTACATTTTATTAGATTTTTTTTTCTATTTCCTGCTTTCTACTTTACCTTTTATTTAAAAAAAAAATTTGTGGCCTCATATTTATCTTTTTATTTTTATTTTTAATATTCCTAAGCATCATCTACCTCCAGATATGTTTCTAATGATTATCAATCATTCTTACTCAATATTTTAACCTTTTTATCTTTTACTTTATATCTCTATTCCTGGTCTCAACCAGTAAGTAGGTGGTTTATATTGGAAATATTCTCAGGATTTTCCTCCATATAACCACCATGAATTAATTACTAAAATAGTTTACATCTAATATTTATTTATGATTTCTTCAGGCTTTATTTGTTATCAAGGATTGTATTAACTATGAAGAATAGACATTGCCTTTTAGGTATAAGTCTTGAATCTTTATTTTTCACCACAAATAAATGCTGTGATAGAAAATGTAAAATTTATGGGCTTAGCTAAAAGAAATACAGCAATCTCTTTAAAACACAGTTCATTTATTCAAGCACCTATTAAACTAAAAGTATGTGAATATCCATTGGTATATTTCTGATTATTGCATACAATTCTAGACATTATATGTTCTTGATATATAATATTTGGTAATAAATTTATTGGTAAAAACATGGCATTTTATCGGTTTTATTCATTCTTTCAATCATTCACTGAAATCCTCTGGAACTACTTATATAAAATAAATATATACTTACACTTATTTGTCTTTTCATGCAACTAGTTGACCATTTTGAGATAGACACATTGTTGAACAATTGGAATTCAATTTTGTAGATGATAATATTTTTTTAAATAATAATAAAATACCAAATAAAGGACTTTCCACCACATCCTGTACAAGGAAAGGGATGATATGAAGGCTTCCAAGTGGAGATTGCACCTCAGGTGAATCTCAGAGAACAATAGGACTAAACCAGCCAAATAAGGCTGAAAAGGGAGAGGAGATAAATTCAGACAGACACACAAGCAAAGGCACTCTTTCTGGGAGAATAAGAGATAGATATGAAAGGGAGGAAAGGAAAGAGGAGGGGAGAGAGGAAGAGAGAGGAGAGAGAGTTTGAGACAGATTGAGAGAGCTTGCGAGAGTTTGAGAAAGAGACTACAAGTAGATAAGTAGCTTGGAATGTTAGTTTGTTTGGATTTAGTGCCCAAATGTGTTTATAATGAGAGGTCAGATAGGGAGGGAAACATGTCTCTGGATTAAGATTTCCAGAACAGGGGAAATAAAAAAGTTTAATTCCAAAGTTAAACTCTTCGATTTATGCAACAATAATTAACATTTGTGATGTATTTTACTCTTTGCCAATAATCCCACTTTCATGATCTTATTTATTATTAGGGAGAATCCTATGAGGCCAGTCTAAGATAATTCCCGTTTTACCAGAGGGAAACTGAAACTTATCAAGAATAATTAGAGTCAGAAGAATTCGTAAGAG
Source organism: Rhinolophus sinicus (assembly GCF_036562045.2). NCBI lineage: Eukaryota > Metazoa > Chordata > Mammalia > Chiroptera > Rhinolophidae > Rhinolophus > Rhinolophus sinicus. The sequence continues at coordinate 100,765,209 of NC_133756.1, read as the reverse complement.
GATGAAGAAGGGCTCAAAACCAACACCACTAATTTAGAGCCAGCTGTGCCTGTGTCTACATCTACATCTGAATCTGTAACATTGTGTGCATTTGTATTCTCAAAGTTTACGTCATAATAATACTTCTTATATTGAATAAGTATATTCCTCCCATAATGTGATATATAAGAGAACACTGAATTTTCTGTTTGGGGCATATTAGCCACTAGAGAGTGATCTTGAGCTCTTGTGTGGGGACAGCTAAGACAGGGAATTAATGGAATCATTCAGTTGCAGACACATCAATTGGTGACGGGACCCATATTGCACATTTCTTAGTGGAATAGCAGCCATATCTTCTATTCAGACAGCACATTGATAAGACGAAGGATTGGAAAGAAATTTACCACTTGCCAGTTGCATGTCCCTGAAAGACACACTTCCTCAAGAATTGTTCATTCAGTAAGCTCACTTGTATCAGTCCAGATGGGTGGGGTGGGGGGGAGGGGGCGTTTAGTAATACAAGTTTAGTAATATAAGTAATAAAGTAAAATTGTTTGCAGTTTCCCCTCTATTTGCAAACAATTTTATTTAAAGGTCATGCTCATGTGGAACTACACCTGAAACCAGTTTTCATAGAAAGGATCACTAGTTTTTAAAAACTCAACAACATATATAACTGTCTGTGTACAATTTGCAAACTCTACACATAAAATCTTAGATATTTAACATCACCTGTACTCCACTAGTGTATTTGTTCTTTCCTTGTTTCTTTAAATCTTTCCCATTTTATCTAAAGTCAGTTGTCTGGCATTGTCAGTTGTCTGGCAAGTCTCTACTGTTGATTCAGAGAAGACAGCATCAGGGTATGTTTTGCCTAGAGCTCTGCTTATTCAAGGTTATAAACATTCATAAGACAGTAAACTTGAATTTCAAATAACAGGAGAAGCAGGAAATTATAAATTATACATATAAGCTACTTGGTTTCAGTCTCTGGAATATTAACCTAGATAAATATGCAACAATGAGTGTTACTAGAAATGTACCTGTCATAAAATGGGGGACAAATGCTTTCACATGTATCATGGAAAAAGACGTTTTTATCAAGTTTCTCAGTAACAATCTGGAGGAACACCAGAGAGTGATTTGGGCAGAGTTGCAATGCTATATCAGCAGTGGCAGTCAGAGACATGAAGCAGAAGTTCAAGCAAGACAGGAAAGTGGAACATGACTTGAGAGGCTTTTTTGAAGTTACAATCGTAGTGAGAGTTAGGAGTAATGATGGAAAGCTCTTCCGTGCCTGAAGGATAACTGAATTAAAGAATCATAGACATTAAAAGTGAGAGCGCTCCATTAAGCTCACCTCATTCATTCCCTGCCAGCAGAGGATTGTTCCCTGTAGCACAGTCTATATAGTACAATGGAATAATGTTTGGGAAAAAAAGGAGATGACAATGGCTTCCCCCAGCTTACACTAGATAATCATTGTATATCAGAAGCTCTCAAACCACCCATCCTGTGCTCTATCCTAGTTAGCAAATTAAAATGATTAATGAATTTGGAGACTCCAGGTCTAAATAACAAAGGAGGAACACTTTGTACCAAAGTCATAAGAAAAGGCATTGGTTTAACGGAAAAAAAAAAAAAAAACCCTCAGTAGAAATGGACTAAAATGGAATAAAAGAAGAGTTAAATACAAAGGAGCCCTTCCCCTAGGTGGGAGTGGGGGTTCAGATACCTACAAGAGCTTACCCATAGTAAGTGTTATTTAAGCCACCGTTTGCAAATCTCTGAAGTTGAAACCTTTAGCACAGGGTTTTAGATAGAGGAAATGTTTTATTCTCTTGCTTGCGAATTGTGTTCCTATAATGAAAAGATTTCTTAAAGGTATCCAGGGCATTAAGAATTGAATAACTGAATGTGGGTCTCATAAAGGGTAATTGCTATGTTCTGACTGAATACAGAGTATGCCGAGATCAGTGGGTAGGAAGTTAACTGCAAAGGGCAAAATGCAATGAAATGGGCCAGGAAGTGATATTCAGGAGCCCAAGATCAGGTTTTAGCCTCAGTTTGTTTTTCCAAGGGTTTGTTGCCATATTAAGTCTCATTTTCCTAATCTTTTCTTCGTAGCTATTAACATGACAAACCACAGCATCTGGTAAGCTGTATTCTATTCCTAAAAGAGTAAAATAATAATGATAATTAACCACCACCAACCCCCTCACTCACATTGAAGAGGGAACAATGGGAAGCCTTTGCTTCTGAGATCCTCGTGATGCCCTAGTGATGAATGTGTTTTGTCCTTCAGGCTGAGTGAGAACGTGAGCCAGTACAGCCTTCAGAGCCAGGTGATTGCAAATCTCCCATCCTCCGTGAGCCAACTGGTGCTTAAGTCCTTAAGTTGGCAGAAAACGAAAAGGGCAAAAGAGGGCAACATCAGTGTATTTCTGGACTTTAGCTGGTGAGCCTCTTCTGAAGGGTCAGCTCAGAGTAGAGTGTTGTGGTCAGATCTGCATAGACCCCTGGGAGTATGGACTGGCTGTCCTGAAATGATGATGTGCATCTGTAAGAAACGGGCATTTCCACACATTTCATGGTACTGCTATTGCTACTGATTTTCTCTTGGCATCAGATTTTGCAACCCAGTGTATCACTGATTTGCCATTTTAGTTTCCCCTCAGAAATGGGGATAATTACAATGACTGCTCTGTATTCTCACCAATTATGAAATGTATAAACCATAAAATGCTATATTTAAACTCATTATAGTTGGAATTATTGCGAGTTGTGTGCTCCTGTTCATTTCCAGTATCTTTTGCTGGTGAAAAAGCTACCTTGTTTTCTTCCTGGTTGCCAATCTGTCAATCTGCCCACGAATCAACTGTACACTATTTACTTCGTGCTTACGTTGTGTTCCAAATTGTGTTTAGTGCAGTGTGTTGAACTTCACTTTAAGAGATCCCTTAGTTCCATATTCTCAATAAAAACGATGGGCTGTATATTTCCCTTGTGTAGGAAGGTTTATCGTCTTTATATTCCCTAACTTTGTTTTTTATTGAATCATACTAATTCTGAAAAATGGAATGGAGCTTCTTCTCTTTAAACTTTTATGATGAATATGTTTGGAATGTGCTTTCTCCTTTAAAGAGACACTCATTTTGCTCTGTAAATTTAGAAGGACCTTTTGGCCATTTCTATGTGTCATAATTTTATTTACCCTTTAAGGCCCAATGCCATATGATTTTCTTGTGAAATGTCTTTGCTATAAGAATTTGGATTCTAGAGCCAGATGACATGAGTTTGAATCTCAGTCAGTTCCCTTATTAGCAATGGAAATTGTGCAAGATACTTATACTCTCAAAACTTGATTTTCTTTTAGGTAAATCAGGGTGAATTATGGAACTATAAGAAATAAAGTGTTTTAAAGTGCTATACACAGGGCACGCTACCTAATAAATGCCCAATAATATTATAATTATGTCCATTTATTTTCCTCTATACTTCACCATCATTCAGTTATAGCATATATAAATATTTGTATATGTATGTAACACATACATCTTCTGTCCTAAAAATCAAAAGGATTGGACGACCAACACAGTATTAAAACCCAGGGAAAATAGAACAACATTAGATAGCACTTACCATATGCTAAACTCTGATGTTCACAATGATGTACTTTGTTTCAAGGCTTAGGGTAGACTGATGTGAATTTTATCTATGCTAATCATGCATGCCTTGTAGATATAGAAATTTGACATAGAGCTAGAGACTTCCTAAGTAAAAAATTCTCCAAGATTTGCACACATCAAATATTGCTGCACCAATAATAGCAATTCCATTTAAAACAATGATCTTTTGGAACAGGTGTAACACAGAGACAGACAGAATTTACTACTTTGATCTGTGATGTATGTGTTATTGATCCTTTGAGGTTCACATTACAAGACAGTCTTCAGTGGATCAATGATATTTACCTCTGTAATTGTATTAAAGGAAGGAAGAGAATGAGAATAAAGTCAGGCAATAGAAAAACATTCTACCTTCAGCTGAGCTTGGAAAAAGAGAGCTAATGAGTTGGAGAGTAATAAGAAGACTGGTATGGGCAACAGGAGTTACAGGGGAGAAATTCCGTTTACCAATATCAGAGTAATTAATGGATGGAGATTGCAGATTACATATTTCTATGAGGGAAACTATAAGAAGTCCATCATAACTTTAAAAAAATGAAAATAAATGTTAGAGAAAAATGCAGTGAAGAGATAGTATTTCAAAAAGAGGAAATGGTAGTTGAGTGTGTAGGTGTGGGTGTTGCTATACCTCTGTGATCGGCTTCACGTGGATCATCATAGAACTTGAAAATAGGACCCCTGAGAGTCTACTGCCGAAGTGAATTGAGTAGTTAAATTGAGAGTCAGTAAAGGTATGGATAAGAAGTTAGGCAGAGATGCAACTGTGACACAGTGGTGTACGTGGACAGATTTGCAAAAGGGGTTCTAATGTGCTTTTAATGGGTTTGTAAAAGCTGTGGAAATCTTGGCACACTGCCCAAACCATCACAGCTCTGTGCAAGTAGGTCGGATGGAAAGCTTGAGACAGACAGTTAGATGAACAGCATGGAGCATACCATGAGAGGCTGAAGGCCAAATAAAGTTTATTAATTAGGGAAATTAATTGGTTAGCTGTGACTTTTTCCTCATGTGGTCAAAATGGATTGGGAAAAAGGCCTGAAAAGAGAATGCAGTTTAGTAACTGAGTTTAAAATATAATTGTCTTGTAACCAAACCTAAGAACTGAGATGGAAAATGCCAAAGGCCGAGAGGCCCAAAAATCATACTGTGCTATCAGTAACTGTCATATTTATAAGGTATTATTTAACGATTCTTGTTTCTTAGGGACTCTAGTTCAAATTAATCCAGTGAAGGATCCTGGCAAATTGCTTGATAACAGAAGTAAATTAAATGTGATTTCAATGTACAATGGCAGCTCTTGAATAAATCTTACTAAAAATATCTGTGCCATGCATTTCTCCTGACCAAATTTAGCAGCCTTTTCTCTCTCAAACCTTCAAAACTTCATAGATTTAGTACTCTCAACAATTATGTATATTTTTTTTACTGTTTACCTTTTGAGTTTTCCAAAGAGTTCTTGAGACTACATTCCTCTACTTTCACTATATGAGCTCATTTTTTTCATCTAATGTTACATTCCATGTATGAACAATATATCTATTCCCTTTCTTTTATTTTTATAGATTGTTCTCAAATACTTTTTGAGAATAAAATTATCAGGATGTTCTTAGCTTATCAGGATGTTCCATACATTTCAGCGGTTGATGATAAGAACTAGTAAAACATAAGAACTCAGATAAATGACTTCTTTATTCAACTGAAAATTATTAATATTAAAATGCTATTTTACAGCTAAAGCACTTTCCCATGTGTTATTTCATATAATGTTTATCATGGATTTGTGAAATAGATGTGATTCTAATATTGTAGATTTGGGATTAATGTATTACTCGTCTACTCTTTTCAAGCTAACTACTTTATGGAACTCAGGCTTGAGTATTTTGACTGTCAATTCAATATTATTTCCAAACTCAACACACACAAAACATATTTAGTTTTTAAGCTCATATGACAGTATGCTAGTAACTAAACTGTAATATATTTTGGTCCCCAAATAAATGTGCTTACAGTCCAATGGGAAAGGGTGGCTGTTTTGAGTCTATGTGGCAAGAGCTTTACTAGATTTAAGTATGGAGGCAATGGAAAGACAGAGGAGGGACAAGTAAGAGAAGGGTAAGGGGAGATTTCCTGAAGATATACACATCCAGCCTGACTCAGAGTATGAATAAATGACAAATCGTTTACAGTCCTACACACATGCTAGGTTCTGGAAGTGAGAGAGGGTATATATATATATATATATATATATATATATATATATATATATACACACATATATATGTATATATATATGTATATATACTGAGGAAATTTCATGTAGATATTATGGTATGAGTGAGAGCACAGCACAAGAGAGGATAGTGAGACATAAACATGGGAATAGATATGTGTTTCAAGCTTTTAGACTTACTTGCTAATTTGAAAATTTCTATAACATGCAAAGGAGACTTTTGCAAATACTGAGTACTTGAGAATAGTTGTCGACTGACAAACGCATGTTTTGACTCATAGTCCTCAGGCTCTTTCCTCCCTGTGTTTGTGTGCAGCCCATTTGCATGCAACAAATAAAGAGTATCATGAGTACTTCAGTAGCTGTCACTGCCAACTATTAACAATAGGCTAGATTTACATTTCTTCTCTCTTTGCTGTCCTTCTCCTTCAAGCACAGACCTCCTTGTTAAGTGCAAAGTGAATATCTGAGAAATATTTACTACGAATGTAGAATTCTGCCTACCTACTATCATCTGCTATTGAAAATTCAGAAAGAGAGTATGCGGACAAATAAGTAACATAAAACTCAGATAGCACTGAACATTTCTGTTATAAAGCAGTTTTGTCTTTCTAGACAGGAAGCATTTTTATCTGTGATGAAAAATGATTATAATTAGTTTGGATGAAATTTAAGCTCACATCTATGCTAAAGAAATAACATACTCTTTGATTTCTCAAAGTCTATAGAAATTTTACATAAGGGTATTGTTAAGAAAAAAGATCCTACTCAAACCACTATGGAGTATGCCAAGATCACTCCTTTGATAACTTTTCACCTTAGTTTTCCCAAATACCAATACCGAGTTGGGGGTATGCCTTTTTGAATCTCATATATATTTCACTAATGTTGAGCCTCCTGGCAGAGAAGTCTTATACAAGCAGAGTATAGATTGAAAACAGTTTAGGAGCATTTCAATTAGGTTTTTATTTAACAAGTTTGCTTGTGACAAAAGAAATTGGGTTTCTCTCCTACCAAAAATTTTATTTACTTCCTGTCACTTACCTTATAAAGTTCAAATTTTTCAGCTTTATGAGATATGATCAACAAATATGGTGAATGTTTAAGTTTAAAAAACATATTACAGTAAAAGAGATGTTGCCATTAATCCCCCTCAAAACACTCTCCCTAACTTTGAACACACTTATCCCATTGTTCTTGCCATTTCCTTAAGCAGTTCTGGAAGTCCTCTTTTGTGAGTGTCTTTAGTTGCGCTTCCATGGCTGCCTAAATGTCCTAAACGATTTTGACTTTGGGGGAGAGCCAGAAGTCACATGGTGCCAGATCTGGTGAGTAAGGTGGATGAGGACACACCGTACTGTTTTTATTTGACAGAAATTGCCATACCAGAAGTGATGTGTAATACAGAACCTTTCTGTTGTGATCATAAAATACGGTGAGTGCTGATACTGAGTGCCATCCAATGGAAAGGCAGGATCTTCAATATGGGAAGTGGTGTGTCGAACCTTAGTAGCGGTGTGTGACAAGTTTCAGCTTGTTCAGTGCAATCAATTGGGTGTGAGCTACAGTTAAGAGAAGGCATGTTTTAAAGTGCACTATAAATCATCCACCATCATGACAATGCTCTGTGTCACACATCGCTTCCGGTATAGGGAAGTTTCTGTCAAACAAAAACATTACAGTGTGTCCTCATCCACCTTATTCACAGGGTCTGGCACTGTGCAACTTCTGGCTCTTCTCCAAAGTCAAAATGACCATGAAAGGTAAACTTTTTGAATTGATTCAGCCATGACAGTGCAATTAAAAACACTCACAGAAAAGGACTTCCAGAACTGCTTCAGAAAGTGGCAAGAAGGATGGGATGAGTGTTCGAAGCAAGGGGGAGTATTTTGAGGGGGATTAATGAAAATGTGTCATTTATTGTAATAAAGTTTTTTTAACTTAAATATTCACCATATATTTTGATCACTCCTCATATATTCAGAGCCTACCTGTTTTTACCAAACAGAATTATTGAATATTCTACTCATAATATTTTATGCATGTGATTGCTCTTCAGATAAAATGCACATATGTTCACATACTTCCTATAAGCCAAATACTTGTCATAAACAATAACCTCTAAGGAAAGATCTAGTTATGATTCCCCCCCCACACACACACTTCACTCACAAAATGAGGAAAAATGAAACACTCAGGTGCATACATTTGTCTACTATTGCTCATGATGAATATTTAATTGGGAGCAATAAGTAAATTATAAACATAATTGAACTGGAGCAAGTCATCTCTATTAACTGATCTTTTCTCTCAGTGTGCTTCCATGTCACTTGAGAGGTGTATATCCATTAAATGGGCAAGTAAGACCCAAGTGCTTTCCAGGAAAGGGATTACTGGGTAGGTAAATCACAACAGGTCTATATTGGTTAAGAACACGAGCTGTAGGGTTGGGTATATCTGGTTAAATCCCATCTCTGCTCTTAATTGTTTGGCTATGAGCAAGCCTCTCTAAGTCTCTAACCTCTCTAAGCCTCAGTTTTCACAGGAAAAGATAAGGTTTCTACTTTGGCCATTATTAGAAAAGTCATCACATGTACTTCACTCTGACTATGTGCCAGGAATTGTGATATGAACTTAACAATAATATCTTTTTCAATACTCACAGTAACTCACTGACGTGGTGCCAGAATTATCTTCTTTTAACATGCCTGGCACCTGGTGGGATGCGTCAGCTATATCTCTTCACACAAAATATCAAACAAAGCCTTTTGTCTCCTCAGACAAGGAGAAACAGATCATGACAGAATTTCACTTTGAAGATTTTTAATGCAGTTTAATAACATATACAGGACAGAGAGATAAACCTATTAAGAGTTTAGATACTTTTCATTTGTTATTTATTCATTCAGTAAATATTTATATGAAACTGTAATACAGAAAAATGATTGTGGAACACTTATCCCATGTAATTATTAATTTATGATTTCTATCACCCACATTGTAGGTGATAGAAGATTACAGAATAGACTTTCACTAAGTATCTTTATAACCAGTTTTATGAATAAGCCCTGTAGGTTAGTTAGAAAATGTGAATGTTTTTCGCATAGGTATTTGGGAAGTACAGTGGATGTATTTACGTATGATAAAAAGAATAGGACAAGAAAAACAAAAGAAGGGTGAGATGGTTTTTGAATATAGGCGAAGAATAAGATCAAGAGTGAAAAAAGCAAAAAATATAAGTTATCATTGGTTTAAAAAGTCTGGAGTCAGGTTAATAGTATGAGGAGTTAAGTGACAAAGAACATTTTAATATCAAACAAAGAATTAAATTGAAATAAACAAAGGAATGTCAGAGTAAGGGCAAGAGAAGGCAAAGACTTCTATCAAGCACTGATGAGAATTCTTTAAATGAAAGTGTGACTCAGAATGAATTATTCTTAGTGTTATGGTTACTTGAGAAGAAAGCTGCTAACAATTATTGAATAAAGGTCAACGTTTATTTTGAGAAATCTTTTTTTTAATCTCTTTTGAACCTAGAATTTTTGAGAAATTTAATTTTGATGGCAAGCGTTTTGTGAATCTTAACTATAGTAATTAATGGTACACATTTAAGAGCCTACTGCCAATTTCTCTTAAGTCAATGCTTATTTGCAAATATACTCATTCACAAATATGTCAATACTTTTTCTTATTTTGGATTCAAATAATTTTAGAGGTCTTGTAAAGCAGCATAACTGTAACAATTCAAGTCCCACTGGTTCTTTCCCCCATCTGCTCACGCAGAATGTCAAGTGTTTGAGGGCCTCAGAGGTTGTTTTACATCCATATAGAATCACATTATGTCTTTCAGGATGCAGCTGCTGCTTCACTGTCTTCCTCTGGGACCCACTAAAAATTGCCATGTCCTCCCATCACCTTTGTCCCTTGTTACAATGTAGGCCATGGAATCTTTGAAATGCCCAAATCCAACTCTGTTTCATTATGAGGTAGGTGAAAATACCTCTCTCAGAACTTTTTTTTTTTTTTTTTAAATCAGTGACAGGGCTAATCAGAAGGGCTGTTTGCATCACAATGACTATTTCACCTTTAGAAAATTATGTCAATTTTTGTTTTGATTCTATTTCTGCTTCTCCAATCTCATGTCTCTGGTTTTGTCAGAAGCTTCTCTGAAAGAGTCAGAATGAGTCCAGTGGGTATTTAAATAAAAGATAGGTGCTCCTGAGAGCCACCAAGTTGTTTTTAGCTTTACCCTTGAGGCCAGATGTTTATTCCTTGGTTCAGCTTATTGAGATTTGTTCATTCTTCCTTTAGGTTGAATTTTTTTTCAGGAAACCCATTCATATTACATGAAAATAAAATGTTGGCCTGTTTGTCAGCCAAGCACAGCAGAGGTTCAAGCTGATTTTCTGCTATAGATTAAAGGGAAATAATAATAATAATAATAATAATAATAATAATTTATTATCATTTAACCAAGTGCCTTATTTGTGCCAGACAGTGTTTCAAAAATAATTGAGTCCAAAATTTTAGAGGTAGAAAAATAACTTTCAGATTTTTATATTTTATGAAATTTTTTATTTTATATCTCCAGTTCTTTAAATTTGGCTAGTTTATCCATACCCTGCATAAATGCCAAGTAGGCAACCTCTGTTTAGGAAATTTCCCAGAACTATTCTCCATTTTACTCAACCTACTTTTGTGATACTGGCTTCCTTCCCTCTCAGATTTTAGATCCGTATCCTGGCTTGCAAAACTTGCTTTCAACTTTAGCAACAATTTCACTCTTCCACACTTGACATCATGGATTTTACCTTCCCACCTAGATTTTGGCATTACGTAGTCTCCTGATTTTACACTTCCTAAATTTTTATGGAAGAAAATGAAAATTATAACTCTTTCCTCTTTACCCCTGGTCCCTCAATTTCACTCCCAGTGGTATGGACAGAGAAGGAGAGATAAGTGGTTTGCATAATAATTAAAGTGCCTCATTTAATAGGCATTACAGCTGAATTCTAGAATGGTTGTATGATTTCTCCAAAGTGATTAGATGGGAAACTCCTTGAAGGTAAAACCATCCTCATTAAAGTTTGCATCCTCTACTCAATAGAGTGTATTCAAAAATAAGGTAAGTAACCAGCATTTACTGAATTGAAAGAAACATAAATAATTAGTGACAAGAGAAGGACTTTGTAAATATGTATATATTTGTGTGTATTCCCATCCCCCCATCTTCTACCCTCCCCCTCTCCCGATGCAGAGTAGATGTTCCTTCTCTCAGCTCTTGAGCTGCAAAGGAAAGTGAGTATAACATCAGTTCAGCTGATTTTTTCTTCCCATCTGAAATTTAACTTTTGAAAGAATGCCACAAAATGCAAGATCAGTTAAAGATTTTTGGAAGAGACTAGAGTCGAGAAATCAGAGAAAAGTGCATATTGTCCTCATATGGTGTAGTGTAATGGCAGAGTAGAAGGTCGCAGGGGCTATGGTTCTACAGGAAATATAGGCCATAAAAATGTAGTGGTGAGGGGATGAGATGAGTTGTTATAAATAAACGTTTATCTCATTTATATTTGGCTCTGCTTTGCTTCCTGCCTGATTACTAAATTTGTACTAGATTATGTGCTCTCTCCTGTCCTTCCAATTAATTCATTCTCTGCTTAATTTATACAAAATTAATGTTATTTTCAACACAAAAATTGACTTGCTATCAGAAATGGGATACAAGAAATGAGAGTAAGAAAGACTTAGGATTTGTTACCCATCTTAATTTGAGCATGACTCAATTAGAATTTCCCTTAGAGCAGGGGCAAGCAAATCTAACAACCCATGGTATGTAGTGGTGAAATATCTAATTGAGTTATCACCTTTACAAAGCTGGACTAATATGCCTGATAAAAGTATGACTTTAGGAGTTTGAGTTGCTTCTGACCTTAGAACAGTATAAAGGGTATGAAAATAAAACAAACAAACATTCCCAATCCCCCAAAGCAAAAACTATGTAGTAGAATCCTGCTTTTAATAGCATTGAAGAAGTTAAGGAAAATGACAACTACAAGACCCTAAATTCTTGACTTATAATGTATACTTCAATCGAAGGATTTCCATGACTCTGCAAGAAAAAACTCTTACCTATTTATTACGCTGAAAATATGGTTTAATTCTGTCAAATTCCAAATTTTAATGTCAGATTCATAAACTCACCAGGTATTTTAAGCAATAAATAAATAAATAAATAAATAAATAAATTATATATATATATTGCATTTATCATAAATAAGTGAAGCCCTGATTTTTATGATAGAAATAAAGATTTTAAGGAATTTCAGCTCTTTGACACTCTTTGCATTCATTATTAAATAAAGCAGTACCTTCTCTCTTGTCACATCAAGTTTTTACCTCCTGGCTTGAAGATGCTGTACCTTCTTTATCTTAGCAAGTTTCTTACAAAAGTTAATGTATTTTTCTCTTGTTCCAGCCCTCAAGTCCTCTTTTCTACTAGATCAGTTGGGATCCAGTATGCCCATATTTCCAATTACTAAGTCAAACTCTTAAATATAATTCTTACATACCAAAATAATTGCAGGGCTTTTCTAATTTATATTGGCAGATACCCGGGAAATGTTTAGGAAAGGATACTGGGTGAATTTTCCCTAGGAATACAATAACTTAATTTTAGGTTAGGGAATTTACCATAATCTAAATTCTACTTGTTCAGGTGACTACGTACTTGAGATTTAAAGAGGAGTTGTGCTAAACAAAGCTAACTATCAGAAAACTCTTAGTAAAATTAGCAATGTTACCAAATTTTAGGGTCCCTCAGAACCTCTTCATTTGGTAGTATATAGTATATTCTCAGGACTCACAGAAAATTTAATTCATTAACTGTAGGATAAGATTTAGAAATACACATTTTTAATGAGCAGTATAGACAACTCTTGTTATGTGATTGGAGGATCAAACTTTGATATGTTCAGGTATAAAGCAAATGTTTGGAGATAGGACTGTTTAAAGAATGTGTTTTATTGGTGATCGACCTATATGTTCCCTGATTTTTACCCTGAGAGTGGTTACGAGAGGCATTCTTTTTTATTTTGAGAAATACAGTGGTGAGAAAGTCTTGAGATGGTTTTGAAACTACCTTGGTGGTTTATCTCTATAAGATGTAAATTCTGCTTAGAGATTTTGCAGATATGATTTATTTAGGAATGGGAGGATTCTGCTGTCAGCAAACAGGGAGGGCCATACAGTTATCAAAGATACAGTGGTGCATCACCTTCACAAATAGCATGTCCATCACAGAAACCAGAATAATTTCATTCTTAGAGACTCTTGATTGTGCTTAATTGATAGAAACTCAAGACCACAATAGAGAGTCCACTGAAAATTTGTCTGATTTGTATAACTCCTGTTCCCCAGATAAAACGATGCTGCTTTGACTCATCATGATGGAATTGCTTTGCACCCAGATCCCATACCCAGAGTCTCTTCAAAGAAGATATTGAGTATTTTTGAATAAGGACTCAGTAATGACATTATAAATCTGTTTATTGAATCTTCCTCATGCCCACTTCACAGGGATCATTTACCAAGCAAATATTTTCTGGGGAAAAGATAAAACCCAAACATTTCAGGGATTTTTCTAATTTATTTCTTGTACCTTAGAACCCAGAATGGCAAGGAAGAATTTCAGTGTTATGGAGATTTATGGGGTTAGTTGAAACAAAGATGTTTCCAAATATTTTAAGCAGCAAAATGTTTACCATCCCAATTTCTGCATGTGTAATTGGAACTGATATCTCAACATCATACAGAATTCCCATTTGCATCCCTCCATTACCCATGTGGTAATACCTATTATAGCAAGAAGAGCCAAGAAGAAGCTCGTGGAACTGTCTGTACCCAGAAAAACACTAAATAAAAAGCACTAACCCATTTCTTTGTTAGTGGCAAATATTAATCTTACCATCAAATTTAAAGTTGTAGGCAGATGATTTATATCCTATTTAATTTCTAGTTTGACCTATGTAAACAGCAGGTACAATCTAATATTTGGCAGGTCACAAGGACCTTATAATATGGACTGAGGATGTCGGAAGGCTACAGGAAATATAACTGTTGGAAATGGAAGAGAACAACAGCCAGAGCTATTTTTTGTATAACACACGTAGTGGTGTTGTCTGTTACAATGTACAGGTACAGTACTCTAGACTTCCCAACAGGAACTTTGCATAACTCTTGGATAATTATTGCCATTGCTGTGTTTTATTGAGATATAGTTGTATTGGAGAAGCCTGAACTTGAAGCTGGACGTTCCATGTGACTTTCATTCAGGAAAGATGTACTGCTTCAGACAAAACCCTAAAACTGAGAAGTCAGGTCTCTGAGAAGGGATTCTATAGTGTCTCTCACTGCATCTTGGGTTTGGTTGTTGAAGAAATGAGATGGTATAGAATGTATTGGATGGTAGGGAAAAAATGGATTTGTTCATGAGAGAAGTCAATTTGTAACTCAACAGGGCATCTGACTTGTAGAAGACCACGTTATAGAAAAATGAACTATATCTGTAAACTAGAGGACATGGTGTATGTTTACTTCTGTATGTTTCCCTATATTAATTCTAATTCTTTATTAAAGCTGTGTTTTTATTTTACCTTCGGGGTTCTCTTTCTCCATCCCTCTCGCCCTCTATCTCTTATTCCCCTTCTCTCTTTTCTATGAAGGATAAATGAAGGAACTGCCAATTTTTTCTGATTAAAACACCTGGAGGATACATTAATAATCTGGTATTAAAGACTGTTATTTTTGAGATTTGGGATGACTTAGGATATATATTCAGAACTAGGACAGAATCTTAGTTTGATAAAATTTGCAGTAATCCTGATAATTCTCTTTCACCACTCCCACCTCCCAGAAACTTTCCTTCCTGGACTGGTAAATAAAGGGAAGACCATGTTTCTTAGATGGATCAGAGTGTTAAGAGGCTTGCAGACCTCTTCCCCTTCTTAAACTAGCAGGATAGAATATCCCTGTATCAACTAGGGGTCAGTCAGAGACACAGAACCAGTAGGAGATACATATTAAGATATTTATTGCAAAAAATTGTCTTACACGCTTGTGAGAGCTGGCAAGGCAAGTCTGAAATCAGTACAGCACACTGTCAGATAGGGCAGGCTGGAGCTCTCAGCATGAGATGAAGCGGCTATGAGTAGAATCCCTTAGGTTAGCCTCAGATCTGTTCTTAGGGTCTTCCAACTGATGGAATCAGGTCTATCCAGATGATCTAAAATAATCTCCCTTACATAAAGCCAATCGATTATGGACTTTTAATTGCATCTGCAGCTACATCTAGGTTAGTGTTTTGTTAAATAATTGGAGACTATAGTCTACCCAAATTGACAAATAATACTGACCCTTACAGTTCCTAAGTTGAATCTTGGCAACAAATATTGTTACTACATATTTCCTTATGTGGAGATTTTCATTGTCAACATTAGTTGACAGGGTTTTCATTGAAGAAGATTGAGGGTATGGCTTTTTTCATGGTATATTTTGCCTGTTTAATGTAGGGGATCATCTGTACTTTGTAATAATTGAATCAGAGCACACAATTTCATTTTAAAGTAAAAGAGAGAATCTGGACCAGATAGGAAGCCCACAAAGTTTATGTAACATGTTCTGAGTCATTTCTCAGATAGAAGAACCAAATAATTTCATGGTACTGGTTTACATAACTTCCTACAATTTAGTGTGTGAAAAAAATTGCCTGTTATAGAAATTCATTAGAGTTATTTAAGCTTATAAAGTGGTTGCTTCAAGGTATCTGAGTTTTGCTTCACCATTGTTCTCAGCATAAAGGGAGCCATGTACTTATATGAAAAATGCCTGGCTTTCTGCATTACGGGTTTTATGTTGTGTGACTTAGTCAAGTAATGATATTCTATTAACTTCTAAAGATTTCTTAGTACTAATTTCTTTGCAAATTAAGTAATAATCATTTACATTGAAAGTGACTTCTCTTGTTCTTTACCTACCTAGCTGTTAAAAATGTGGCACTAGAATATAGGAATGCCAAGGTGTTCAATTTACACCACGCTACTGAAGCTTGGAGGTTTCATTAAAAAGTTGATGTTCTCAATGCCTCCAGTCATAGTTCTTAGAATAAGGAAGTGACTGCTGGGCAATGTTCTATTAAAGATATTATCACTATGTTTCTTGTTAGCATTAATGTCTAAATATTCTATCTGCAGAAAGTTGGTGATCAGAAGGGGGTGATAGAAATTTTGAAAATATTTTTAGAATCCACTCATGTTTCTCTATCTCCACAATCATCTCTCATTTCAAGTATATAATTGTCTTTCTGCTGAATTACTGCTTTCTAACTCTTCTGGCATCCACTAAAATGTAAATATGAGCATGCTAGTGCTTCCCCTAAAGTCCTGCAATATCTTCTAGGGCTCATTAACAGACATTTTAAGGAATGGTATCACTTGTGTTCCTTCTCCCTCCACAGCTTTATCTTGACAGTTGCCATCTGTGGTCTAGCTAAACTGACCTCCTTAAATACTACACTTCCTTTATGGTAGAGGTTAACATGCAATATGATATAAATACCTTGAAGGCAACCATCTGAGATTACAAATAAGTTTCATAATTATGTCATATTCTTATGTATCCTATTGAGTATATGACAATTATTGAATTAATCATACCTTTCAGTTTATGACATACTGAATCTTTTAAAAATATTTTATTTACTTTTTGGTTACAGTTGCCATTCGATATTATATTAGTTTCAGGTATACAGTATAGTTATTAGACATTTATATAATTTATGAAATAATCCCTCTGACACATCTTATACCCATTTGATACCATACATAGTTATTACAATATTATTGACTACATTCCCTATGCTATACTTTGCATTCCCATGACTGTTTTGTAACAGATAATGTGTACTTCACAATCCCTTCTTTTTTACCCAGCTCCTGCACCCCCTTCCTACCTGGCAATCATCAGTCCTTTGTATCAGTGAGTTTTTCTGTTTTGTTTGTTCCTTTATTTATTTTTTATTTTTTTATTTTTGTAGATTCCACATATAAATTAAATCATATGGTATTTGTCTGACTTATTTCACTTAGCATAATACCCTCTACGTCTATCCATATTGTTACACATGGTAAGATTTCATTCATTTTTTTTTATGGCTGAGCAATGTTCCATTATATATGTACCACCTCTTCTTTATCTAATTGTCTATTGATAGACCCTTAGGTTGCTTCCATATCATGGCTATTGTAAATAATATTACAGTGAACATAGGGGTACATATATCTTCTTGAATTCGTGTTTTGGATTTCTTCGGATAAATATCCAGAAGTAGAATTGCTCGGTAATAAGGTAGCTCTATTTTTAATTTTTTGAGGGACCTCCAAATTGTTATCCATAATGGCTGCATCAATTTGCAATCCCACCAACAGTGCATGAGGATTCCCTTTTCTCCATATCCTTGAAACACTTGTTGTTTTTTCATTTATTGATGATTGCCATTCTGACAAGTATGAGGTGGTATCTCATTGTGGTTTTAATTTGCACCTGTCTGATGATTAGTGATATTGATAATCTTTTTGTATGTCTATTGGCCATATATATGTCCTCTTTGGAGAAATGTTTATTCAGGTCCTCTGTCCATTTTTTGATTGGATTGTTTGTTTTCTTGATGTTGAGTTGTATGAGTTATTTATAAATTTTGGATATTACACCCATAATGGTTGTAACATTGGTAAATATCTTCTCTCATTTGGTAGGTTGTCTTGTTGTTTTCTTGATGGTTTTCTTTGCTGTGCAAAAATTTTTAGTTTGATGTAGTCCCATTTGTTTATTTTTTTACTAAGAACAATGTCAAGACTTTACTGCCTATGTTTTCTTCTAGGAGTTTTATGGTTTTGGGTCTTACATTTACGTCTTTAATGCATTTTGAGTTTATTCTTGTATATGGTGTAAGAAAGTGGTCTAGTTTCATCTTTTGCTTGTATGTGTCCAGGTTTTCCAATACCATTTACTGAAGAGACTGTCTTTACCCTCGTTGTGCATTCTTGCCTCCTTTGTCATAGATTAATTGACCATACATATGTGGGTTTATATCTAGGTTCTCTATTTTGTTCCATTGATGTATGTGGCTGGTTTTATGCCCAGAACATGCTGTTTTGATTGCTATAGTCTTGTAGTCTGATATTAAGTAGCATAATATCTCCAACTTTGTTCTTCTTTCTCAAGATTTCTTTGGCTATTTAAGGTCTTTTGTGATTCTATATAAATTTTAGGATTATTTGTTCTACTTCTGTGAACAGGGCCATTGGTATTTTGATAGGGATTTCATTGAATCTATAGATTGCTATTGGACACTTTAACAATATTAATTCTTTTGAACCATGAGCACAGTATAGGCTTCCATTTATTTGTGATGTTCTTTAGTGTCTTATAATTTTCTGAGTACAGGTCTTTTACCTCCTTGATTAAATTAACTTGTAGGTATTTTATTTGATTTTTGATACAATTGTAAATGGGATTCTTTGCTTAATTTCTCTTTCTGATAGTTTGTTTTTAGTGTATAAAAATGAAACCCATTTCTGAGTATTAATTTTGTATCCTAATTTACTGAATTCATTTATCAGTTCTAGCAGTTTTTTGGGGGACTCTTTAGGGTTCTCTATATATAGAATCATGTCATCTACAAATGACAGTTTTATTTCCTTCCCAATTCAGATGCCTTCTATTTCTTGTTTGATTGCTATGAGTAGAACTTCTGATACTATATTAAATAAAAGTGCTAAAAGTGGATTCCTTTGTCTTGTTGTTGATCTTAAGGAAAATGCTTTTAGCTGTTCACAGTTCAGTATGATGTTTGTCATATATACTATGTTGAGGTATGTTTTCTCTCTTCCTACTTTGCTGAGAGTTTTTATCATAAATGGATGCTGGATTTTGTCAAATGCTTTTTTTGTATCTATTGATATGATCATATGATTTTTATCCTGCATTTTGTTTATGTGGTCTATTACGTTAATTGATTTGTGAATATTAAACCAACTTTGCATTCCAGGAATGAATCCTACTGGGTCATGTGGTATGATGTTTTTAAGTATTGATGAATCAGGTTTGCTAATATTTTGTTGAGGATTTTTGCATCTATGTTCATCAGAGATATTGTCATATATTGTCTTTGTCTGGTTTTGGAATCAGAGTATTGCTGGCCTTATAAAATGAGCTTGGGAGTCTTCCCTTCTCTTCTTGAATGTTTTTGGAACAGTTTTAGAAGAATAGAGCTTAATTCTTCTTTGACTGTTTTGTAAAATACACCTGTGAAGCTGTCTGGTCCAAGACTTTTGTTTGTTGGGAGTTTTTTGATTACTAATTTGATTTTGTTAATCATTATTGGTCTATTCAAATTTTGTTTCTTTTTGATTCAGTCTTGAAAAATTTTATGGTTCTAGGAATTTATCTATTTCTTCCAGGTAGTCCAACTTGTTGGCATATAATTGTAGTATTTTCTTATCATTTGTATTTCTGTCAGGTCAATAGTCATTTCTCCTTTTTCACTTATGATTTTATTTACTTAAGTCCCTTTTTTTTTTCTTTCTTGATAAGTTTGATTAAGGGTTTATCAATTTTGTTTATCTTTTCAAGAGACCAGCTCTTGGTATGTTGGTTCTGGGGCCTTTTGGGAAGGGTTTTGGTACAGGTCAAGGTCAGCCTATGTCTATATCTGTCCTGGGGCCATCTGGTAGGAGCTACAAAGTGATCTGTGTTTGGTAGCTGCCTGTTCTGGACTTGGAGTCACCTGGGGAAGGCTATGCTGTGAACTGAGGGCAGGTGCCACTAATGCCATGCTTGGGACAACTTAGCAAGAAGAATAGGGTACACTGAGTCCAGACACTGTTTGTTTGGGGTTTATGGACCTTTTAGAGATCTTAGGAAAGTCTGCAGTGTGGACCAAGGCTGGCTGCTTGTGAGGAACAACTGCTGAAAGAGGTTGAGGCCAGTTTACAAGTTGGGTGGGGCAGATTCTCAGGGAATCCCCAGGGTGGAGTTTAAGCTCTGTTAGCAAAATTAATAGAGACTCAGATTTGATGCCTGCTTGTAGACTGGGTTCAGAGAGGGCTCAATAAAGAAATAATGAACCCTGGCAGCACTTCTCTCTGGGAGAGAGTTACCCTTCCTGCCCTTGCCATTATGCCAGGCAATTCAGTTTCTCCCTATATGTCTCTGGTACTTTTTGAGATGCTATAGTGTGCTTGAGCTTTGGGTGAGTGTTTGTGAGTGAGTGAGCGTGTGCTTGGGACCTGCAAGAGGACACATGAGTTTGCAGCAGCCCTCTACTCAGGATGGGAGCCCCACTGATTTTCACAGCAAGATGTTGTAGGGACTCCTCTTCTTGGCACTAGTGCCTTTGGCTGGGTAGCCTAGTGTAGGACTGGGACCTCAATTCTCAGAGGGCACCTCTACAGCTAGATATCTCTCCCAATTCTTAACCATCACACATGGGTGTGGGACCAGCCCATTTCACATTTCTGCCTCTTCTACCAGTCTCAACATGAGTTATTTATATCTTTAATTATAGGTGTTCTGTTTAGCTAGTATTAAGATGGTTCTGAATGGTGGTGGTTCTATAATTTAGTTGTAATTTTGATGTAGTTGTGTAAGAAGGTGAGCAGAGCATTTACTCCTTGCACAGCATTTACCTACTCTTGACCAGAACTCCTGACATACTACAGCTTTATTAGTTCTTCATTGCCTTCCTTTTGTTGCTTCATTCCCATTCCATTTTTTTTTTTAATACAAAACTATCCCAACATGTTGATATGCATCTCGAATCTATATGTATCCTTGAATCTATCTGAATCTTTAGGGCTGTTTTTTCCATGTATATATATTTTTAAAATTTGATACTTATATCATGATTTAAGATAATTGCTAGCTCTGTTTTGTTTGCAAGGAAGGGCTGAGTAAAACCAGTTCCTTGGATTTCAAAAATCTAACTTGTTTTAACAACTGAAATTTGGGTGTGTCAATGTAGAATACAAGAGCTTCTCTAGGCATTGATTTTAACTTCCTGCTATAATCTACAATATATTAGACATATGTAAAACTTATGCATTTTAAAGTAAATAATCCTCATTGACAAAATTAAACTTATATGAGTCTGATCATTGATGTATAATTTTCAGGACCTTCCATTACATATGTTTTCTTTAAGACTGTCATTGTATTTTTCCAACTGCCTAGAATTTTGGATTCACTAATATACCCCTCCCACTTCCTTTTACTTTTACTTGATTAATACCTTATGTATTCTTTGGATTTCAACAGAAACATCTGCTTCTTAGGAAGTCTTCAATGACTCTCAGGCCATATATCTCCTTTATATACATTATCTCTTCTGTACTTTTCCTTTCTTTTGATTCTAATTCTGTAATTAAATATTTATATATGCCTGTTTCCAACAAAGAATGTAAGTTCCACTGGAGTGAGGTAAGGTATCATTGTATTTCTATCCTTAAGGACTGGCAATATTCTTAGCTCTTGGTATATGCTCAATAAAGATATTAATTAATCAATTAGGGAACCATAATTTTATAAAGCATGAGTCACTGTTCACTTTTTTGATGAAAAGATCAACCTACAGGTAAGAAGGTTGATATCACAATAAGGCAATATTTTCTTCTGATGTGCTTGATTATTTAAAACCAAAAGTGGAGAAAAATGGAAGTTGGGAAGATCATGCTAATATTTTCCAGAAATACATGAATAAACACAGGGTTGATCTTCAATTGATGTTTATATATACAAAATTATAGAGTGTTTATTTACCTCTGTGCTTTTGCTAGTCAGGGGATAAATGGAGTTGTTGTCCAAGTCAATCTCAGAGTGAGTCAAGTGGATCCATGTACCCATTCTGTAATTATTTTCTCTGTTTCAGAATGTAGAGTGGGAATAAATATACCTATTACCATGCAGAATTCTCAGTTGGTTCCCTAACATATCTGCGGAATACCATGGTAGAAAGGATCCCCGGAATTGTCACTTGCCATACCTCATCTCTCACCTCAGCCAAATAGTAATCAAAGTAATAATAAAAAAAAATAATGCATCCCTGTGGGAATTTCAGAGAATCCTTTCATTATCAATGTCAAAGTTGCCTTGGTGGTGATTCTTTATATATCCCCACATAACTCACTTCTGGGGCTAATGAAAATGTCAAGTAAGTCTTATAAATGACTAAATAATTGTAAATTTTTCTAATGGTGATACTTGTCATAACTACTGTTCCATATGGTATCAACAAAATACTGGCATGCAGTTATTGATTTAAGAAATGATTTACATTCAGTACAATCAGTAAAGACATCAGAAGAAGTTCACCTTTATCTCTCAGGGAAAACAGTATACCATTACTCTCTTAGCTCAGGATTTTGTCAGCAATGATGTTCTCTGTTGTGGTATAATCTGCAGGAAATTTGATCATTTTGATATCAGCTTTGATCAATACACTAATGCCATTATGCTAATTGAACCTGGTGAGCAGGACATCGAAAACATCCTAGATACCTTACATATAAGAGTACCAGAATTTCAGAGAAAGTTCAGGGTCGGGGGGTTGTCACATCTTTGAAAATTCCAGGAGTCCAGTTTTCTGGGCATGTTAAGAGATCCCTTTTGCAGTGAAAAACAAGTTGCTGTTCTCTGAACCACCTATTAAGTTGAAAGAAGAACAGTTGGTGAGAGATTCTTTGAATTTCAGAGGCAAGAAAAAAACAAAAAACAACAGTGTGATTCTCTAGTCCATTTACCAGACACTCTGTAATGTTGTCACTTTCATCAGTACCAAGAGCAAGAAAGGGCTCTGTGTCACATCCAACCTATGGTAAAAGCAGCCCTGCCACTTGGATCGTATGACCCAACAAGCTAAATTGTACTTGTCTAAAGCCTTCAGCAAGTCCCAGTAAGAGAATCACAGTGAAGATTCTCAAATGTTGAAATAAGGCCATGCATTACTATGCTGACAAAAATTTTACCTTTAGTAAAATAGTCCCTATCTTGCTATTGGACCCATGTAGAGGCGGAATGCCTGATCATGGGGCACTAAGTGACTATGAAACCCAAGATGTCCATTATGAAATATATGTTATCTGATACACTCAATCAGAAGTTAGACATGTGAGAAAGCATTCTATTTTTAAATGAAAATTGTATATTGTGAATGTATCCAAGGACGTCTTGAGGGCACAAGTAAATTGCATGCAAATATGGCTCATATTCCAATGGTACCTGCTCTAAATTCTTTGCTGTCTCTCTCTCAATCTAAAATGATGGCATGTGCAATTAACAGGAAATAGAGTTAATCAAGTCTGGGCCTGGCATATAGATGGATATGCATGATTTTGTTACCACTGGAAATATAGAGAGTGCCGAAAAAAATGTATACACACTTCAAGAAAGAAAAAATGTATTAAAATTGTAATACTTAATATATACTGATAACAAAAGATAAATATAAGTCATGTTTGACTTCTGCAATTACAAGAGCTGCTCAAAGTAGTTACCATCAGTGTCCAGACACTTCTGATTACAGTGAACTACTGCTTGAGCAATGTTGACTGAAGTGTCTATTTGTATACATTTTTTTTTTGGCACCCTTGGAATAGAGTCGTATACTATAACCTAACCTACTATTGGCCCTACTGTGGAAAGGAAACTTACCAGTGGGAAGAACTTTGGGCAGCAAATCTCATTGTCTACTTTATCTAGAATGAGAAGTGGCCCAATATAGAGATCCTCATGGATTAGATTCATTGAGAGTGTTTAATGGGGGATTAGGCAATTTGCCAAAGACTTGGAGAGGACAAAATAAACATTGGTTACAAGGGGGTATTCAGAAGTATTTAGAGAACAAGCACAGTGTGACCATGTGTGAGCTCATGGACATTTTCAGGACAGTGTTTCTGGACAGAGAGGTTTATCAATCATCAGGTAGACAAGATGACTCATTCTGTAGATGTCAATAAGCCTCTTCCCACAGATGCGCCTGTGTTTGGTCAATGTGCCTTTGTATAATCTGGAGATAGCATAGGGACAAAAGCTATGCAAACACTTAACCACAAGTCCTTTCCTTGCCATGGTTGATCTGATTACTGCAACTGCTGAGAGCAAGACTAACATCATGTACAGCACACTTTCATGTCCTCTACCTGGCAGTGGGTTGATTACATTGAATTACTTCCATCGTGGAGGGTCATGCACGTGGCCTTATTGGAATGGATGCACAAATCTGTACATGTTTTCTTTTTCCTCCTACAGAAGTTTTGCCAGCATCACCTCAGAACGCTTTAATCATCTCTAAGATACATAAAGAACATCATCTTTGTCCAGAGAATGAATTTTATGGTGAAAAAAAAATGCAGCAATGGCCTTCCATTGATGACATTCACTGGTTTTATCATGTGATAGAACTGAAGAAAGGTCTGTTAAAGTGTCATTTACAGATTCTACTGCAAAACGTTTAATTAAGTCAGTGTCATCTTACGGGGTATAATATACAAGTATACCTCAAAACAAAGGCCGATGTAGGCTGACATCTTTCCGATTTTCCAGTTTTTGAGGGTCCATAAACCAAGAGATGAAGTTGAAGGTGGCCCCTCTAATGATTACACCTACACATTTACTAGAATTATTTTTCTTTTTCCTGTAACCTCAGTCATGCGCTTGGTAGATTTGGGTGTACTAGTGCTCAAGAGAAAAGTAATTCATCTAGGAAACAGCGAAACTGTGATTGCTCCTAGACAATGACTTACTCTTCATGTTATTGAATCAGCATGCTTTTGAGTCACTATACTGGCCAGTATGCTTGATCTCCATAACCTGGGTAAATTGGATTATGGCTGCACATCGTGGCAAGGAGGACAATGTCTAGAATCCAGAGATTCACTTCGGTGCAACTCAGTTTTCCCATATTTAATAATAATGACTAATGAGAAACTACAATAGTCTCATGCAAAGAAGACCTATGAGGACTCAAAAATTACAGTAATAGAAGTTTGAGTCATCCCTCTAGAAAACAGAAACAAACAAAAGAAAAGAACTGAGGTGTTGATAGAGGGCAGGGAAAGATAGAATGTGTACAAAGAAAGCAATCGTTATTGATTTAGATCTTATTGCCACCTACAAAATGGGAACTGTATCAGATCTGTTGTTTATTCACACTCTCTCTTTTATTCTATTGTATACACCAGTACTGCTGGTGGCTAATTTTCACTGATTTAACCATACTCTGCTTTTATATGGTGGCTGATGGAACATTGCATTTTTCCTTCACTAGGGGAATGAAAGCTTCTTCTTCTAAGTGTATTATAATGATTGCTGCATGACAAATTAATGTGGCATGGCAAAAACAGTGGTGTACCCACAAGTTTTGTACCTTACTCTTTTCAGCTCTGTGACTAGAGAGATTAACCAGCCTCTATAGACTGCAGTATGTGAACCCCTCTTTCCCTTATTTCTGGGAAAGGGCTAACAGTAATTGAAGAGATGTAAAAGTAGGGCAAAATCAAAGTATGGTATAATTGTCCTTTGCTCTCTCATGCTTCATGGTTTGGCCATAGTTTGGGCAGTGGCTGAATGCCTCTATGACCATGTGTTGTATAGGTCAGCTTTCCTTCCTTGTCTCCTACTCTTAATAGATTCTGCTGCAGCCGTTTTTTCCCATTAGGCCAGTTGTAATAAAGGTGGTAATGCCTTAACATTGTTGGTATTCCTTGGGTACTCACCATCTACAGTGAATTTCTTAATCTACCCAAATTCTATGAAAAGCCCCTTTATTAAATTCTGTTCATGGATATCTTTTAAGTGTGCCATTGATTTATGCCAGTACCATAACAATATAAAGGTCTTTATAATTTATTTCAACTCTCTTATATTTATATTTTAAGTTTCTACAGACAAGATAATTTTCATACAGTGTGGATATAAAATATAATGAAGTTTTGAAATTTATATAGCACTATTTAATTAATTCTATGCCCCACACTATTGATTTTAAAATGCTATCCCTTATGATGCTATAGCTAAATAGGGTACTCTTTTGTACATACATAGTATTTAGATTTATTTTCCACTGAGACACACAAAATAATAACCTTATAAAAAGAGGTACATTTTTTAAAAGGAGGAATAATTATGTGGAACTGTTGCTAAGTAGTAAGGAGCATTTATCATTAGTTTAAAGCATAACAACCAAAAGCCTCTAGAAAGTACAAATATGACTTTCATACCCAGTTATGGTTATGTTATTTTTTTTATCTTTTTACATTAGCACATTATAGAAACTTGTTTAATCTTCCTTGTGACCTTGTAAAAGAGAGCAAACATGTCCTTTCATTACCTAAAACATTTTGTTCATTTCAAAATGGACACCATGAAACTATGGCTATTTAAACTCTCCCATTGTTTGTCTAAAATAGATTGTGCTGGCAGAGTGTATATTCTGAAAACTGTTTGCTTCGTGTGATCATTATTTCATCTCAACTTTCAGAATGGCGATTTCTAACAATTTCTAAACATTCTTTTGCCAAACAGGTCAAGTGAATGATGCTATTTAAGTATGTGGTTGGTGGGGTATGGGCTGAGAGCAAGGCATTAATCTGTGTGAGGGATAGGCAGAGACACAAAGACTATTACATATGGGATGAGTCAGATTTCACAGAATTGGGAAGCATGGTAATCAGGTGTAAGGCCAAAAAGTCTGTCATTCTTCTTAATGTCAGGGGTAAACTTGACATATAACCAATAGGTGGTTAATTGACACATATAGGATACAATATAGTCATTAGGTCAAATAAACTGATTTTCATATCCCACATCTTTTCAGTAGACATAAGAGCATATGAAGCAAATCCAATTATGCCTCTAATTTTCTTAAATTCATCAACTTTAAATATGCCTTTTTTTAGGTCTTTTCATTGCCAGTGAAATCATGTTGAAACCCCACCCTAGCTCCCTCATTTTATTTACCAACATTCCTTTCCACATATTTGTGGTTTTCCATTACTACTCTGATATAAATGTTTCAATATTTTGACAAGCATGTAATTTTTTATTGTTTCAAGCAGCATGTTGAGCTGAATTGCTTATGCAATGTATATAAATCACCATTTGGCTTGTAGCATGCAAAGTTTTAGTCCAAGAGCCAAAGACACGTCAGAATTCACTGGAATATATGAGAACTTGACCAAAAAAAGTTACTTATCTCCACTTTAGCCACAGTGAACAGACTCTGGGCACAGCACACCATTTGACTTCACAACTTTTGCCTTATTCCAATTTCCTTTACTCAGGTTGAGTCTATGGCCTACTCTTCACCCTCCATACAAACTCAAGTCACACCCTTTTTTGGGAAGTCTCTGTTCCCCAGGCTGTTCTCTTCTCTGATCTCTCAATTATTTCTTCATGGCTCTATTAGCTCAGGTATCTGACTATGTTATGACTAATCTGTTGAAGCTCTCGTAAGTGAACTTTTTCAGGGTTGGTCTAAAATTAATATCTATAGTCTTGGTACCTAAATTAATAGCTTACCTCCTCGTGAGTGCTCAGAATTGTTTAAGGGGTAATCATTTCAAACCGGGATCATGAATCCATGCAAATCCACTTCAAGACAAAGGCAGTAGCACATTAAACATCTCAAAGTAAACTTTGATTTCAGGTTCCAATGTCTCTACATACTGTTGTCTCCATATGTTTTGTCTTGTATTCATATTTTTCTGTAGGAGACAATTTCAGTCCAAGAGCAGGTCAGAAGGTTTGATTAAGCCCTGTTTCTAAAGGATGAAGGGCCTTTTGAGTCTCTTCTTTTGCCCGGCCCACTCCAAACCCTTTGGAGTGTACTTTTTCTCCTGATGATGCCACCTTGGGCCCTTGAGCCATTCTCTACTGTTTGAGGTGCTTCTATTTCTTTGAAGTGAACTATGTCTTCTAATAAACTACTCTTTCAACACTTTATTTTTGTGTCTCATGCAATTCTTAGCTTGAGAAACCAAGAACCTGGACATCACGCCAACAAGGGCCCACTCTCTGGTAACAATTAGGTGTCCATCTTGTAGTGAGCCTGTGCCTCTGGATGTGAACTTCACAAGTTTTTTAGTATTTTTCTCCCCGCTTAGGTGAGATGGAATGGCTAGAGTGGACCGTAGTTGGGAGTTTCCCTTCCCTCATATCATTAGGCTTGATAAGCTCAGGTTAATTAGTTTCTCCTGAGGGCAGGCCTTAAGGAGACAAGCGTGCTCTGGCGTATTTCAAGATGGTTCATTTCCCCTCCCTCTGCCCCCAAAATGAGGGAACTTTTTTCCACTATTTACTGTGGGAACCCAGTCAAGCTCTGGGTGGTAAATCTTTCACTATTGTGGGGGTCCCCCTGGAGGTTTTGACTCTCAGACTTGTCAGTGCCTCCAGCAATTCGTCAGTTCCAGTTCAGGATTTCATACCCTGTCTCTGGTTCCAGAGGCATTTTTCTGCTTGTGAATCCCCACTTTGGTTAATTGTGACTCCCTGAATTCACCCGTCTCTCCAATTTTGGAGGCCGAGGTTTGCCCTGTGTTCTCCCATCTTTTAAGGACCCAGGAGGAGTTGTTGATTTTTTTGTCTGTTCAGCTGCTTCTTGTTGGGACAGAGTGGTGATTTCCAAGCAACTCATATGCCAAACCAGAAACTGGAAGTCAGCAGTTTACTCTTGATACATGAAAAACTAGAAACTGCTCAGGTGTCGATTAATAAGAAAATGGATAAACAAAATAATGGAATACTATTCAACAAGAAAAGGAAAAATATAATAATATATGCATAAATTTGATGATTGTCAAAACAATATGCTCAGAGAAAGAAGCTTTACCCTCAACAGTACATACCATATGACTGATTCTATTTATATAAAGTTCTAGAATAAGCACAACTAACTTAGAGTATAAAAAATCAAAATAATTTTGATGGAGGAAGATACATGAGGGAATCTTCCAGAGTAATGTTCTGTATCTTGATAGGGGTTTGAGTTGCATAAATAACATATATATGTATTTGTGGGTATTTATCTCTTGGTATACTTGAGATTTGAGCATTTCATTGTATATAAATGTTGCCTTAAAATATAAATAAATATTACACTCTAGTTAACAAAAATAAAAAAATAAAAATAAAAAATAAATACAATAAAATAAAAAAATAAATAAAAAGGATGAAGGAGGGAGTCTAGAAGTGTAGGTTTTAAGTTCCAGTCCTGCCATTGTTTGCCTAGGTAAACACCTGCAAAAACAACAGCAAATTCCTAGTAACAACAAGTGCATTAATACCATCATCAATAACAATTATAATGGATGGGATGCAATTTGTACTATGTGCTTCAAATTCTGTCAAGCCTATAAACTTCCTAGACTGTTATTCAAATATAAAATAAATAAGTTTGATTGCTTATTAAACATGGTAGACAGAATACCTTCATTTTTTTTTAAAATTTTATTTTATTAAATTTATTGGGGTGACAATTGTTAGTTAAATTACATAGATTTCAGGTGTACAATTCTGTATTACATCATCTATAAATCCCATTGTGTGTTCATCACCCAGAGTCAGTTCTCCTTCCATCACCATATATTCGATCCCCCTTACCCTCATCTCCCATCCCCCACCCCCCGCCCCCCTTACCCTCTGGCAACCACTAAACTATTGTCTGTGTCTATGAGTTTCTGTTTCTCATTTGTTTGTCTTGTTCTTTTATTGTTTTTGGTTTATATACCACATATCAGTGAAATCACATGGTTCTCTGCTTTTTCTGTCTGACTTGTTTCGCTCAGCATAACTCTCTCAAGATCCATCCATGTTGTCACAAATGTTCCTATATCATCTTTTCTTACTGCCGAATAGTATTCCATTGTGTATATATACCACAACTTCTTTATCCATTCATCTATCGAAGGACATTTTGGTTGTTTCCATGTCTTGGCCACCGTAAACAAAGCTGCAATGAACATTGGAGCACACGTGTCTTTATCTCTAAATGTTTTCAGATTTTTGGGTAGATACCCAGGAGAGGGATTGCTGGGTCATATGGCAATTCTATTCGTAATTCTTTGAGGAACCTCCACACTGCCTTCCATAACGGCTGCACCAGTCTGCATTCCCACCAACAGTGTATGAGGGTTCCTTTTTCTCCACAGCCTCTCCAACATTTGTTATTATTTGTCTTGTTGATGATAGCCATTCTGACTGGGGTGAGGTGATATCTCATTGTGGTGTTGATTTGCATTTCTCTGATGATTAGTGATGTTGAGCATTTTTTCATATGTCTATTTGCCGTTTGTATGTCCTCTTTAGAGAAATGTCTCTTCAAGTACTCTGCCCATTTTTCAATTGGGTTGTTTGTTTTTTTGTTGTTGAGTTGCATGAGTTCCTTGTATATTCTGGATACTAGCCCCTTATTGGAGGCACTGTTTGCAAAAATCTTCTCCCATTCAGTTGGTGGCCTCTTTATTTTGTCAATGGTTTATTTTGCTGTGCAGAAGCTTTTAAGTTTCATATAGTCCCATTCATTTATTTTAGCTGTTACTTCCATTGCCTTTGGAGTCAAATTCATAAAATGCTCTTTGAACCCAAGGTCCATAAGTTTAGTACCTATGTTTTCTTCTATGCAGTTTATTGTGTCAGGTCTTATGCTTAAGTCTTTGATCCATTTTGAATTAACTTTGGTACATGGTGACAAATAGCAGTCCAGTTTCATTCTTTTGCACGTGGCTATCCAATTCTCCCAGCACCATTTATTGAAGAGGCTGTCTTTGCTCCATTGTATGTTTTTAGCTTCTTTGTCAAAAATTATCTGTCCATATTTATGTGGTTTTATTTCTGGGTTCTCAATTCTATTCCATTGGTCTATGTGTCTGTTTTTCTGCCAATACCATGCTGTTTTGATTATTGTAGCCCTGTAGTACAAGCCAAAGTCAGGAAGTGTGATACCTCCATTATTGTTCTTTTTCCTTAAGATTGCTTTGGCTATTCGGGGTCTTTTGTGGTTCCAAACAAATCTGATGATTTTTTGTTCTATTTCTTTAAAATATGCCATTGGGATTTTGATGGGGATTGCATTGAATCTGTATATTGCTTTGGGTAATATGGCCATTTTAACTATGTTGATTCTTCCAATCCATGAGCACGGAATGTCTTTCCATTTCTTTGTGTCTTCTTCAATTTCTTTCAAAAATGTCTTATAGTTTTCAGCATATAGGTCTTTCACATCCTTGGTTAAGTTTATTCCTAGGGAATACCTTCATTTTTCGATGTTCTATCCAAAACTACTATGGAGTGTAAAGGAACATTTTTTTTTTTTTAATTACCTAGGATACCTAAGAGAAAAGTTGAGGAGATAGCATCAGTTGAGAGATGACATTCAAATTTTGTAAAATGATGTGAAGTGGCTAAGTTATCACAGGAGAGAAAGCTGGAATGTATAAAATGACAGAATTAGAAGGCAACAATAAGCAAACCTATTTATGCTGCAAAACCACAGAATCTCAGAAAGTGTAGACACAACACCAGTTCAATAAAGGTGGGGATAAGGGGTGGGAATGAAACCTGGACAAATACTTTAAACTGTTTAAAAACATTTTTTGTTCAAGATCCCCATTTGTACCCCACACAATAAGGTGGCTAGCCCTGCTCTAGTAAGGTGGGAAAAGAAAGTCTAGTCTATGGAAAATTAAAACAAATGAGCTCTAGACTTGAAAATATTGACTGAAGTTAAGAGAGACTGAGGGTAAGTAAGAATATTAAAACAGAATTAGGTAAATGTCTTCTTAATAAACTCTGAGATCTCAACCTGCTTCTCTCTCTCTCAGCTTCTAAAACTCTGAAAACCAGGCATATGCTACCAATTAGGAAGAACTCGAGACAAAAAAAATTCATAAATGCTCATATTTATGGATCATCAAATGAAACTACTCAGTGTCCACCAAATAAAGCACATTCGCAATGTAGTCTTTTTCATACCACATATATTCTAATCAATTGTTGGTTCCTCAACTTTAAGTAAGAATGGACAGCTAATACCTTTGAGGAAATCATTGAAGTTTAAAGACAGATACAAAGATAAACACACACACACACACACACACACACACACCACACATACACAACAAAAACATTCTAAGAAAATATGGACAATTTAGAGAGAAGAAAATTTCAAAAACAACAAACACAACATTAACAGTAACTCTAATATCCAGAGAAAGTATGGTATTGTGGTATATAAGAATAGGATATTACGTAATTTTTAAAATGGAATATTCAGAGAATTAAAACATAGGTATTCAAAATTTGAAAACAGTATATTTTAACAGAAATAAAATTTTATTTGAAAAGTTATTAGAAAAAGTTGAGGTTATGACCCAAGTGTAAGAAGAATAACATAGAAAACAGAAAACTAATAAGTAAAGTCAAGTAAATTAGAGATTTAAATTAGGAGTTTCAAAATATGAAAATATTATTAAAAATATCAAAAACATTACAATAAATTTTCCCTCAGTAGAAGTGATATGAGGTTCCAGATTGAAAGGGCCACCTACTAAGGGCCCAAAGAAATTAATAAGAAATTACCCAAAGCTAGTAAAGTTAAATAAATTTAAGGTATACAATTCTGATTAAATCATCTATAAATCATATTGTGTGTTCACCACTGTCACACGAATAAACTTTAATTAAAAAAAAAGAAAAATAAATTACCCAAAACAAGGCATATCACTGCTATTTTTGAATTTTCAAAGACATTTTGAGGGGAATATCTATATCTCTCTATCATGTATCTATCTAACATCAAAATCACATAAAAAATTGGAAACCAGACTAAGACAGCACTATTTCCCAACTTAAAATTCCATAATAAGACAAATTATTCTAATGCAGTACAAAATGAAGATATTTTTAGGTACACAAAACATGTAAATTTTACCTCCCTTGCACATTTCTGAGTTTATTGCGATAGTATGTTTCATCAAAATAAGAATGTAAGTTAAGAAAGAGAAAGTTACATAATTTTATACACAAAATTGCTAATAGTTAAGAGACTCAAAGGGAAATACCAGGGTGACTGGGTAGTAGTCTAGAAAGTCCCCCAAGAGACCTTTTGAGGAAGATGGAGAGCTTCAAGAGGGATACCGTCTAACATGGGGAAAAAATTCTATAATTGCTTGATTATCTGATTATATTAAGCGATTTTCAGATAATTTGGAGACAGAAAAATGCTAAGTAAAATAAATGTTAATGTAATGGTAGAAAAAAATTATGGCTTGCTAACTTGCACCAAATGACTGTTGTGTTTTGTGTATGTTGACTTCTAAATATCATAGTGATCTTATAAATTTGGCAATTTTATTATTCTTATTTTAGAATTGAGCAAATTCTATGAAAAGCCAATGCTATAAAATAAATACAATCATGCTACAGTATGTGGTTTAGCAATGAGCAATACTCATATAATTATAAAATACAAGCATGAACTATTTAACAAAAATTATGAAATTGCTAGGATGGAGGTAGAGGAAGTCTTTCTGTGTGAGGACAGGGCATGACATTTAAGAAATATAAGAAAGCTTGTTTCTGATCTTCTACAGAAGGAGCTCAATAAATATTGTCTAAATTTGCAAAACCAGGAAATAGCCCACTTTAAATTATAAATAGGGCCTCCCCTAGGACATGCAAAACACAAGGTAATACTTTTGTGGTGCCTTTTTTGTATAAACAATTTGATTTAAAATGTTTGACAAAGTTCATGGGCCCATGCAAGATATCAAGATTTCATTTATTGCAGATGTAGAGAAGAGGTATTTATTTACATGTTTGTAAGTGTTACAGTGTTCAGGTTTCATCTCTTCCGGTTCAGGTCCAGAAACCATAGCATTGTGTTCTTTATTATCAAAAGTGACGTTGCTGGCTAATTTCATATCTTCCCATCCCCATGACAAAAAAGATAACAATACTGTTATTATTCATTATGCAATGTTCCTTCAGGAACTGTGTTGAAACAATATAGTTCTTGCTCTACAGTTCCCTAATTCCACTTATTTAATGCTGGTAATGCCATTACTTTCTGTGAATACTGGTTTCCAATGAGTCTGAAAAAGCTGCTAGTGTGTTACATTGTTAATGATCACAAATGGAAGTCTTATCTAGAGTACCCAGGAGCATGTGAATAAAAATTAGTTTTCTGGTTTTGTTAAATTAACAATTCAGACTTGTATAGTATAATTGTATAACATCCTTCCACCTGTCTTCTCTGGAATGCTTTAGACTATAACATCCACATTGCTAGGATGTAATGTCTTGATATTAGTCAGACCTTTGCTTTCTACCCACCACCACCAGCAGAGTTAAACGAGGTGCATAGGATGGAAAAAGAAGAGTAGTTCCATTCATAGAAGGACTGTCTGTCTCTTGTCTAGCACAGCTGAAGACTGTCCCTGGAGCACATATCCACTGGAGGCAATTGGAGAAAGATGAGAAGGGCATATTGGTATTAGGTTGGTGCAAAAGTAATTGTGCTTTTTGCAATTATTTTTAACCTTTTAAACTGCAATTACTTTTTGCACCAACCTAATATTATGGGACAATAGTTGTAAGAACCCTTGAAGGAGATGGCACGGCCACTCCTACAGGACTGCCTGGCAGTGGACAGTGCCAGTGGCAAGGGACATACAGGGTAAATAATTCCTGTCACCACCACCACACACTCCACATTTGGCAACTGTAAACCTGAAGTGGTGGGATGGTTGGAACATAGATGGGTGAGATTCATTGTACAGGTGCATATACAGAGCCCTGGCCCAAGGGTCAACAGTGGAGAGTTGCTACTCTAGGGTCTGAACTTGTCCTGTGTCTGACATAAATGTGTCACCCCAAATCAGCAAGTTAGCAACCTCTTGACAGTTCAATCTTACAGGATCCCAGAAATGAAATACTTGCATTGTCCAAGAAGGAGTGATCTGATGTCAGGTCACTTTCCTGGAACTAGAACTATGTTTACCTGGCCTAAGGGTGGTACTGTTCTGAAATATGGAAGCAAATACAAGAAGAAATAGTTAAACAGCTGAAATACTGAGTTGATTTATTCTTAGAGCAGGCCTAGGGAGAAAGGGTAGTCAAGGGATCACTGTTTTTCATAATAAGCCTTTTAATACTGTATTACTTTTAAAATTCTATAGATATATTACTTCTAAAAGAAAATAAAATGAATATATGAAATCAGTTTATTATTAAGATTTTTTTTTCCAGTTCCAAACTGCTGTTTAAACTAAACTTACAGGAAGCTAAATACACTATAAGATGGAAGAAAAGCCCATTGCTTCGAATTTATCTTTAAATTGGTATATTCAAATATATCACAGCTTGTCGCTAAGAAAACTTGACATTAATGACCAACAAAGAGAGCCTATTCGCCTAAAGCAGTCAAATGAAGTAAAGAGGAGAAATCTTGGTATTATTCGAAGTATAAAATTCTTAAGGCCAATACTGGGCTTAAGCTGTGACTCCAAGTTGGCACATCTGCCAGGGTACCTTGCCTTCCAGGCCCTGTCTCCCCTCAGGCACCTCTGCTAGCTGTCAATTAAACACCAGTAATGAGGACACTGATAAGAGCTTAAGAAATGTTCCAGTCCCTTGGGTATTTTCATTCTAATAAGGAGTGTCTTATTAGACCAGACCATTTTAAACCCCAAAGAATTAATATGAAAAAGAACTAATTTTGTCATTGGCAATAAGGGAGATATTTTGAGGCCTTAGAAACTCTTCATCTACCCTCAAGTTTTGCTTTACAGTTGGCTCATATTGTGAAGCTGACTCCACTCATACACAACCTTGAAAAAAAGGGTCACCAGCCCTAGGTAAAAATCATGGCATGCTCTTAAAATCGGATATTTTGTTTTTTATTTACTTCCGTGCAGCCAAATATGTAAGAAGTATTTTGGTTATGCATATATTATCATTTATTTCAAGGAACCATACAGGCCACCCCTTCCGCATTAGACCTGGCTGAATAAATCTGTATAAGAATACAGCATAATGTTTTGGCTGTGTCTAAGCAAAACTAATATACATAAATATTGTGTGCATGCATGCTCAGAGACATACACACGGTAATACTTCATTAGCTTTGAAGCATTAGAGAAAGGATCATTCTTTATATGTGAAATTCAGGAAAATTAAAGTTTACCTTATATCAGAAATAATTTAAATGTTCTTAGAAAGCTCTTTCCAGACTATGTCACCATTCTTTATCTTCTAAAACACTAAAATGACCTTTTAAAATATTTCAATGCCACAATTATTTTAATACATAAGTTGACATATTCATAATGTGCTATAATTGATGCTCTCTGGTACTTGTCAATATGCTAATACTCTAGGTGGTCCCAGATAATTTTACTGTTAATCTCTTTTGTTTATGTTTGTCTTTTTTCTCACTGGTGGGCTATCCAGTTGCACTTTTCACTTGTCAGTATGTTCTCTTCTAGCTACTAGTTTTTTTTTAAGTTAACTATTTTGTTGAATTCAAATATATTTTACTCTGCTCCTAGACAGTGCTTTCTGTGAAGAAATGATAAACTATTTTTACAGATCAGAACACATTCGTTTTTGTTTTTCTTTTATTATGCCAGATATTTAACATTACTTGATTTTATCTATTTTCAGAGTAATTCAAGCACTGCAGGGTAAAGTCCTGGTAGTAAAACTTCATTTAGTCTGGTCAGTGTGAGAGTCCAAATACTCACTGATATTTGACTCCTTTTTCTGCAAGTAGCTGGAGTGCTAGTATGCAAAGGAAGGGCTGAATGTCGA
This sequence comes from Rhinolophus sinicus, assembly GCF_036562045.2. Lineage (NCBI taxonomy): Eukaryota > Metazoa > Chordata > Mammalia > Chiroptera > Rhinolophidae > Rhinolophus > Rhinolophus sinicus. The sequence continues at coordinate 100,728,393 of NC_133756.1, read as the reverse complement.
GGAGGCTGACAGTATTCATAAGAGAATTTGAAGATCTCTCTTCATAATCTATAGGATGAGCACTTGTCTTATAATTGCTGAGACTCTGAAGACCTGGTTCATAAGAGCATATGTCTGAAGCTTTATCAGTTGGTAGTTAACATTGATCTTTTCATTTCCTTCTACTGTCATCTCAGCCCTCCCTTCAAAATAAATTATTTTTTGAATGTCTGTTTTAATGGTCATCCCCCACCCGCGTCAAGGTGCTAAGCAATTTCACTTAGGAATTAGAAAACCGGAAGGCAGAAGGCCATTTTAATGATAGTTTATTGCAGGGCCTCATATTTGAAAGGTCCCTGAAAGCCTCCTTTCCAAGCCATCAAGGCAGTCATGTTTGACGTCATGGCTACTCTAGGCATAGCTCTTTGATAGATTAAAAAGTGTTTTTTATCAAATTGACATCTGCTGTTCCAGTGATACAATGTGGACATTTTAGGCTTGTATTCAAAACAGAAATTGGATTTCAGTACATTGAAAATAATGACCAGGGACAGAAACTGCCACATTAATGACTTCAAATAATCTTTAGTTATACTTCTAGAATAATAGCATTAGGAAAATTTGCTATGATAGCAAAACACTGTTTTACCAGTATAAAGGATAGCATTGATCTTTAACTGACTATTACAAAGGGCTAGTGATAGATCAAGGACTGTGGAAGGGTTTGATTCCACATGTCAGCTTGAGGAATTCCTCAATGGATGTTTCTTTCTTTAGCCTTAAACTGTAAAAAAAAAAAAACTATCCTATTCTCAGTTTATCTCCAGAATCCAGTTACTTCTTAACAATATTTCACTTAGTATTTGTTTAACTGAAGAGACCTGTTCTTTGAATGCTAAAATACTAGTTGGTATAGTTTCCTCTGATAAAGAAAAACCCAACTGATTCAATTGAGTATTACTTAATGAGTTTTTCTTAATTTCTGTTTCCTGAGGCAATTTTAATTCGACTGATATACACTATTTATTTGATTTTGATATAAATATTTGTGTTAATTTCTACTGTGGGTCCATCTCTTCCCATAAAATACAGAACCACAAAGCTTCATGCCTACTCATGAAAATTACATATCAAGTTTTAGACCAGCAAAAATGCTTGTGACTAAATTGAAATTCAAGCAGATTTTTTTTCCCTGTCTGGAATTGGAAGAAATCCAGAGAATGAGGAATAATTTATTGCAATTGGAAACAAACAACAATAAAAAAATGATATATGTGGAAAATGGCCACAAATGCTAAGACCTTGAGTAAATTCTGTCACAGAAGGCATGGCAAGACAATCTGGATTCTGAAGCCTCTTAGTCTTCTGAACAACCTTTGAGAAGGTTCACAGCATTCATGGTTCTCTGGAAAACTTTCTAGTCTCTGAGAAGCTCAATTTAGCTACTATTCCTGGGCTCCCTATAAAATCTGATTGATTTGTCCAGTTTCTTGTGAGGACAGAAAAATGATCAAAATTCCTGTTTATATTTACATTGACCTTTACATAATTCAGAATACAATGAGGGAGTCTATTCCTTGGTTTCAAAAGAACAACAATAACAACAAAAAAACATGATGTTTGAAGGAAATAACTGACTTTTTTTTTTGTAATAGTTTTATTGAGATATAATTTACATACCATAAAATTCAGCTACTTAAAGTGTACAATTCAGTCATTTTTAATGTATTCAGAGTTGTGCAATCACCACACAACCAATTTTAGAACATTGTCATCACCCCCTAAGAAAATACCATACCCTTTCACGGTCAGCTACTATTTCTTCCCATTTTGTTCAGCTGTAGTCAATGACTAATTTGCCTATCCTGGGCATTTAATATAAATTGAATCATATAATATGTAGTCATCTTTTACTGGTTTCTTTTACTTGTCATAATGTTTTCAAAGATCATCCATGTTGTGGCTTGTATCACTATTTCATTCCCTATATTGAAAAATAATTTCTACTGTATGTATAGACTATACTTTGTTTATCCATTCATTAGTTAACAGACATTTGGGTTATTTCCACTTTTTGGCTTTTATGAATAATGGTGCTATGAACATTCATATACAGGTTTTTGTGTGAATGTGTTTCCATTTATCTTGGGAGTGGAGTACTAACTTTATGTTTAAACCTTTGAGAAACTTTCAAACTGTTTACCAAAGTGGCTGTACCATTTTATATTCCCATTAGCAGCATATGGGGGTTTAAATTTCTCCACATCCTTGCCAACATTTGCTATCACTTGTCTTTTTGTTCATAGCATCCTACTGTATGAAGTATTACCTTATTGTGACATTATTTGCATTGCCCCAATGGCTAATGGTGTCAAACAACTTTGCATGTGCTTATTGGCCGTTTGTACATCTTCTTTGTAGAAATGTCTGTTTATTCCATTGATCATTTGAGAGTTTATTATTGAGTTCCAAACGTTCTTATGCATTATATATATATACATTTACAAATAATTTCTCCCGTTCTGCAGTTTGTATTTTTTAACTTTCTTGATAATGTACTTTGAAGTGCATTTTTAATATTAAGTCCGATTTATATATTTTTGTTTTCTTGCATGTGCTTTTGGCATCAGAACTAAAACAAAACAAACCCAAAAAGTTTTAGTTCAAGGTCATGAAAATTTGCTTTTTACTAAGAGTTTTATAATGTTAGCTTTTATAGTTAGGATTGTGATCCATTGAGTTAATCTTTGTATATGGTGTGAAATACAGACCCAACTTCATTTTTTTACATGTGGATATCCAGTTGAACAAGCATTGTTTTTTCAAAAGATTTGTCTTATCCATTTGAGTTGTTTGACACCTTTGTCAAAAATCAATTGATAAATGTTATGGTTTATTTCGGGACTTTTAAATCTATTCCATTGATCTATATGTCTATCCTTTTGCCAGTATCTCATGTCTTGATACATATTAGCTGTAGTTAGCTTTGTAGCAAGTTTTGAAATATGGAAGTGTGGATCCTACAGCCTTGTTTTTTTTCAAGATTATTTTGGCAATTCTGAGTCCCTTGAATTTCCATGTGGATTTTAGGATCAACTTGTTTTAGAAAACAGAAAGTATGAATCAAAACATTGCTCTTGATAATGTTTTCCTCAAAAACTATTAATCAGAAGAAAATATTAACACAGCACTTCAAATGGAATTATGCTTTCTCACTGAAGACTTTTTGGATATGAAAATATGAGTCAGAAATTCAAAAAATGAAACAGTAGAGGATAAAATCATAAAGAAATTGAATGATTATTAAACTGAGGAAAGAAATGTCAGAAAAGGGACAAAAATCATATCAGAAAGAATAAATTGCAAGATGTCTAAGAAGGAATTTATTTGAAAATTTAATGAGAGTGTTAAAGAAAAGTAGGAATGTTACCATGAGAATAAAAATAATTCAAGAAAGGAATAAAGGAGTAAATGAGGTATATGTAAAGAAGATATAACATATGAATACTGGAGTACCTAAAGAGAAAATAAAAACTAAACAGCACAATGGGGAAATATTTAAAGTGTAATCCAAGGAAACTTTCTGAAACTAAAAGAAGACCTAGAACTATGCATTGACAGGGCTCACAAGCAACTGGTATTACTGACCAGAACAATCAATTCTGTGGTATATCCTAATACAGCTATTAACATTAAAAGATTGAAACAATAAATCTTTGGGATAATATGATCAAGTAAATAAGATCAAGTAAAGACAATACCCTTCTGCATTTACTTTCTGTGTTTCACTGATCAAGAAGATAACTGTTGTTTGTGCATCTACCATGCAGTAGAGGTAGCTCAATCCATTTCTTCTCCGTCCTTATCAGGCAGGATCTAAGGAAAACCTGGAGCTCTTGTAACAAATGTCTGAGAATAACCCACTTACTTTTTTGTCATGGAATAGTCGACAGAGATGCTACTATTTTATATTGGAATTTACTTTTTTCTCACTTATATGTAATTAAAAATAAGTGTTCCGATTTGTGATATGCATTTATACACTCTTTTGTCAACTTAGTAAAATTTTTTATCTAGACAGTGCAAAATCTACCTGAATATAATTACCAAGCTTCCTCTGTTCCAGCATAGGCACCCTCACATACTATGCTCCTCACAGAACACCACCTTATAGAGTTTAGTTATAACTGTTACCTATGAATCTTCCCCTACCCCAAAGCACCTAGTGCTTTTAAATCAATAATAAAGACATTTTATTTTAAAATAATTGTCACTGCCTTTCTGATTTTCTTTGTTTCCTGCATATAGGGCCAATGCTTAATTCTGCATATATTCCTCTGAAAATAGGTCTGATCTGGCAACAGGAAAAAACAATCAAGTTTTCTGCCTGCAAGCCAATGCACTCCAAATGTTAACAAAGATCCCTGATTCTATAAATAAGAATTTCCTTACTAGTGGTAAAATTTCTGGAAAACTCCTGCTGTGTAAGCTAGAAGGCTTCAAGCTGAGCTCTTTTTTTTTTTTTTTTTTTTTAAGCTGCAAGTTGCCCTTAGATAAATTACACTGATGACTAAGTAAAACCCAGGTAATGTGAGACTAGAGTACATATAGATAACATTCTTCACGTCATGCACCATTATCAGACTCAATGAAGCATACTTTTAGAGATCAAAGAATAAACCTTGTCCTCACCGCTTTTTGCTGTGTTGAAAATTTTAACTGCTGGTTAGTCTATTTTTAACTTATTTAAATGGAGCCAACTGTTTCCTTTCTCAGAGGGTGCTGAGCTGAAAAATGACTGCCTGGTTTGCACGGTTTTATCACCTAAGGACTCAATGCCCTAGATTTCCGAGGGCAGACCCTGTTTTTAGGACTTACAGGTTTATGACCCGGTTTGTGTTATTTGGCTTCAATGGAGATAACAAGAAACTAATCTTGTTGGAGAGAGAAATCATATTAGCAGATAAAAGATGGAAAGGCTTGAATGAGAATTAGAATTCAGACCTAATATGATAGGCCACAAACAGCTATACTAGATTTTTTTTTTTACTGGAATAGAACACGATAAACAAGTATTTAATTAGAAAATAGTAAATTAGGCAATATTGCATATTTTGGAAAAATTGTGGTGTTGTCATAGTATTAAGGTGTTATGGCTAAAAGACTGATTTGCTACTTTGACTATTAATCATTAGAGGGTCCAAACCTTATGTAAGCTACAAAAAATTGCCCTTGGTTCAAGACCACAGATAATCCCTTATTTATAATCTTTGTTCAACATTTGGCCAGTTTTCAGAGTGGTGCCAGGCATACATAGTGCAGACTCCCAATTAATGTTTGGGGAGTAAATAGGTAAATGAATGCTGGTTTCATGAGTACTGGATCCAAGAAAGGGGCATATCAATGCAAAACCATCTCTAAAGTACATGGAATATATAGACTTGCTCTCAAAAAGCCAAAAACAAAGAAAACTTACAATTAAATTGGGGAGATAAAACACATGGTATTCATTAAAAGCAATAGAAAATCAGGGTAGTAATTCTAGGAATTTTAACACAAACTCTAAATTATTCCATGGCTCTTCAAATTCCTATCAAATATACTGTCTTGCTTATCATTCCTTATCTTGCTTATCAATGTTATTTTCTCACATTTACTTCCATGAAATCTCTACTTCTGCCAGACTAAGTAATTTAGCCATTCCTTAGTAAGCCTTTGCTTTCTTTCCTTTTCATCATTGCTCATGATGTTCTTTCTACTTGGAATGTCTTTCCACTATCTAACAGTTTTAATCTGACATCCTCTTATAGAATCAGCTCAATTCCAATCTCTCCCATAAATCTTTTCCTCTCACTTGCATATTGCAGATGTTGTTTTGAATTCCAATATTAATCATTTGTGCTAATATTCACGTGGCTTATACATATATGTACATATGTATACATGTATATATATGTATATATATACATATATATTTGTTTTTGCTAGTTCATACTTCAATAATTGGACAATATTTGTGTGTATTTATTTCATTCCTTCAATAAAGAGTTATCAAGTCGGGTACTTTTCTAGGCACCAGAAGCACAGCATTGAACATAAAAGACAAAATCTCTGACTTCATAGATCTTGTATTTTGTTTCTTTTAAAATGCTAACATGTCTTAAGATACTTAAATTAACGCATAACATCAACATTAAAGTACTGACAGCTTGTTATAATGTAATACATCCACATTTCATTGCAACTCCTTTGCACAGCAATCTCTTCAGAAGAGTTTGTGTAGAAAAAATTAGTTTTGACATCCTGAAAGAATCCTAACTGTGAGATGTGCTCAGGCTGAGATAAGCTGTCAAGAGAGTGTAGGGATATCCTTTGTGAAGTCTCCTTTCAAATGTTTCAGGGAAACAGCTCAAAAGTGCCTTTTAGGAAGCAATTCTGCTTTGGTGGGCTAATGACCTAATAGAGGGAAAGATGTTTATGTCAGTCTTTAAAACACAGTCTTAACATCTAGCAGTTAGAAAGCAGAGGTTATCTATCTGTTTTACTACTAAATCCCTAGAAGTTGGCACAGTGCTGAGGCATAGTAGATGCTCAATAAATATATGTTGACCAAATTAAATTTTCTTAAACTCTTTTGCCTATCATTTTTTCATTGGAATATTTAAATTATAAATGTTAATAATGGATAGTTTTTTAAATTCCATTAAACAGGTTTTTTACTGTACAATTGGTACAAGATTCTGCACTAGCAGTAGAGTGCTAATTTTACTGAATCTTTAGTAATGCTTACTTTCCTTTTAACTCGTTTTTCTTTTATCCAAAGAACCATTAAAAAAGTTTTAGGCAAGGTAGTGAAGTGATTATATATATATATTACTTGAGTGCTAGGTAGAGGCTAGAAGGGAAGGTGTGATGGTGTCTAGAATATAGGTTATTTCTTCTGTATTTTGGTGACAAATAATGGTTTCTACCAGTATCTTGATAGTAGAGAGAAGGGAAAATTGATGGTGCTTAATGTGTTGTGTGTTTAGACAGTACAGGAGAAAAAGATGTCTGACATGATTCTGATATGAAATTCTGAAATTCTGACATAATTATTTTGAATATATGTGACTATTGAGCTGAAGCCTCCTAATTTCCATAAATTCAAACGTTCTCTTTCTTGGAGTGTACTTGTTGGGTTATGGGGTGTGGGCATATTCACCTTTCTAGGATAACATCATTTTCTACCCCAAAGGATTACACCAGTTTCAATTTCAGACAGCAGTATTTCAATTGCCCCTTGTGCCAAATTCTTGACAACATTTAGTATTATTAAACATTTCATTTTTACTTTTCTGGTGGGATGGGTATAAAGTCGTATCACATATGGATCTTAATTTGAATGTCCCTATTATTAAAAAGGTTATGTGCCATTTTATATACTTATTAACCATTTTTTTTGTAGACATTAGCAATTTTTCTATTTAATTGCAGATAATGCCTGGTTTCTGGTTTCCCTTTTCACCATTTTATGGTATCTTTTAATGGAAAAAAGCATATATATATATATATATATATATATATATATATATATTGGAATTAGCAGTCTCTCATTTGTGTTTATTATTTTATATTTTGTTTCAGAAAGGCTGTCCTATCCTTCAGTGATATTCTCTCACATATCTTCTAAAAGTTTTAAGTTTTTCTTTCACATTTAAATAATTAGCATGTACTGAAATAATTTCTGTGTGTGATGTAAATTAGTGATCTAATTTTATTTTTTACACTAAGATAAGCAGCTATGTAAGTAAAGTGTATCAAATAGTGTCTGATGATCTAATACTACTGGCAAATATCTATATAGGATAGCTCTTGTTCTGTTCTCTCTAGTCTATTTCATTGTTCCTCTAAAACTATTACAGATTTAATTAATATGATGTTATAGTAAGTCTTGTATTTGGTAGGGTAAATGTCCACATCTTATTGTTCATGAGGGGTGTCTTGGCTATTCTTAGTTTATGGAATTTTCCACAAAAATTTAGAAGCTTGCTAAAATTCTTTAAGAAATCCTGGTGCAATTCTGATTGGAATTGCATTTAATCAAAGGATGAATTTTAGAACAAGATTCTAAGGTATTGAGTCTTTTTGTCCATTCTTATAGTATAACTTAATATATTTAGGGACTTCGAAAATGTTTTTCAATATATGTTAACATTTTTTTTCATAAAAGATCTTGCATATCTATAATTAGATTTACTCCTAAGTATCTTACAATTTTTCATAATTGTATTTTTTGTTATTGTTATGTTTTTTAATTGTTTGATCCTTGTCTGGAAAGATTTAATTCCTTTTTACATATTGTTCTTACTCCAGACATTTAATAAAACTCAATTAATTTAAAAATATATATTCCTAGATTCTTAGGTGTTTTCAACACAAGCAGACATATCAGCTATGAGAGATATAGTTTTGTTGCTTCCATTAAAATCCTAATAGAATATTTATTTCCCCAGTCTTGCACTACTTACCAGAATATCCAAAACAAAGTACAATAGGAGGTGGTAGTTGAGATCAAACAGTTAAAATACATAAAGTAATAAGAAAAACAATAACTTTTTTATTATAAAAATAAGATACTTAGGAATAAATCTTTTTTCTTGTTTAAGATAATTATGTATTTCTTCTGGTAGGCTGAAAAATGGTACTCGAAAACACATCCATATCCTAATTCCTGCAACCTATGAATGTTATTTTATAAGGAAAAAATGATTTTTTGTAAGTGGGATTAAGTGAAGGATTTTAAGATGGGGAAAAATTCCAGTATTATCAATGTGGGCCCTAATCACAATGACAGATGTGTCCTTATGAGGGGCAGGCCAAGAGAGATTGGACACACAGATAAAGAGAGGGCAGTGTGATCAATGTGGCAGAGATAAGAGTCACGCTGCCACAAGTCAAGAAATGCCGACAACCACAAGGGGCTGGAATAGGTAAGGAGCAGATTCTCCCTTAAAGCCTCTGGAGAGAGTAGAGTCCTGTTGACATGATTTCATCCTATTAATAATAAGTTCAGACTTCTGGCCTCCAGTAACGTGAAAGAACAAATTACCTGTTGTTTTCAACAATCCAATTTATGCTAACTTGTTACAGCAGCCACAGGAAACTTAATTTCTTAATTCCTATTTCCTACTCTTATTTAGAATAATGTTTGCTACAAGTTTTAATTAGATGCCCAGTATGAGGTTAAGAATGTAGGGCTTATTTTTAGTGTGCCAAGTGTTTTTATAATAAATGGGTAATGAATTAAATAAAATAATGTCCTGCATTAATTTTTTTTCTCTTATTATCTATTAGTAACACAAATTACAGACACACGTGTATTCTTCTAAGATGAATGATATTTGTTTTCCTAGGATAAACTCAACTTGATTGAGCATGATGCATTATCTTTTTAATACATTACTTGATGTGGTTCGCTAATGTTTGTTGAGACGTTTGGTATCTATATTTATGAGTAGACTGACCTATAATATTCCTTCCTTGTACTGTACCTATATAATCTTTTATACAAGACATACTAGCTTCAAAAAATAAGTTGGAGATTATCCTTTTTACTCTCTGGAAGTGTTTGTACAATAATGATCAGTTTCTAGGCCAGGGTTAAATTTGCTATGTTCTAGGTAAGTGACATCAATGCCCCCAACACAATTTTGACGGCTCTGAATTTAACTCTGTGTGTGTGTGTGTGTGTGTGTGTGTGTGTGTGTGTGTGTGTGATGTTTAATTGTACTGAGCATAGGTCATAACTTTATTCCATTGAACATATTAGGACTAAATTGAATGTAACTCCATTACCAAGCAACAGGTACAGTTTACCTAATCTCCTTAACATAAAACTGGACTCTGAAAAATAGACTACTGGTGCTTGCCATGACCTCTGGGCATATAAACTAATGATATTTATTATTTAATATCTTTACGAAATACTTCAGCCAACCATAGTCAGGGAGGGACAGTGTTGCATATTTTAAGAGCACAGACTTTAAAGGCTGACTGCCTGTGTTTAGATTTCAGATATTTGCATTTCTGTGTGACTGGGAAATTTACTCAGCTTCTCCAGGACTTGGCTTCCTCATTTATAAGATAGAGGTAATAATCCTAGCAATTACGTCCTGTTTGTTATGAGGTTTGAGTGAGAGAGCATATGTAGAGCACACTGAATTTTGTTTTTTGTTTCTAGGAAGGATTTATAAGCATTAGTTTTACACCATTTTTCTTCTAAAGGTATTATATTAAAACATTTCACATCAAAACCTTTGTGCACATGGTGGGAAACTCCTCATTTGATGTTTGAAATGATTGAATTTTGGAGGTGTAACCTCAGAGAGGCAAAATCCAGATTAGAAACCAGACATTACTCCAAGCAGGGCTTTTTCTGTCTTACACTTACTCTACCAATGGGTGTTAAGTTTTAAAAAGTAACAAAGTTGCATTTAATGTGCGATTTGCTTTTGATCCAGATTCTGTCTTGAAGTCCATGTACTTGATGAAATCACTGGTGATTAATACTGTACTGAATTATTTATTTTTTCATCTTAAAGATTGAAATAGAATAAATTAAATTGTAGGCAGAAAATAATGGTGATATAGCATCATGTTTTTCTTATCATAAAAGCCTTCTCATTGCCTCATCTTTGTTTGCTTATTAAATATACTTTTATATCATGCAGCCTAGAGACTTACTTCTCTTATTATTATCAGATAATTCCCCATGAATTGTAAACATGTCTAATTTTAATGTACGGATTATTTCCCCAATTTATATAATTATATATAGTCACCTTGTAAGTTATAGGCAATAATTTTATACCTCTCCATTTTCACAGGCACACCTCAGAGCTACTGTGGGTTTGGTTGCAGATCACCGAAATAAAGCAAGGATTGAAATAAAGCAAGTTGTAATCTTTTTGCTGGTGGAGAGTCTTGCCTTCAGTTTTTAAAAAATACAATACCTGTGAACTCAATAAAGCTAATCACAATAAAATAAGGTATGCCAGTACATTAAATAATAATATTAACATATTTTTCTAGAAGCAAAATGGATGAGGATTCCAGAACGTTGAGCATAGTCTATGGCATTTTTTCCTGTATGGAATATTACTTTTTTGGTCAATCAGGGCACATCTGGAAAAATTATTTTTATTGCATGTCATGTAAGTATCTCAGTCTCCTCTCATATTAAACTGGCTGATATTAAATATCTAAAATTGGATATGTTCAAACTAATTTGCCAAGAAGTAGGCATTTTTGGGGGGGATGTGACATCAATAAAAAAATAACGTAAGTTTTCATGAGCTCTTTGTTATATGATTAGTTTAAAAATTGCCTGCATAGAATCTTATACCAAGTAGAACAGAAAAAAAAATGTGTCTTAAATAGGATTCAAAATAGACCTGAAATATTATACAGCCTTTAGATTCCACTTAAATAAGCTTTTTGTGAGCGATGGGATAGCATGAGTCTTCCTCAAAAGCAGGAAAGAAAAGAAAGAATAGAGGAAGTATAGAGGGAGAGAAGAAAGGAAGGAAGCAAGGAAGAAAGGGAGGGTGGGAGGGAGGAAGAAAGAAGGAAAGAAGGAAGGAAATCTGTTTCCATTGTTTTCATCACTGGTTGTGATTTATTTCCCCTTCAGGCAAAATAAAGAATATACATGAAAATAAATAAATATTTAGGATATTTTAGCTTTATGCTAGTCAAATAGAAAATAAAACATGAACATACAGTCAATTGGACTAAGATTTTGGTGCTGATTTCTATCTATATAGATAGATTACACAGTTATAAAGCAGTCCATTAAAATGAAATAAAAATAAAGTGTAGAAATAAAAGGTGTCCAAATTGGGAATGAAGAAGTTAAATTATCACTCTTTGCAGATGACATGATGCTATATATAGAAAACCCTAAAGACTCCACCAAAAAGCTGTTAGAAACAGTTAACGAATACAGTAAAGTTGCCAGCTACAAAATCAACGTACAAAAGTCCATTGCATTCCTATATACTAACAATGAAATCTCAGTAAAAGAAATACAAAAAACAATTCCTTTTGCAATTGCAGCAAAAAGAATAAAATACCTAGGAATAAACTTAACCAAGGATGTGAAAGACCTATATACTGAAAACTATAAGACATTTTTAAAAGAAATTGAAGAAGACACAAAGAACTGGAAAAATATTCCGTGCTCATGGATTGGAAGAATCAACATAGTTAAAATGGCCGTATTACCCAAAGCAATATATAGATTTAATGCAATCCCCATCAAAATCCCAATGGCATTTTTTAAAGAAATAGAACAAAAAAATCATCAGATTTGTTTGGAACCACAAAAGACCCTGAATAGCCAAAGCAATCCTAAGAAAAAAGAACAATGCTGGAGGTATCACACTCCCTGACTTTAGCTTGTATTACAGGGCAACAATTATCAAAACAGCATGGTATTGGCAGAAAAACAGACACATAGACCAATGGAATAGAATTGAGAACCCAGAAATAAAACTACATAAATATGGACAGATAATTTTTGACAAAGAAGCTAAAAACATACAATGGAGGAAAGACAGACTCTTCAATAAATGGTGCTAGGAAAATTGGAAAGCCACGTGCAAAAGAATGAAACTGGACTGCTATCTGTAACCGTGTACCAAAATTATTTCAAAATGGATCAAAGACTTAAGCATAAGACCTGAAACAATAAACTGCATAGAAGAAAACATAGGTACTAAAGTTATGGACCTTGGGTTCAAAGGGCATTTTATGAATTTGACTCCAAAGGCAATGGAACTAAAAGCTAAAATAAACGAATGGGACTATATGAAACTTAAAAGTTTCTGCACAGCAAAAGAAACCACCAGCAAAATAAAGAGGCAACCAACTGAATGGGAGAAGTTTTTTTCAAACAGTGCCTCCGATAAGGGGCTAATATCCAAAATATACAAGTAACTCATAAAACTCAACAACAAAAAAACAACCCAATTGAAAAATGGGCAGAGGACCTGAAGAGACATTTCTCCAAAGAGTTACATACACATGGCAAATAGACATATGAAAAAATGCTCAACATCACTAATCATCAGAGAAATGCAAATAAAAACCACAAAGAGATATCACTTCACCCCAGTCAGAATGGCTATCATCAATAAGACAAATAGTAACAAGTATTGGAGAGGCTGTGGAATACACTGTTGTTGGGAATGCAGACTGGTGCAGCCGTTATGGAAGGCAGTGTGGAGGTTCCTCAAAAAATTATGAATAGAATTACCATATGACCCAGCAATCCCTCTCCTGGGTATATACTCAAAAAATCTGAAAACATTTATACATAAAGACATGTGTGCTCCAATGTTCATTGCAGCTATTTTTATGGTGGCCAAGACATGGTATGTTGACAGAGCCAGGAGTTCTGTTTCCAGGCTCTCGGCCTCACGCTGAAAGGTGTTGGCTCAGGTAGTAAATGACCATCAAGTGTGGTTGGATAGCCATCAACTGTGGCTAGTTGGCCATCAGCTGTAACCAGTGAACCATTGGCCACTAATATAACTGCTGTGCTATGCTAGCAGGAAAATGGGGGCTAGCAAGAAGATGGTGGCTGAGCTAGCAAGCGGTGGAGTATGGATTGCAGATTGCAGAGAAGCGGATTGTTAGCAAGTGAGATTGTTTGGCAGAGACAAGTGGATGGCGGGTTGTGGATAGTGTGGCTCCTGCCTCCTGTGTCTCCAACCCAGCCGCCAGCGAGACTATAGTGGTATGACTCCCCTACCTATGCCTCCGTGGGTGTCCCTTTTTGGCCTCATCACGTTGTGCGTTCTTATGTGGGGAGCGGGAGCAGAGACCCCGCAGGCCGCCCTGCATGACACATGGAAACAACCAAAATGTCCTTTGATAGATGAATGGATAAAGAGGTTGTGGTACATATACACATTGGAATACTATTCGGTGGTAAGAAAATATGATATTGGAACATTTGTGACAACATGGATGGATTTTGAGAGTATAATGCTAAGCAAAATAAGTCAGACAGAAAAAGCAGAGAACAATATGATTTCACTGATATGTGGTATATAAACCCCAAACAACAAAAGAACAAGACAAACAAATGAAAAACAAAAACTCAGACACAGACGATAGTTTAGTGGTTACCAGAGGGTAAGGGGGTAGGGGGGTGGGAGATGAGGGTAAGGGGGATCAAATATATGGTGATGGAAGGGGAACTGACTCTGGGTGGTGAACACACAATGGGATTTATAGATGATGTAATACAGAATTGTACACCTGAAATCCATGTAATTTTACTAACAATTGTCACCACAATAAGTTAAAAAAAACCAATAGCAAAGTGACAGAATTATTGGTGTGTTAAAGTTGATAATGTATGTAGAGTTCTTAGTATAGTGCTGATATTTATTTTCCCATCATTAAACACAGGTATTGTTAAAATACTATTATTGTTAATAGTAACAGTAATATTGATGGTAGAAAAAGAGCTTTGAAAGCCTTACAAAGATACTTGAAAAACCAAAGCCATAATAATTGGGAGGCAATTTTCCTGAGAGATATGTTGGTTTTAGAGGAATGCAGAACTGTCCCTAATTGATCAATAAGAAACACATTAATTAATGTTTATTCCTGTGAATTATTATATTCTCCTTTCAAAAATGAGATAAATGCATTTGATAGGCAAAACAAAATTTCAAGTAAAAGAGACCTCAGTATGAAACTGGGCTTAATTCTGAATATAAGGAAAAGTGGGTATTTGTAGTCAAGAAATGGGGGTGGGGAAGGTCAGTGGATGGAAATTTACTAAGAGATAATTCTTTGCTGAGGTGACCTAACAGAATTCTTGCTAAAGACAGGTGAGGGTGGTCAGATATCACCTGAGGGATGGTGGAGGGATGAGGTATTTTGTCAGATATCAAGGGTTATCAGATATTGAGGATGTGGGATGCTGGATAAAGCCACTTAACAAGGTTCTTGATAAAACTGGGCAATGCAAAGACGAACAAAAAGTTCGGCCTGGTTGAAGAGAGGATTCAGAGGAGTCTCATTACAGTTTGGAATAGGAGAGACCTGTTGACAAGGATTTTTATATTTTTTAATTGGATTAACACCACTGGGGGCAAAAATCCCTGAGTAAATTGGATTTAGGTGGATGATTGGAGTCACATCTGAAGAGAGTTCATTGCAAGAATAGTTATCAAACTCAACTAAAAATGTTTATGGAAATTAAAGATGTCTAGGTGAATGGGCAGTAATGAAAGATGCTACAATATAAGATAATAAGGAGTGTCTGGTAAAAGTATGAAACCAAGTGAAATTAGATCAGCAGAGAGCTGGTAACTGATTTATACATCAATGAGCCTCCACAGAACTATTTGTTCTGAACTATACTTTGGTGCAATTGTCAATGTAAGAAATGTCCAAACCTGTAGACAATTTTATAAAGTTTATTTGAGCAAAACAGAGGACCCATCTGGAAGCAAGATCTCAACAGACTGAGAAAATGCTCCAGAGAATGACAGTTTTGCACTTTCTTTTATACTTTTGGAATTAAGGAGGGAACATAAGGAAGAAGTAGTTCACAGTATTATGTGCTCCCTTGAGGGTAGTTATGCCTCCAAGGGGTCTGGAAAAAAACATTGCTCTGGTATTTCAAAGGTGTGTTAACCCAGATGCACAAGAATAATGGACAAGGCTTGCTTAAGGCAAAGATCAATCTTTTAGTAAAGAAGTTATATGCTGGGGTGAGACTATCCACCATGACCTGCCTATTTACGAACTGATGATTAGATCACCCTGTGAGGTTACTTTTGGCCACTGGATTTGTGAAATTTATTACAGAGCCCATTTTTCATCTACAAATCTTCCTTTTTAGTCATCAATCAGTCAGAAGGATGTATTGATGACCAATCTTTAGATCAGGTAATGTGGTCTCACAGTGCTATGAAGGCTCAGTCCTAGCAAGTCTCAATATCGACGTTGTCTTGTTGAAACGGTGGGCCATTGGGGATGGGGCAATGCCATAACCATGGGCTGTTGAGGCTGAATTTTCCCAAAAAAGAAAGGCGTGCAAATGGAAGGCAATTAGGTCTTATGTCCTTCATTGTGACAAACACTGAATCATTTCTATCATGTGAATTATCATGATCTGATTTCACCATCTGCCTCATTTTTCTGTATTTTGCATCTACTATAACATTTACATACATCATAAAGAGAGTATTAGAATTATTTTGTCTTTGGCAATCATTAGAGGTTGGACTTTATAAAAAAACCCAAAGGACAAGTACAATAATATCATAGCAGACTGGTAAAGATAATCAAACAAATGGTTCTGAGTTCACAAGGCCTTGTTGATGTCTTGGGATACCTGTGTACCACTCATGTTAGCAGCTTCTCAACCTCGAGAAGTCTTTGGTGTCCTTGTAGGTGGAGGCAACTGTCAGAGACAAGGTAAGATTTGCTTTTAGGTGCCTGATAAAATCTCTTCCAATGAGGTTGGAGAGTATCTTTTATTTGATGTCCTTTCCAAAAACAAAATCTCCAGGTGGCAGTCAATGATCTTTAAAGTTTTTGTCTCCTGGGAGCTTACTGTGAAAGGAAGCAGTTGCCAATTTGGCATTTTAAGTTCAGCTAAAATGTGCTATGATGAAGGTGAAAACCAACAAATGGGGTTTGCCAGGGATCCCTAAACAACTAACTGGCTGTTTTGGGTTTCCCATAGCCCTGTTTGTTTAATTTACAACCATTGTTTGTCCATACAATATAACATAGAAGTTTTATTTTTGTTGTTGTTTTGCCTTATATATAAATAAATAAATATATATATATATATATATATATATATATATGTATATGTATATGTATATGTGTATATGTATATATATACGTATATATATATATATATATATATATATATATATATATATATATAACTTATTCTACAATGCTTCCATAATTTAACATAAAAAAAAGGCTCATTAGTTTAGAAGTTCTCTTTTGTAAAGAGAGGAAACAATCTTTTGAGGTATTCCAGGGGCCTTTCTGCAACACCATAAAATTATTCCAGTAGTTTTAATTACACATATGGATATTTTAACCCTTAAAACCTCAATTTCTAATGAAAACTAAGAAGTCAAATTTATGAAGACATTTTATAACTTGTAGAAACATATTTCATATCAATAACTCAAGACATTTGTTCTTCTTAAACTAACAAGCTTAAATTAACTTTTATTTACTATGGGTTAATTTTAGATCACGTGAACTTGAAAAATCATTTGAGTTAGTTTGTATGTTTCTGAGAATTTTGGAATATCCAATCCTTACAAACTCTTACCTTTAATTAACTTTAACAATTCCATCTGGAAGTAGAAAATTATCTCACATTTACAGCATACGTGTGTAGACACACACACACAGACAGACGCAGAGACTTTTTAGCAATGAGAATAATTCACTAGTTTATAAGAGAACAGTTGGACACAAATTTTGTTTGGGGGGCATTTACAATTTATATCTATCGTTGACAAGTCAAGTTCCAAATGATCTTTTCCCTTTTTAAAATAAGGACAGATGTTTTTACTACTTCAAAGAATTGGGTTGCCATCTAAACAACATGATAGGTTGATCCATTTATCTAAATCTTCCTTTTGAAGATTCAAGAGACCAATTAAACATACATCTCACTCATTGTGCCTAATTTTATAGCCAGCCTTTTCTAATTGTGTGTGCAAAAGATTAATTTAAAAGTATCAAAGAACCCTCATTATTAACCCTGCAGTATTAATGGGAAGCTGACTGTTTTGGGGCTTTTTGGCCTTGGAGGCACGATTTCCCGTATTAATTTTAGTTTTTCTATTGAAATCTGTAGGGTTTGAACAAACTTCTGGGGGGAAACCAGCCTTTATGTGCGCATATAAGGATGAATCAAATGTGGTGTGTAGATATGCCTATAGGACCACTTCATGCTCTAGCCGAAATTTTCCCTCAGACAACCCCACAAAGATTCTTAGTCAACTAAGGAGAGCCAAGATTTGGGTTGGGGAAACAAGTATCCCTTTTCTTTCACAGCTAAAGAGAGTTCAATCTCTCATTTACCTAGCAAAGATTTAGTTCACGGTCTCAGTAAGCACGCCAATAAAAATACAAAATTAAAAGCAGCACCCATTTTTCTTCTTTCCCCGGGTTATCTCAACCCTTATCCACCTCAAAGATATTTCAAAGACAGTTGAAATAAAGTCTGGACTTGCTACATAAAGCTGGGAGATCCGGGATTCCAAGAGAACACTCACCCAAGTTCTCCCAATGTAAAGTGGGTGCTGATGGGGCACAATGGGTCCCTGTTGATACCAGCACCAGGTCTGGATCTGCAAGGTGGTCCTGGGTAGGCTTCTTTGGAATCCTGCTGATGATGGCAAGTAAACTCAATGTAAGAAATGTCTAAACCTGGAGAGGATTTTTATGAATTTGAATTTATTTGAGCTAAGCAGAAGATATACTAGGAAGCAAGATCTCAAAATACTAAGAAAATGTTCCAAAAAATGACAGTTTTAAGTTTATTTTATACATTTGGAATTAAGGAGGGAACATAAGATTATAGTTCACAGTATTCTGTGCTTCCTTGAAGGTGGTTATGCCTCTGAGGGGTCTGAAGATAAGGATCATTGTGGCATTTCAAAGGTGTGTTAACCTGGATACACAAGAACAATGGACGGCTTGCTTAAAGCAAAGATAAATCTTTTACTAAAGTTATATGTCTGGAGTGAGACTATCCACCATGACCTGCCTATTTAGGGACTTATGATTAGGCCACCCTGTGAGGTTACTTTTGGCCACTGTGTTTTCAAATATGTTACAGAGCCCACTTTGTGTCCACAGATATTATTAGTTTAATATATTAAGCTTTACTGAAATTAGTACCTCTCGCAAACTCATTGTTTATTTTTTAAGAATAACATTCAGGACAACTTTCTTATATCACTTGTTATCTTCGTTATAAGGACATCTAGGAGAAATTCTTGTCTGATTACTGTTCTAAGAACAGCACTTCGATTGAATAATTTTTAATTCTATTTGATGAATTATAAATTTTATAATTGACTGTTTCCATGTTGAGCACTAAAATTGCAGAATTTTACTCAGACAAAAATTGCCAATGTATAGGGTAACAATAGTACAGATATTTCAGATCTTTCTTATAGTAGCTTTTGGATATTTTACCCAATGATTGAAGAGTGAGACAGGGGAGCATCTCAGCAGTTCAGGCTCCAGAGAACAAGTAGGAATAAAAGGAAGGAGAAAAATGATCATGTAAAATGCTGTAATAATTGTTGACCCCTGCCCTTGTAGCCTACTCTTTGCAACACAACACACACACACACACACACACACACACACACAAACATACAGGATCTATACAATTTTATTTACTTGTGAGGCATAAAATAATTTGTTAATAATTTACCACCTGACTATTTTTTCCAGACTGTTTAGATATGGGTTATGCGCAAAATTTAAGATGGGGAAAGTGAGAGAATATTTTGGGGTAGAATAAAAATAGTTTCTTCAGAAAAGCACAGGTTAATTTAGACTAGATGGAAACAATGAGCCTAGTTATAATGTTTGGGAGCAGATACAAAAGTTAGGAACAGATGCCGAAAAGCTCTAACTGTAATACAAAAGAGTTTAATTTTATGCTCTAACTTAATAGAAAATTGTTTTAGACATTTGTGGTAAAGAACTAATGTTATGATCATGATAACGTAGGAAGAGCAGTTTGGTAGTGTAACGTCAGTTTATTCTAACAATTATTTATTGAGTACCTACTTTTTTCACAATATTATGCTGGATATTTCAGGTGAAATAATTGGACTTCATGTTTAAAATTTTCACCAGGATGTGTTGAATAGTTATTATGTAACAGGTATAGTGCTAAGTGTTCAGAATCAAACAGGAGTTAATGGGAGGATAAACAAGACAAGAACACAAATAATAATATGATGTTTGATTTAATTAAGTTCCCATAAACAACATGATCAAATGCTATGGCAATTCCAAAAGAGGGAGAGCTATTCAATTGGCTGGCTACAGAGGACAGCTGCTACTGGTTTTCTCAAAGGTGCTGGTGGGCAGCTTTTACTGCCACATTTGTTACCACTTGGTAAACAAAAAATGACCCCAGCCCTCTTGAAGAATGCCTGTAGCCTCTGGTATCTTGGTTTTATATGTTACGTCCATTTCAGCATGCTCATCTCTCTGAGCCCTTATTCCCATCTTTCATGGGTTACCGTGGAAATTTTGGCACCCATGCCAATTTAATAAGGTTCTTCATCTTTTCCAAACTTCCCTTAATCATCCCAGAAGGGATAAGGGCTATATCCTGGGGACTTTGATAAGATAGTAAATCTTGTGTCAAGGGGGAGTTCCCCCGTGTTGACAAAATCTCCCTCATCCAGTTTATATTTTGCCCTTCTTTATCCAGCACCCTCAGGGTTTACTCCCTGGGAAACTTTCCCAGTTCTTACCAGTACATGTTAACCGGACCCCGCAGCACATTTGGAATATAATCATTCTCCTCCCTTAAACGTCTTAATGCTTCCCAGTTGGTCATGCTTAGATTTGATTCTATTTGTCTGGTGGCCAGTAGGAGAGATAGCTGCAGATCCTGAGGGAGAAAAGCATTGTGTTATGAGGCACCTTCCCCATCTTCAATTAAAACAGGGGCTTCTATCATCTGACAGTATAAGTGGACAACTGCTGAAACCCCGGGGAGTTCCGTGTAATTGGAGACTTCAGGGTTTCTGAGTCTGCCCGGATAACTCAGTTACAATAGCAGGCCCTGACTTTAGCATAGGAGGCTTAATGTTGGCTGAAAATTCAGTCTCCTCTTACGTTCAGCCATTCAGTTCTTGCAATTGTGCCCCCAGTCTTCAACTCAGTCTGTCATCTGGCTCCAGGAGAAGCAGAATCTCTTCAAATGTTACCAAAGAAGACATTTGGTGCTTACACTTTACATTATATAGGGCATTAGTTCATTAGAGCCAATCATGTTCTCTGTTCAAAGCATGCATTATGCTTAGCAATAGCCACAGTCTTTATAATTATGCTTCTCTTCAACTTCTCAAATGCCTGAGCTAGTGCACCAAATCCCCTTCACTGACATCCCCTTCCAGTCCACAAAATGAGGAAATTTTAGCAATTCTACTTCTTCAGTATTCCAGGTACTGTCAATATTTCATAAGTTATGGGGTCTTCTTCATTGTTATATGGCCAGAAAGTAAAGCAACTCTATAATCCTGTTCTTAGAGTCTATTTCCCAGGACCATTTGTGAAAAGAACTATTTTAGCTCAGGTCCCCAAGAAGCAGAGCCTGAGATGAGACTACTGCACAATGAATTCATTGAATGTGCGCTCTTAAGGTGAAACCTGTAAAAGAGTGAGGGAAGCAGAATAGAGCAGAGAAAGAAGCTTGGCAAAGATATAGATTCAGCTTATGTCTAGCCTCAACCTGACCCCATAAAAAATTCTGAAATATGAATGGTACTGCAGAGTGGTCTGACTGAGAGGAAATAAGGATGGACTTCTGTACATCATTCCATGCAGTCAGTGGCTGTGGGATAATTCAAGAATAGGAGATAGCCTTCCAGGCATTTCTGGGCAAAGCAGCTTTCAAAAATCAAATATTTAAAAAACTAGAGTCAGACTCTTTATTACATATACCAATAGCAACTACTAGAGAAGACCAGTCCAAAATTTACGTCTTAATTTATAACCTATAAATTCTTGTTCTTAGAGACATAGCACCATATATTAGCTGGTAGTTTGGCATATTTACCATACTTTGAAGGATAATATCCTAACCCTGCCATGGTGCTCAAAGTTGACATTCTGACTGAGTCTTAATAGATCACTACACAATATCATTAGTCCTGATGTTTCTTGAATATGGGGAATATGATGACACTGGTGCCAATTGCACTGATCTTCCTTTGTCATAAAATTGTCCTTTGAGCTGAGGGAATATTGCATAGGATAAGATATCAACACATGCATTGCAATATAAATTTGTGTGTTAAACTGTTGGTGAAAGTCAAACTCATTTTGTAGTAGGTATCACCTCTGGGTAAGGGTGAATTGCTACATTCTCCAGGTTGGAAGAGATCTGATTAATCATGTCTTCAGGTAGATTACAGGTCTTCTTAATGAATTATGTCATATCTAGTGCTCAATATTTGTTTTGGTTGCTGGCAGTGGCTGTAGCCAGATCAGTCTTGATAAAATGGAACCCATGCTGTTGAACTACTGTGTAGTCTCCATCCCTGCCACATTGGCAACTATGTTCATTGCCCCACTGAGCCAGCACTGATAGGGCCAAGAAGAGAGTCTGACTGACATCCACAGAACCAGCAATCTTACACATCTGGTTTTAGAGAACTACCTCTATAGTGGGCACTTTCTGAGGGCATTGATGCTAGACAAAACTATTTGTATGCTTCCTGTGCAATTTCATTACTCCATTCATGTATTTTTTTATTATTTATTGAAATACCTTGTTTCCCCGAAAATAAGAACTAGCCGGACCATCAGCTCTAATGTGTCTTTCGGAGCAAAAATTAATATGAGACCCAGTCTTATATTATAGCAAAATAACACCAGGTCTTATACTAATTTTTGCTCCAAAAGACACATTAGAGCTGATGGTCCGGCTAGGTCTTATTTTCGGGGAAACACGGTATGAAGTCTGACCGTGAGGTTCGTGAACTCATCCAAGAAAAAGTGCCACGTACGTCATTGCTGAGTATCACTATGGTCACATTCGCAGTACTCCCCTTGGGAAGCTATGCACTGATGCCAGTGCCTAGTCCACCTTTTAAAGCAATTTTGAAACTCTTTTTCTGGAATGGTCATCAGAGCTGTCATCGTATTACCTTAGATATCCTGAATGTTATCAAAATGTCTTCCTTTCAGTATTTCCTTTATCTTTGGGTAAAGAAAGAAGCCATTGTGGGCTAGATTAGGTGAGTAGGGAGCGTGTTCCAATACAGTTATTTATTTACTGGCTAAAAACTCCCTCATAGATACTGCCATGTGAGCGGGTACATTGTCATGATGCAAGAGCCATGAATTGTTGGTGAAAAGTTCAGGTCATCTAACTTTTTCATGCAGCCTTTTTAGCACTTCCAAATAGTAAACTTGGTTAATTTTGTCCAGTTGGTACAAATTCATAATGAATAATCCCTCTGATATCAAAAAAGGTTAGCAACATCATTGCAATAAGTTTGCGAACTTAATTGTTAGACCTCGTACATCTGACATATGTCATTTCATAAATTTAAGTTGTACGTCACGTTATTTTGATATATTTATATATTGTAATATGATTGCCATTGTAGCAATAATTAGCACCTTTATCACATTACATAATTATCCTTTCTTAGTGGATAGAATAATTAAATTATAATCTTTTACCAAGATTTTTTATTATAATACAATATTCTTGTCTATATTTACTATACTGTGCATTAAATCTTTAGGACTTATTTACTATCCCCTGTAAGTTTGTACCCTTAAAATACATCTGTCCTATCTTCTCACCCCCATCGTCTGACAACCACCATTTTTCCTGATTGTTTTTTTTTTTTTTTTCATGTTTGGGTTTTTTAGATTCCACATATAAGTGGTTTCATATAGTATTTATCTTCCTCTGTCTGATTATCTTACTTAGAATAATGTGTTCAAGGTCTACCCATGTAGTCACAAATGGCAAGATGGCCTCCATTCTTATGACTGAATAATATGCCTATACATATATGTGTGTGTGTGTGTGTGTATATATATATATATATATATATATATATATATATACACATATATATAAAATCTCTATATAATATATATATATATAATCTCTATATAATATATATATATATATATATATATATATATACACACACACACACATACACACATACACATATACGTCCTGTTTCCCCGAAACAGGATATACATATCCTGTTTCCCCGAAAATAAGACTTAGCTGGATAATCAGCTCTAATGCATCTTTTGTAGCAAAAATTAATATAAGACCTGTCTTATATTATATAAGACATGGCCTTATAGTATATAAGACCTGGCCTTATAGTATAGTAAAATAAGACTGGGTCTCATATTAATTTTTGCTCCAAAAGATGCATTTGAGCTGATTGTCCAACTAGGTTATTTTTGGGGAAACACGGTATATATATATATAGGTATGTCATATCCTCTTTATTCATTCATCTGTTGGTGGACAGTTAAGTAGTTTCCATATTTTGGCTATTGTAGATAATACTGCAGTGAACAATATCATAGGGGTGCAGATAGTCTTTTCAAATTAGTATTTTCATTTTCTTCACATCAGTACTCAGAAGTGGAACTGTTAAATCATATGGTAGCTCTGTTTTTAATTTTTTGAGAAATTTAGAAGATGCTTGGATGTTAACTGAACTTACTGTGTTTTGCAAGATGAGCAACATCTTAGTTGTTTGTCCAGTTATCTCAACCTGAGAAACATAGTTCACTAGTCCAACTGATGCCTGCAAGTCAAAGCATCTTTACTGTCACTCCAGACTTACTGTCTTTTATGTTAATCGCATCTACCTTGTCTGTTCAGATTGTGTTGTCACCTAGTTTCTGACATCGTGAGATCCCATCATCCCCAATGAAATTAAGGAGACTGATTTTTACAGAAGCATCTTCTATTGTCAACCTGTCCTTCAGAGGATAGCTACCAGTGAACTTTTCAAAGATTCCATTGTCTTCTTTATCAGTTAATTCTTTATTGGCGTAGTAAACGGTCCCACTGAAAAACATGTTCAGGTAGTGCTTTCTCAGTGCTTGCATAGTATATCCATCTTAATAATCCCACTTTTCTGAGTTTTCTAACGGTTCCTGCAGTACTATATCATAAGTTTTCCCTTTTTTCTGTAAGTGATTTTGTGTGTTCATGTTTTTAACAGTCACCCCAGTTGACTCTTAGGATGGGATGAAGTGTTATTGTAACTATACTCCACACCATTAAAGTCCTCCCTGTCCAGCCCTATATTCTGCAATCACTCCCTCAGTCCAGTCTAACACATCAAGAACCATTTTGACATATTCTTCTTCAATTCCTGCCAATACATATTAATCAAGTTCTACAGTTAGGGGCTGTGTACACTATTTCTTCCCAGAGAAATCCTGTACTTCTTTGCTTGGACTGTTCTGGGCTTTGAAGCTAGAATTGGCCTGAACAATGATGATAGGGGGAAAATACTTTCTATGTAAAAAGCATTATTTAAGACACTTGTGTCGGTATCCATTGTAGTCTCTAGAAAGTGTAGACTCTTCTAGAATGTCAGGGGTTCCTTCTCTAAAACTGCCATGTTTAGAAGTATGTATAGTTTTAAGATTCTCATGCGTATCCATCAAAATATCTATATTCCAGATCCCATTACCTCTCTCATTTTTTCCATGAGGGACTGGATTTTGATATCAGAGATCTACTGAGTATAAATATTACATCTCCTTTCAGCTCTGTCAGATAATTGGTCTGATTTTCTGTGTAGTCTACAGAAAATTAGAGTTTTCTTAAAAGCTGCCCTGGGAATCCTCTAACATTCTCAGCATGTCTTAAATTGGCAGCTTGCTGGGTTAAATGGTTCATTTTTCGTGTTTTGTGTGTGTGTATGTGTGTGTTTATTTCAAAACCAATAGCAGTAGCAAATCCACAATTTTTATAAATTAAAATTAACATTATCTCCATAGCATCAAAACGTCACAACCACTGCTTTGCCCTCGCACTGCCAACTGACCTCGTTTTACATAATATATGCACAGTTAAGAAGCAGTTCTCCTCAATCTAATCTATAGATTCAATGTCAGTATGTATTTTCTTCTTTTTTCTTAGAAAATGGCAAACATTTAAAAATTCATATGAAAATGCAAATGATATTGAAAACCTAAAATAATTTTGAAAGACAGGAAACAATTTGCAATTTCCATGCTTCTTATAAAGCTAAAGTAATCAAAACAGTGTGGTATTAGCTTGAGAATACACATAAATCAATAGAACACAACAGAGAGCTCAGAAACTGACTCCTATATACACAATGAATTTTAACAAAGGTTCTGAGGTAATTCAATAGGGAAGAATAACATTTTCAATAAAAACAAACTAGAATAATTAGATATCCAGATATGGAAAAAAGATATCAGCCCTAACCTTGTATCGTATACAAAAATTAACCTGAAACAGTATTATTTCAGTATAATTCTGAAACAGTATTAAAGCCCTAAACATAAAAGCTAAAACTATATAACTTCTATGGATAAAATATCTAAAAATTGTTATGTAATTGGGTATACAATTATTTCTTAAGGCACAAAAACACACTAACCATAAAAGGAAACATTAATAAATTGGACTTTTTCAATGAAAAAAAATTTTCTTTGAAACATAATGTAAAAAAAAGAAAGAAAGAAAGAAAGAAAGAAAACATAAGCCGAGGAAATACTTGCTATATAGCCAACAAAATACCTGTTTCCAGACCATCTAAATAACACTCAAAACTCAATAAGAAAAAATCACCAATTAAAAATTGGGCAAAATAGTTGAACAGATGTTTCACAGAAGAGGATGCACAAACGGCCAATCAAAACATGAAAAGATGCTTAACATTATTAGCCATCAGGGAAATGCAAATTAAAAACCCAATGAGATGAAACAGTAATGAGATACCACCACATACCTATTAAAATGACCAAATCCAGAACATGGAGAGGATATGCACCACCAGAAACTTTCATTAATTGCGGGTGGCAATGCAAAATGGTACAGCCAGTTTGGAAGACAGTCTGCCAGTTTCTTACAAAGCTGAATATACTCTTACTATGCAGTCCAACAATTATGCTCCTTGGCATTAATCCAACGGAGTTGAAAATTTATATCCACACAAAAACCAGCATACAAATGTTTATAGCAGCTTTATTCAAAATTGGCAAATCTTGGGAGCAACCAAGATGTTCTTCAGTAGGTGAATGGATAAATAAATTGTTACATCCAGACAATGGAGTATTTCTCAGTGGAAAAAAACAACAAAAACAGCAACAAAACCCCCAGCTATCTAGCCTTGATAAAATGGAGAAACATTAATTGCAGATTACTAAGTGAAAAAAGCCATCTGGAAGGGCTTCGTGTTGTACGATTGTATGATTCTAACTATATAACATTCTGAAAAAGTCAAAACTATGAAGACAGTAGAAAGATCAGTGGTAGCCAGGGTTGAAATTGACTAGGGATGAATACGTAGAGCACAGAGGATTTTTAGCAGTGGAAATACTAACTATAATACGATAATGGTAGGTAGATGTCATTATACGTTTATCCAAAGCCATAGAATATACCAGATGAAGAGTGAACTTTAACGTGAGCTGTAGACTCTGGGTGATTATGATGTGTCAATGTGGGTTAAATTATAACGAATGTACCCCTCTCCTGGGGGATGTGGTTAATGGTGGAGGCTATTGATGGGTAGGGGAAGGTATATATGGGATATCTCTGTACCTTCTTAATTTTGCTGTGAATCTAAAACTGCACTAAAAAAAAGTGTTTAAAAAAACATGCAGGGTACTATTATACACCTGTGAGAATGATTTGTATTATACAGACCACCTATATCAACTGTTGAAGGGGATGTATTGCAATGGCATTTCTCATATATTACTGATAAGAGAATAAAATGGTACAATCACTATCAAAAGAGTTTGAAAGTTCCTTATAAATTTAAATGGAAACATCATATATGAGGTCAGACAATTAAGTTCGTAAACTTGTTGCAACGGTGTTGCTAAGCTTTTTTGATATCAGAGGGATTATTCATTATGAATTTGTACCAACCGGACAAACAGTTAACCAAGTTTACTATTTGGAAGTGCTGATAAGGCTGCGTGAAGAAGTTAGAAGACCTGAACTTTTTGCCAACAGTTCATGGCTCTTGCATCACGACAATGCACCAGCTCAGGGCACAGCACTGCCTGTGAAGGAATTTTTAGCCAGTAAACAAATAACGGTATTGGAACACCCTCCCTACTCACTTGATCTGCCCCCCCAATGACTTCTTTATTTACTCAAAGAAAAGGAAATATTGAAAGGAAGACATTTTGATGACATTCAGACATTCAGGACCTCAAGGGTAATAACGATGACAGCTCTAATGGCCATTCCAGAAAAAGGGTTCCAAAATTGCTTTGAAGGGTGGACTAGGCATTGACGTCAGTGCATAGCTTCCCAAGGGGAGTACTTCCAAGGTGACTGTAGTGATATTCAGCATTGAGGTATGTAGCACTTTTTCTAGGATGAGTTTGCGAACTAAATTGTCTGACCTTGTATGCCATTTATCAGTTCATTATCTCTCAACTCTGAATACACCTTTCAGTTTATGCTCTGTACTAAACAGTGGGATACTATTAAATGTTTTACTTTTAAAATTAGCACAGTGCTAAGCTTTCAAGAGAAAGTGCTAAAGGGACATTTCAGGAGCTTATGCTTTCTGAGATTTTCCACTTGTGTCTAGGATGGAGGTGAGGGTTCACAGATCACTGGTCGTCCGGTGCCAAGAATAAGATAGGACTGACTGCAAAGTGGCAGAAGGCAAAGATGAGTTGACAAAATGTTCTATATTTTCATTATAGGGTTGGCGACATGGATGTATAAAGTTGTCAAAACTTATCTAACTCTTCGCCTAAGTTGTATGAATATTATTTTGTGTAAATAATATCCTAACAAAAGTCACTTAAAGCTATTTAATATGTGGACATGTAAATGGAATTTTGGCATGTGTTTCAGAAAATATGAATTTGATTCACAGTTAGCTGTAAATTTGACAAAGTCTTTTGACATATATGCCTTTTGCCCTCCTCAAATACCATCAAAACAGACTTTATCCAACTCACATGCAGCTGTGCTAGATTTAAACTAATGTTGGGCTGAAAAAAACTTAATCAAAACAAAACAAAATAAAGAAGGATGAATGCAAGAATTAAAGCAAGAATCTAGAAGGAAATAATTATGCATTAATTCATCAGGTACTTACTGAGTGATACTTTGTACCAAGCCTTGTGCTAGAATCAGAAAATATATCTCTGCAGTTTAAGAAGAGTCCAGTAGAAAGGCAAGTAGAGCCCTATATGTGGAATTGGATAACATATTTTGCTAGTAAAGGTAATCCTAGAGTGCTTGCCAATGTTTTCCACAGTGAGAGTAAAACCTGAACAATGGAGTATAAGAGATAGACTGGGAAGAAGAGGTGAGGAGAAAGACTCACCAATAAAAGACTCCATGACATGATGTCGAGCCTAAAAAAGTAAAAAGAAGTGTGAAGTTTGGGTGAAATAATGAATTTAGGTTTGTCCAAGTTAAACATTGATAATCAGAATGTTGCCCTGTGAAGATAACCTAGTCAGCCCTCAGGAGTTGATAGTGGAAGATACAGACATAGATGAAATCACCAGGAAGAGGACTGGAGAAAGAATAACAGAAGTTAAAGTATTAAAAGTCAAAATTAAAGTGGTATTCTTACTAAAGGGTCAAGATGAGAGAGAAGTAACCATGGTAACTATTAGGCTATAAGAGCATGGTATATTCCTGGTACTCAGATGTGATTATGAATCAACTTACTTGCTAAGTTGGTTTTGGCAGCATGATTTAAACTACATTGCATTAATCTGAAAAGTAGTGGCAATTAATAATTAAACTTAGAATGATGCAATAAAAATTGCTTTATATCTCAACAGTTTTAAGGTTGTAAAAACAAAAATTTCAAATGTACTATTTCATCAGATTGTTATAATCTTTTAAGGTGGACAGGAAAGATATATTTAGTCCCATTTTCCAGATAAGGAAATAAAATCTCTATCAAATAGAATCATTTTCTTGCGATCATACAGCTAGTAAATGACAGAAATGGAACAGATACCTGAGTCAAATCCCTAACTAAATGCAGTTTCTACCATATAGCCTAATTTTTTGTACTTTGTGCACTTATCTAATAGTGAGAAAAATGACAATTAGTTTTTTCACCCTGGGAGATGAAGCACATTAAGAGTGGACTAGGCTAATGGAGGTGAAAATAGGGAATACCATGAGTTTGAACACGTGCAGAGTTTGTGGTTGTTGTTGTTTTTTAATATTACAACATGTCTCTCTCCTGATGATGGATTTCAGGTAATAATGATTATCACTGTTGGAACTAATTTTCTATATGACTGTAATGTAACCATTTAATCTAACTGATTTGCTTTTACTAGCAATTATAGACTCTCACTATTAACGAATGCATGCTTTCCTAGTATCCATATATTTTATGCGATGTTTAGAAGTTTGGGGCATAAAAACAATAAAGGCAATCTACATAAACCACATTAAATTATGCTCCCAATAATACTGAAAGTTTCAATAATACTACATATTATGTAGATATTCATAATAATTTCAATAATACTCAAAGTTTCAATAATACTACATATTCAAAGTTTCAATAATACTACATAATACAATAATACTATAAATTATGTAGATATTCAATATCTACAAAAAATGCTGCTACTTGCAGTCCACAGAATATATGCTCCTTTGAATAAAAGTGATAGATTCGTCCTAGTCCATCTCCTGTCTGTTTCTCCATCTAACCTGTGGCATGACAGTGGATATTTATAAGAGGGATGGCCTAAGGTAGCAGTACTATTTTTGGTCCTGGTGAGTTTTTTAAAAAAAACACCAAAAACATAAATACATGCTCCTAGCAGCCCCTATCCATTTTAGAAACATCAGGAAATAGTGTATGGAAATAATTTAATCCATTTGGGGAAAAAAGTGCTTTTAGTCTTACATAGCAATATCATTATGTTGTATAATGTTTGACATATCTTACCTTTCTACAGGGAATAAGACTGACATGCATCATGGCTAAATATAAATGAATTGGCGTACCTTGTATAGCTTAAGGTCATGAGCAACTTAATTTTTCTGGAGCTAATAGTAATTAATATATTATTCAAGACAGTATCCTTGGAGGAAGTGGAGAATAAATGTAACCCCTGAATTAGAGATTGATTGAACAGAGTCTTAGAGAGAAAGATCCAACATCTCTTTTTCTATAATTACCATGATTAAGATATTTTATCAGTAAATATTCTCTACATATAAAGCTTTATCACTTTTGCTTTTATCATGGTTCTTACCATAGTCTTCTCTGAATTATCTTTATTTTGTGATTTTTAAAAATTTCCCTACATGAAAGGTGTGATTCAAAATCCAAACTGTCTTGTTCTTTGCTGTATCTCTCATGATGCCTACCAGTTTACTATGACTTGTTCATAGAAAACAATGAATAAATGTTTCTTGAATAAAAAAATAAATGAATAAATTTGCTCATTACTAAAAGATAGGAAATTGATCGATAAGGGGACCTAATCCCTGATCTTATTATACCTGTTTTCTGAGGCTATATGGAGAAAGTATATTTATTTAAATGTGAGTAACATTTATCAAGCCCCTACTATGTTCCAGTCACTGGTTTTGACACTGAGGATGTAGGAGTAATTGAAACGAACCTCTAACCTAATGGAGCTTACATCCTAGTTGATAGCAATAGACAAAGAACAAATATACAAATAAAGTATGTAGTATGTGAGGTGGTGATAGGAACTATTAGAAAAAATAAAGTAAAACAGGTAGGTAGGGAATGACAGGTTGGGAACATTATGAATGAAAATAGGGTGGTAAGGAAAGGCATCACTAAGAAAATAGACACTTCAATAAGAACTGACTCTGGGAGATGGACACACAATGGGATTTATAGATGATGTAATACAGAATTGTACACCTGAAATCTATGTAAGTTTACTAACAATTGTCACCCCAATAAATTTAATAAAATAATAATAATAATAATAAAAAAAAAAACTAATGGAGGGTAAGGGAGTGAGTCATATAGATACTTGACAGAAGAACAATCTAGGCAGAGTATTCTTATTCATTGTCCTCCAGTGAGCAGGGAACAGCAAGAGTGCCAATTTCCCCACAACTGACAAAGCAAATGGATGAGTAGAAGATGACAGCGGAGAAGAGATTGGGAGGTCAGATACATAGATGTGTACATCATTGTGAGGACACTGACTTTTGCTTTGAGCAAGGGAAAGCCACTGGAAGCTTGTTTTCACAGGATTACTCCAGTATCCATGTGGGAATCAGACTATAGATAAGGAAGAGCATTGATAAGATCAATGTAGAAGATTTTTGCAGAAATCTGGGTGAGAGATGGTGGTAAACTGGGTGAAGAGAGTAGCAGCGTAGGTAGTAAAAGTGGTGTGATTTTAGATATATTTTAAAGGTAGAAAAAACAGGGCCTCCTAATAAATTAGATGTGAGATTTGAGTCAAAAAGAAAAGATACTGGAATGACTACTAAGTGTTTGGATTGAGGAAATGAAAGAATGGAATTGTCATTAATGGACACAAGAAAGGCATTTGTTTGGACAGGGGTGGTTGTTTCTAAACATTTTTTTTTAAATTTATTTCCAAGATGTTCATTAGCCCTAAGTGGAGATGTTATTTAGTGGAATCTGAAGAACAGGAGAGGCACTATGCCTGGAAATAAAAACAAATTAGGAATCATTAACATTTACATACTTTTTTAAAGCCATGAACCTGAAGTAAGTCACCAAGAGAGTTAAGATAAAGGAGAGAGCATAAGGGGAGGGGGAAGAGAGTAAGGGAAGAGATGGAAAGTGAAGGGGGAACAGAGAGGAGAGAAAAAAAGAGAAGGAAAGAAAAATTAAGAACTAGTTTCTGGAATGTTCCAAAATTAAAAAACAAACACAAAAAAAAAAACAAAGAGAAGAATATGCTATATTAGTTTTCTGTTGCTGTTATAACAAGACACTACAAATTTAGTGGTTAAAATAACAAATAAATTTTCTTAGAGTTATCAAAGTCAGAAGCCAAAAAAATAGGCTTCATTGGGCTAAAATCAAAGTGATCAGAAATGTGTTCCTTCTGGAGCATTTAGGTAAGAATCTAGTTCCTTGTCTTTTCCAACTTCTAGAGGCCACTTGCATTCCTTGGCTCATGGCTCTTTCCTCCATTTCTGAATGCTAGCCATTCCATCACTCTGACCTGGGTTTCTTCCATCACATCTCCTTCTGTGACTGAACCCTATGTCTGCCCACTGATAAGGATCCTTGTAATTACACTCAGCCCACCTGGATAATTCAGGATAATATGCCTACCCCAAGATTTTTAACTTAATCATATCTATAAAGCCCCTTTTTCCAAGAAAGGCAAACATATTGACAGGTTCTGGGAATTAAGGAATTAGGACATAGACATCTTTGGTAGGTTCATTATACTGCTTATCACAACGATGAATTACCCAGAGAGGTAGAATTAATACCAGACTGTGTGTTGTCTTGAAATTCAAGAGTGGTACGTGTTTAAAGAAAGATGCATAACGATGTCAAGTGTCTACTGGTAAGCCAAGTAAGATGAGAACTAGAAAATAACCATTGGGCTTAATTAAGGAATTTGGGTAGAAATGTAGGTGCAAAACTTTTTTGAATGGATTCAAGAGAGTGTATATAGAGAGAATTTTAGGCAACTAGTATGAACAACTTTATCAAAGAATATTCCTCCAAAGGGGAGAACAAAAATGTGAGACAGATAGAGGGGGAAATGGCAGTCATTAGTTAAAATTTTAATGGGACAAATAATGTATAAATGATGTTCCTGTGCATCACATATACATCAGCATAATAATATACGCTAATAGTAATGATTTAAATAAGCTTTGTTGGAACAGGAGAGGGAGAGAGTTAAACTGCAGCAGTCAAAGTCCTTGAGTAGGCAAATGGTAAAGAAATCTAGAAGAGAGTGGGAAGATTGCTATTCATATGCACAGAGCAGGCCCATGATAATGGGAGGAAACAAGGAAGGTAGTTAAATAGATAGCGAGTCAACATTTTTCGTGTTTGCTTTATTCTCAGTGAGATGGTAAGTGATGTTAGAATGAAAATGATACAGAAGCTATTAGGATTTCAGGAGAAAGTGAAAAGCTTGAAGTAGTAATCCAGGAGAGTGAATGGCTGGCCTAGGGAAAGATTGTATGATTTCTGGGCAGCACAAAGAGAGTACCTGACATTTGTCATAAATTCATCATATTCAAGTGTTAATCTGTATTTGTGTGTGTTTCCAGTCTCATTCAGTTATACAGATATAGAATTAGAATAGGCAAAATGTTGAATTTAAAAGGTTAAGGAGATTAAGTGAAAGTGGGGAAGAAAAGTTTAAGATGAGAATAATTATTTTGATTGGATGATGGGATTTATCTAGGGTAAGGAAAAAAAGGAGACATTATGTGATAGAGAGTAAATAAAAATTGATAAATATATGGATAGTTGATGCTACTAGTGCTCTAGAGTGCATGAGCTGGATATTTGAGGCATTAGAGAGCAGGGTGCTTAAAACTGAGATTATGATAGGGTTAGAGTAATTGGTAATGACGGGGTCTAGGGTAGGCCTAGGAAGTGAATGGTTGAAGTAATTAAAGTCAACATAAGTAGAGATAAAGATATTGAGGACTTGAGAAGTCAAAGGTGATGCTATAGTATTTTACATGGAGAGTGAAATCACCAAAAAAATATGACAGAAATGGTGAAGATAGTGACAAAAATTCAGGAACAAAATGTTTCAAAGACAAAATGGGTGATCTAAGTAAGGGTTGTAGAAGGTAATCTAAAAAAAACAAACAAACAAACAACAAAAAAAGTGATTTATGGTAGACATTTTCAGGAAAAAGAGAAATAAAGTATTGAAAGTGTCAGCAACCAGAAGGACAAGCACTCTGTTTTTTTGGGGTATTGTACAGAAAGATGGACTGTCATGTTTCCCCGAAAATAAGATCTAACCGAACCATCAGCTCTAACGCATCTTTTGGAACAAAAATTAATATAAGACTTGGTATATTATATTATATTAATTATATTACATTATATTACATTACATTACATTACATTACATTACATTACATTACATTATATTATATTATAGACCCGGCCTTATAGTAAAATAAGACCAGGTCTTATATTGGTTTTTGCTCCAAAAGACGCATTAGAGCTGATTGTCCGGCTAGATCTTATTTTCGGGGAAACATGGTATTTGAGTAGGCTGCAGGAGTAGTATTTTCAGAGGAAGATCAAGTTTCTGTTACAGCAAGGGGAAGGGAACATTGGGGAGTGTTAGGATTATGGGGGATTATACTGATTAGTGCCTATGCATTCCAGTGATACAGTGAAGTTTTCAGAAGTTGGGGAGGACTTAAGAAATGGATAAGAATTGGGAATGTATAGGACTGCATGTGGATTGTATTGGGGAAATGAGGGATGCTTGATACAGCAGTTACTGATTTTTGTGGTATCAGATGAAAAGAAACAAAGAATAGAACTGAAGCTGTACCTATGGAGAGAAAAGAAGGCTAGATTCCCTGCCAAAAACATGTAGAATTCTGACCCCTTTTCACAACTGCCAGTGTGGTAGTGAGGGAAAGAATGGCCTTGTCCTTTGCTCCCAGCTCTCTGCTCCATCCCCACACTCTTCTTCCTTTTGTGACTCTCGAGTTTTGTCTTAAATTTTGCCAGTGTCAATGTGAAGCTGGAAAAGAAACAATTTTTGTTGGAGTATGAATAGCTTGTGGGTTTCTTCTCCTCTTTCCTCCTCCTCCTCCTCCTCCTCCTCCTCTTCCTCTTCTTCCTCCTCCTTCTTCTTTTCTGCTTTTGTTCATTAAGAATTTTTAAACTAGATGGAATTCTATTATTAATGATACTGTTGTCAGAGGGCATACTAATATTCTCTGCTCTAAATAAATGCTGCTTTGCATTTTGTTTAAAGTTATTTACTGAGCTAAGATCAGGATACAATAGTGAAGAATCAACTAATACCAAGAAAAGGTCAAGGTTGTTACTATGGCACACAATTATTTATTGTACTTGAGCTAAGCCCTTCTTTCTATTTACTTAAACTCATATTTCTTATTGATAAATGGAAGTAGTAGTATTAATTAATAAGACTGTAATGAGAACTAAATGAGATATTAGCATAGTTTTCCTGCCAGATTATGCACTGACATGCATTCATGATACCTATGAATATGTGTACATGAAATAACACCTCGGTGAAAGTGTAATTGCTTGATTTCAACTGACCCATCATAGATCATAAACTCTAAAAAAAGTAACTCAGGAAAAATCACACAGATGTTGGCTATAATATTTTATTGTCATTAATCATCATATTTATCACTCTCAATGTATCTTAGGCTCTTATAGGAAAACAATCTACAGATGGGTTTCCTAATTGGTCATGTACATTTTGAAGGAAATGCACTTATATTTGAATTCACAGTAAGTTTTAGTAATTACTTTTACATAAGTATTTTAAGGTATAACATTGATCCAACTTTCCATTACATGTTATCTTTTATTTCTGTAAAAACTCCCTTTCTGAAGACTTGATTAGAACCTATGAGATAACAAATGATGGCCAGATATATTCCATTAAGATTAACCTAATTTCAGATCTGTGTAAAGGTCAGAGTTACATGAAGAAAAAGAAGTTCTACTTAAAAAGAAAAATTGAAATTCTAAACACTCACTCGAGTAGACACTTGTTGAATACTTACATGGCATGCATTTTTCCTCGTCCTTTTTAAACACATGGTTTCCCTTTGGGGAAAGTCATTACTTCATGGACGTGTTACAGCTATATAATTTGCACAGGATATACTCGTACACACTGTCTAGTTCTAGGGCTGGTAATGATGCATGTAAGCAAATATTCACCACCAAAGATACTGGGGCTGATGATACAAAACGAAGCCAATCAGACATACGTTCCACTGAGTATACATATTTGTTCAGTGTTAGTACAAACAGAGCAAACCTAAAGACTTCTTCAGAAACATCTGGGTGATAATGAATAAAGAGTTTAAGGAATATAAACAAGGACACAATTAGGTGTAGGTACCACTGTGCACTGGGTTGCAATTATAACCAAAGCCAGACTTCAGATGCAATCTTCAGATGAAGGCTTTGTATGGAGGATGGGAGAGTTGAAACGCAGAGGAATGGAACTGTGGACCTAATATTACTGTATCTGCCCCCCCCATTACCTCTATATTGTCAGTTATAAAAGTAGTTGAATTATTGTTTAAGCCATCTTGACTGTAGTTTTCTTTTAGGTACTATTTTAGCTTGTCT
This sequence comes from Rhinolophus sinicus, assembly GCF_036562045.2. NCBI lineage: Eukaryota > Metazoa > Chordata > Mammalia > Chiroptera > Rhinolophidae > Rhinolophus > Rhinolophus sinicus. The sequence goes on along the minus strand of NC_133756.1, from coordinate 100,691,053 downwards.
ACTCAATCTTTGAAATGAAGTTATTTCTTGAGCTTTATAATGAGACATTGAATAAAATTATGTGGCCTGGGATATTATCTAATTCAGAAATTTACCAGTATTTCAGTATCACATATATCATCACTAGCAAATGGATTATAGCATTTTAGTATCCAGCCAGGAGAACTAAATGCATACCAGGTAACTAAATAGAAGGAATTAATATAGAAAAACAACAATGAAACTGTTAGAAGAGCTGTGAGAGCAATCAGGAAATATACGGTAACTCTGAAATGAGCAAATTGAAGAAGCTGCTCTCAATTCCAGGTTCTGGAGTGACCAAGGGAGGAGACTGTGCTACCATAGTGTAGGAGCCAAGGCCACACAGCAGAAGCTATAATCATGATGAATCCTACTTGCAGAAGCTCAACCATGGAAAGAAGTAGCCTCTGCTGCTTTGTCAAAGGTGGAGATAGAGGAAGGGGGAGAAACATTTGGGCTTCTTTCTTCCTTTCGCCTGCCAATCTCCTGCCAGTAGCTTCCATTAATCAAAGCAGATAGGCAGAATGGCCTGGAAACAAACAAACAACAACAACAACAACAAAAAAAAGAAAAAAGAAAAAAACACATAAAGAAAACCACAAACTTTCATGAGTCAGTTTCTCTGCCAGAAAGAGCAGAGTATGAATGTGAGAGAAAACAAGCAAATGACTGACACACCGGAATATAATGTGTCTTTGAAGACTATACTAGCTAGTGTCAGTGATATTATTTGCTGTGATAGATAAACCTCAAATCTCAGTAGCTTAACAAACATGAAGTTTATGTATCACTCACTTAAGTTTTACTATAGGTTTCAGGTCATTAGGGGCATAGAATCTTTCCATTTTATAACACCACCATCCTCCAAGTCTTTTAAGTACTCTCCACTTAACTGGCAGAGGATAAAAAGAGATGGAGGATCATACATGGGTGATCTTATGTGTCAGGCCTGGGTATTGTGTACACTACTGCTAGTGTTCTATTGGCTATATCTGTCACCTGGGTGCACATAGCTCCAAGGAATAGGAAATGCAGTGTACCTGTGTGCCCATCAGGGAAGTGACCAGATTTGGTGAGGACCTATGTTACCTCAGGCAAGTTCTCATGATTATAAAGTTCTTTGTATTAAGCTGAAGTTTACTATGTAATTTTTATCCAATGGTCTTACTTGACAACTTCAATTTTTCTTCATACTTTGCTTTTAAATTCCTGACAATTCTAGTCACCATTCTCAGTATGATTTCTGTTTTGGCAATATCTATATACAAGAAAACACTGATGGTATACAGCTACTAGATACAATGGGACATAAAGCATAGCTTAGACATTTAGTGTATGACCTTGGAAAAGTTGCGATATAACTGTGATACTGTGCAAGAAAAGGGTCATAAAGCGTTTATTAGATACACTTACATATTGCAAAATGATTGCCACCATAGTGTTAACTAACATCTTCATCAAGTCACAGAATTACCTTTTCTTTGTGATGAGAATATTTAAAATCTGCACTTAGCAACTTTGAAGTATCTGTATAATATTGTTAATGATATCACCATACATTGATATCACTGTACATTAGATCCCCTGAACTTACTCATCTTATAACTGGAAGTGTGTACCCTTTGACCAATACCTCCATGTGCCCCCACCCCTGCTAACTACCATTCTACTCTGTTTCTATGTGTTTTGCTTTTTCAGATTATACATATAAATGACATCATACAGTATTTGTCTTTCTCTGACTTATTTCACTTAGCATAACACCCTCAAGATCTTCCCATGTTGTCACAAATAGTAAGATTTCTTTCTTTCTCATGGCTAATATTCCATTGTGTGTGTGCATGTGTATAAATACACAAATACACACACACACACACACACACACACACACACACACACAACAGGGTGCCAAAAAATGTATATACATGACTTGTATTCATCTTTTGTTGTCGGTATATATTGAGCATTACAATTTTACTACAGTTTTTTCCTTCTTAAAATGTGTATATGTACTTTTTTTTGGCACCCTCTGTGTGTGTGTGTGTGTGTGTGTGTACTTACATAACATTAATTGGTTGTATATGCAGGGGATTATTTCTAGGTTCTTGATCTTGTTCCATTTGGTCTATTTTTGTGTCATTTTTATGTGTCAGTACCATCCTTTTTGGATAATTATAGCTTTGTAATGTAGATTGAAATCAGGAAGTGTGATGCTTCCAGCTTTGTTTTTCTTTCTCAGGATTGTTTTGGCTATTCAAGGTCTTTTGTGATTCCATATAAATTTTAGGATTGTTTTTTCTATTTCTGTGAAAAATTCCATTGGAATTTTAATAGAGATTTTATTTAATCTATAGATGTCTTTAGGTAGTATGGACATTTTACAATATTAATTTTTCTGAGCCATGATCATGGGATATCTTCCATTTGTTTGTGTCTTTTTAAATTCCTTTCATCAGTATCTTGCAATTTTCAGTATACAGAGCTTTGACTTCCTAGTTAAATTTATCCCTAAGTATTTTATTGCTTTTGATGTTATCATGAATGGGATTTTTTTCTGTGTTTCTTCTTTAGATATTGCATTGTCAGTGTACAGAATTGCAACCAACTTCTGTACGTTGATTTTGCATCCTGCAGTTTCACTGAATTCATGATTAGTTCTCACAATACTTTGGTGGAGTCTTTAGGATTTTTAATATCTATCATCCACAAATAAAAACAACCGTACTTCTTTCTTTCTGATTTGGATGGCTTTTATTTCTTTATCTTGACTGAATACTCTGGCTAGGCCTCCACTATTATGTTGAATAGGAGTGATGAGAGTGAGCATCCTTGTCTTGTTCCTGACTTTAAAGGATGAGCTTTCAACCTTTTACCACTGAGTATGACATTAGCTGTGGCCTTGTCATATATGGCCTTTTTTATGTTGTGGTATGTCCCTTCTATACCAAATTTGTTGCGAATTTTTATCATGAAAGGATGTTATATTTTGTCAGTTATTCCCCTACATCTATTGAGATGATCATATGATTTTTATTATTCAATCTGTTAATATTGTATACCATATTTCTTGTTTTGCATATGTTATACCTTCCTTGAATCACAGGGATAAATCCTGCTTGTTCATGGTATATCATCCTTTTAATGTGCAATTGAATTTGATTGCTCAGATTTTTCTAAGTTAAAGTTTATTGGGGTGACAATTATTAGCAAAGTTACACAGATTTCAGGTGTACAATTCTGTAATACATCATCTATATTTCACATTGTATGTTCACCATCCAGAGTCAGTTCTCTTTCCATCACCATATATTTGATCCCCTTATATTTGATCTACATATATTTGATCCACTACATATATTTGATCTACTATACCCTTCCCCCCTTACCCTCACCCTCTGATAACACTAGACTATTGTCTGTGTCTCTGAGTTTTTATTTCTTCATTTGTGTCTGGTTCTTTTGTTGTTTTCAGTTTTATAAACCACATATCAGTGAAATCATATGGTTCTCTACTTTCTCTGTCTGACTTACTTCACTTAGCATAATAATCTCAAGATCCATCCATGTTGTCGGACATGGTATTATTTCATCTTTTCTTATGGCAGCATAGTATTCCTTTGTGTACATGTACCACTTCTTCTTTATCCATTCATCCATTGGAGGAACACTTTGGTTGTTTCCATGTCTTGGCCACCATAAATAAAGCTGCAACGAACGTTGTAGCACATATATCTTTACGGATAAATGTTTTAATATTTTTGGGGAAGATACCCTGGAGAGGAATTGCTGGGTCATATGGTAATTTTATTGAGATTTTTGCATCTTGTTCATCAGGGATATTCATCTATAGTTTTCTCGTAGTGTATTATCTGGCTTTGGCATTAGGGCAATGCAGTCCTTGGAAAATGAGTTTGGGAGTGTTCCTTTCTCTTTAGTTTTTTTGAAGAGTTTAAGAAGAATTAGTGTTAATTGTTTTTTAAATATTTGGTACAGATATGAAACCATGTGGTCTTAGGCTTTTCTTTGTTAGGAGGTTTTAGATTACCAATTTAATCTTCTTACTAGATCTACCTTTTAAGTTTTTTTCTGGCTGTTTTGTAACTTCATTGTTCCTTTGTACCTCTTGATACCTTCATTTGTGAATTATTTTTTATAGTAGTATGGTCTGATTTCCTTCATTTTATCTGTTGTGAATCTACTACAGGTGTTTGCTTTCTGGTTACTATGAGACTTAGGCAAGATATCTTATAGATATAACAGTCTATTTTATGCTGATAATGACATCCAATGCATACTTGAACTCTACATTATAACCCCCTTTATGTTTTAATGCCACAATTTGCCTCTTTTTATATTGTGTATTCATGAATATAATACCTATAGATATTTTAAATATTCTTTTTTTTAACCATACATTATAGTTAAGTGGTTAAACATTACCATGTTACAGTATTAAAATATTCTAAATTTGACTATGTCTTTATTAGTGTGTTGTATATTTCCATGTTTTCATGTCACAAATTAGCATCCTTTCATTTCAGCCTAAATAACTCCTGTAAGCATTCCCTGTACAGAAATTCTAGTTATGATAATTTCCCTGAGCTCTTGTTTGTCTGAGAATATCTATTTCTTCATTTCTGAAGGTTAGCTTTGCCAGATAGAGTATTATTGGGTAACAGTTTTTTCTTTCAGTACTTTGAATATATCATCTCACTCTCTCATGGCCTGTAAATTTTCTGCTAAGAAATTCACTAATAGACTAATGGGATTTCTTTGTAGGTCACATAAATTTTTTTCTCTTGCTACTTTTCAGATTCTTTGTCTTTGATTTTTTGACAGTTTTATTATAATGTGTCTTGGAGATGATCTTTTCAGATTGAAATTATGGGGTGATCTATTAACTTAATGGATTTAGATGTTCAAATCTCTCCACAGGTTTAGGAAGTTCTCTGCCATTATTACTTTAAATAAGCTTTCTAACTCCATATCCCTCTCTTTCTGGAACTCTAGTAATTTGCATATTGGTTCTTTTGATGGTATCCCATAAATAACATAAGCTTTCTTTACACTTTTCCATTATTTTTTCTTTGTTCTCCCCTTACAGGGCAATTTCAAAGTTCCTCTTTCCTAACTTACAGATTCTTTATTCTGTATGATCTATTCTGCTATTGAGTCTTTCATTTGCATTTTTTAAAATTTTTGTTTATTGACTTTTTAGCTCCAGAATTTCTGTTTGGTTTCAATTATTTTACTATTTCTATCTCTTTGTTAAATTTCTCATTTTGTTCAGATATTTTTTCATTATTATTTTTTTTAATTACAGTTGACATACAATATTATATTACTTTCAGGTGTACACATAGTGATTAGACATTTATTTAACTAACAAAGTGATCACTCTGATAAGTCTGGAAACCACCTGACACCATACAAAGTTATTACAATATCATTGACTATATTCCCTATGCTGTACTGTACATCACCATGACTGTTTTTATAACCAGCAATTTGTACTTTTTAATCCTTTTACCTTTTTCACCCATTCCCCCCTACTGCCTTCCACTTACAATTATCAGTTTATTATCTTTGTCTACAAGATTTTTTTTGTTGTTGTTTTGTTTATTTTTATTGTTTTACTTATTTATTTATTTCGTCAGCCAAAAGTCTCTTAAATAAAGCTCAGTAATATATGGAGGTCAGACTTAGGGCATGGTTATCTTCATTATTGTGCCCTTGGGCTTCAAGCTCTAATTGACATATTTGGCTGAAATTTGGGCTTCACGCAACACAGTTTACCACTCAAGCAGGAAACAGAACTTTTAATTCTTGACACATTCCTCATGGCAAGTGGCACAATGATTCTAGCATTTTTCAGTGGTGCCGAGAGAATCACTGTCTCTGAGCTCCAGCGCTGGGGCAGCATTCTGGAGAGGTGACAGGAATATGGGGGTGGAGGTGAGGGACTGAGTTGTCTGGCTTCAGGACGAGGATTGGAGTGGCATCTTACTCCTAGATGAAGGAACTGGCAGACACCATTTTTCTTTTCTTTTTTTTCTTTTTTGAGCCCTCTCCTATCCCAGAATGCAGATGCAGGCCTATTTTGTTTTTTAGATTCCACATATAAGTGAAATCATATGGTCTTCTTTGTCTGACTTACTTTACTTAGCATGAAACCCTCTAGGTCCATCCATGTTTTTGCAAATGGCAAGGTTTCATTCTTTTTTATGGCTGAGTAATATTAATTGTATGAGGAATGTCCATACTGTTATCCAAATTGGCTGCACCAATTTACATTCCCACATACAGTTCATGAGGGTTCCCTTTCTTCACATCCTTGCCGATACTTGTTTGTTAATATATTGGTGATAGCCATTCTGACAGTGTGAGCTGATATCTCATTGTGGTTTTAATGTGCATTTCCCTGATGATTAATGATGTTGAACATCTTTTCATAAGTCTCTTGTTCATTTGTATATCTTTCTTGGAAAAAAATGTCTATTCAGATCTGCTGACCACTTTTTATCTGGATTGTTTGTTTATGGTGTTAAGTTGTATAATGCCTTATTGGATGTATCATTGGTGAAAATCTTCACTTATTTATGTGTTGTCTTTTTGTTTTGTTGATGGTTTCCTTTGCTGTGCAAAAACTCTTTAATTTGATGTAGTCCTATTTGTTTATTTTTTCTTTTGTTTTCCTTGCCCCAGGAGACAATTTGTTGGAATTATAATTGTTTATAGTATTCCCTTACAATCCTTTGTATTTCTGTGGTGTCATTTGCCACTTCTCTTTCATTTCTGATTTCATTTGCCCCCCTCCCTCTTTTTCTTGATAAGTCTAGCTAAAGGTTTATCAATTTTATTTATCTCTTCAAAGTACCAGCTTTTGGTTTCATTGATCTTTTCTATTGTTGTTTTAGATTCTATTTCATTTATTTCCACTCCGATCTTTATTATCTCCTTGCTTCTACTCACTTTGGGGTTTGTTTTTTTCTTCTTTTTCTAGTTACTTTAGGAGTGAGATTTGATTGTTTATTTGAATGCTTTTTTGTTTCTTGAGGTAGGCATGTATTGCTATGAATTTTCCTCTTAGAACTGCTTTGGCCGTGTCTCCACAGATTATGTTATTTTATTTATTTTTGGGGGGTCATGTTTTCATTTTCACTTGTCTCAAACTGTCTTTTTATTTCTCCCTTGATCTCATCATTAACCCATTCTTTGTTAAGTAGCATGTTATTTAACCTCCACATATTTGTGGTTTTCAGTTTTCTTCTTGTAGTTGATTTTTAGTTTCAAACCATTGTATTAGAGAAGTTGCTTGATATAATTTAAATCTTCTTAAAAACATTGAGACTAGTTTTTTGGCCTAATATGTGGTCTATCCTGCCAAATGTTCCATGTGTATTTGAAAAGAAAGTATATTTTGTCACTTTGGCATTAAACATCCTATAAATATCAATTAAATCCATGAAGTTTAATGTCATTTAAGGCCACTCTTTCCTTTTCAATTTTCTATCTGGATGATATGTTCATTGATGTCAATGGGGTGTTAAAGTTCCTTAGAACGACTGTATTACTGTCAATCTCTCCCTTATGTTCATCAATATTTGCTTTATATATTTAGGTGCTCCTATCATAGGTGTGTAGATGTTTACAGTAATTATATGCTTTTTAGAGTGATCACTTAATTATTATGACTTGCTCTTCTTTGTCTCTTGTTACAGCCCTTGTTTTAAAGTCTATTTTGTCTGATACTGGTATTGCTAGCCCAACTATTTTTTCATTTCCAGTGGCATGAAATACCTTTTTCTACCCATTTACTTTCAGTCTATGTGTATCTTTCAATCCTAAGTGGGTCTCTTGTGGGCAGCACATGTATGGGTCTTGCTTTTTTTATACTTTCAGCATTTGCACCAACAAAAGTAATTATTAATAGTTATGTAGTTATTGCCATTTTATTAATTGTTTTCCGATTTTTTGGTAGCTTCTGTTCCTTCTTATTCTCTTGCTCTTCTCTCTATTCACCCCCTTTATGTTTATATTTTGGTCATTGTTTTACTTCTTTTGTATTTGTGTGTATCACTTAATTTATTGTTGTAAGTACTCATGATCTTCTACTTTTGTCTTTATCTTTTGTATTAGCTTTATAGTTGCTTGATCCACTGCTTTTAGTAAGATATTGCTTTGGTCAGTAAACGTTATTTTTCTTTCCTATATTTTCTTATTCATATATTTTTAAATCTTTTTTACTTAACAAAATATTTTTAACATTTCTTATAATGCTGGTTTAGTGATGATGAACTGCTTTAGCTTTTTCTTGCCTGGGAAAATCTTTATCTCTCCTATTTTAAATGGTAACCTTGCTGAGTAAATAATCTTGGTTGTAGATTTTTACTTCTCATCACATTGACTATATTTCATGTCACGTCCTTCTGGCCTGCAAATTTCTGTTGAAAAAAGTAAACTTATAGACTTAAGAGTGCCCCTTGTACATAACTAACAGCTTTCCTCTTGCTTCTTTTAAAATTCTCCTTGTCTTCAGCTTTTGGCATTTTAATTATGATTTGTCTTCTTCATGTGTTCCTCTTTGGGTTCATTTTGTTTGGGACTCACTGCCCTTCCTGGACTTTTATGTGCATTTTCTATGGCAGTTTTGGAAGGTTTTCAGTCATTATTTCTTCAAATAGGGTTTTATTCCCTTGCTCTCTCTTCTCCTCCTGGTACCCCTATGATACGGATGTTGGTACACCTAAGGTCTTTTAAACTATGCACATTTTTTTTTTCAATTCTTTTTTCCCCTTTTTTGGTATTCTAATTGGGTGTTTTCTGCTACCTTGTCTTCCAGACCACTGATTCTGTCCTCTGCTTAATCTAATCTGCTGTTGATTCTCTCTAGTGTATTCTTCATTTCAGTTATTGTATTCTTTATTTCTGACTGGTTCTTTTATATGGTTTATATCTCCTTATTCAAGTTCTCACTGAATTCACCTATTCTCACCCTAAGTTCGCTGAGAATCCTTATTACCAGTACTTTGAACTCAGTATCTGGTAGATTGCTTGTCTCAATTTTGTTTAGTCTTTTTCTGGAATATTGTCCTGTAGTTTCATTTGGGGCATGTTTTTTCTGTGTCCTCATTTTGGCTGATTCCCTTTGTTTCTTTCTACGTATTAGGTAGATCTCCTATGTCTCTCACTCTTGGTAGAGTGACCTTATATAATAGGTGTTCTGTAAGGCCTAGTAACACAGTCTCCCTGTTCACCTGAGGCAGATGCTCTAGGGGTATCCCTTGTGTGGGTTGTGTGTGGCCTCCTGTTGTAATCGAGCCTTGGTTGCTGTTGGCATGTCAAAGGGTGGGACTGACCAAGCTGACTCTCCGTGAGAGCTGGCTGTGACTACAGTGGACAAGCTGTTGTGCAGGGGCTGACCTCATGGAGTAGAGTGGCATTAGTAGGGATCTGGTGCCAACTGAGTCTACCCTTTGGGTGTATTATTTGTGGAGCTCGTTGGTTGGTGCTCTGTTGTGGTTTGAAGCCAGCCACAAGGTGTGTTAGTTCTGGAGCCTCTTGAGAGTGTCACAAGGTCATCTGCCATTTGTGCCTGGCTTGTGGCTGCATGATGGCAGCTACATGTGATCTACAGTTAGTTGTCACTTGTGATGGTCTTGGCGGCACTTGGGAGAGGTTATACTGTGAACCAAGGCCAGCTGCCACTGGTGCTAAGCTTGGGACCCTTTAGTGGGAACTACAATGTGAGCTGAGGCCAGGTACCACATGTGCCAGGTTGTAGCCACTTAGGAAAAGGAGCATTCAAAGCCCAAACTGGCTGCAGCTTATGACATGCGTGGGGTCACCTGGTGGGAGTTACAATGAAACTTGAGAATGGTTATTGCTTGTTTGCATGTGGGGCCCCTTAACAAGTGGTACGGGGCATGTTGAACCTAGCCACTGCTTATTTGGTGTTTGTGGCCCTTGTCAAGGTTTTAGAAAATTCTGCAGCATGAGCTGAGTCAGGTCACTTGTGTGGGAAAGTCCCTGTGAAAGTGGCTCCAGCTGTGCTTGTGAGTTTAGTTGGGTGGAATGGCATCTCAGAGAATCACCAGTGTAGGGCAAATGGTGCTAGTCAGGTTAATGAAGAGATCAGATTTGGCACCCATCTGTGCCTGTTGGCTGGGTTGGGGAGGGCTCAACAATGGCATAATGGTGCCTGACAGTGCTTCCATCCTTGGAGGGAGCTGCCCTGACTCCTGCCCCTCTAGTCCTCACCTTGAAGGTAGTCAACTTAGTTCCTCCCCGTATGTCTCTGGTGCTGTTTGAGCTGCCACCTGCACACTGGAGCCCAGAGGAGTGAATCTGAGGGAGCAAGTCCATGTACAGACTATCAGGAGAAGCACCTGGGAGCCCAGCAGCCCTCTTTCTCACTTGGATGTAATTCCTGATGATTTTCACAGTCAGATGTTATGGGGACTCCTCTTCCTGGCACTGGTGGCCTGGGCTGGGGTCCCAGGTGTGGGGTTGGGACCCCTTGCTGCTCTCGCAGACCTCTTTAGCTGAGATATCCCTCCAATTCTTAATCACCACACTGTGGGTGTGGGATCTGCTCATTTTGCATCTATGCTTCTCCTACCAGTCTTGTCATGGCTTGTTCTTTATATCCTTAGTTACGGGACTTGTATTCATCTATTTTCCAAGTGGTTCTCAATGATAGCTGTTTTATAATTTAGTTGTAATTTTGATGTGGTCTTGGGAGGAGGCGAGCACAGCATTTACCTACTTTACCCTCCTGACTCTAAGTCATCTATATATATATATATATATATATATATATATATATATATATATATATATATATATAATTTTCCTGGTTTTATTGAGTTTTGAATAGAAGTCTTTACATTTGAAGTCACAGTCACCTCCTCCAATCTTTACTAACTGCCTTCAGGGGAGAAATACCCTCTGTCAATTTCCCTAGCGATTCTGAGGCTTTCTTGTATGGATACACCTGCTCCATATATTTTTGCTCCCTCTTGTGGCAGAATTCTTAAGCTTGTATGTCTTCTTTCAATCTTGCATGGCACCACACCACTGCTGATAGCTTTTCTTTTGTTTTCCAGAAGGTGGTAGTGCAGCCCAAGTTTATGGCTTTTCCTGACCTGAAGACCCTGACCTTCTTTCTGTGCATGCTCTGTAGACATTTACCAAAGCTCACTCTTACCACTGCCTCTGGGAACATGCACATGGAGCAGGCTGTAGAGCAGGGGAAGTGTGAGTGATGCACATAGAGTTTTAGGGGTGCCTGTGAGCCATTTGTTGGGGTTTGTGGGTGAGGCTTTACCTGAGGCTTTTGGGTGGGCTTCCTGATAGAGTCCACAATGCAGTCAGTAGGACCCATGTCTCCTTTAATGTCCTCAGATAATCCTATCTGTTGTTCTTTCAGTCTCCACTCTCTGCGCAGTCATGGGAGCTTCTGATTTAGTTCTCCAGATGCTGTGAAAGAAATAAATCTTTGGCAGCATCCAGTACTACTGTGGAAGCTGGGCAATTGCTCATCTGATTTCCCTTTCTCCGTGAAAGAAATCACAGCTTAGAAGGTCCCACTTAGCCCTAAGCTGTGCTGCTTTGAGGGGCAGATAATACAGGCAAAGTCAAGCTGTTCCTCTTACCCATTCCAATGCATCCAGACTTGCATATCTTTGTTCCAATACAGTGCTGGAACTTCTAATTTGTAAACCTGGAGTTCCACAAAGGCTTTCTTGTCTGTAGGTGATGGCCCAAGTCAGTGTTCTCCATGTGCTCCTGGTCCACAGAGGAAAGGAGCTGGAACTGTTCTCAGGCCACTACAGAGTCCACAGCAGTGCAAAGTTCTGTCTGCCTGTTACCTGATACACACGTGGGCTAGATTCCTCCTAGGTCCCTTTGCTACAGTTCTGGATCCCACAATTCCCACAGCAGCATCGTTGCTTGTGAATAGATGCTAAATTCTTGTTGTTGAGGTGGGGAAACAAAAACAAGGGACATCTTTTGCCACCATCTCTTATTGAATTCCCATCTACTTACTCTCTGCTAACAATAATATATTAATCATTACAGGGACATTTTGAACTCTCAAGCTAGTCTACAGCAAGCTTTCAGTAATTTGCTAATTATAGTTGAAGTATTCCTGCTGGTTCTGGCTCCAGCAGCAAGTTTCTGCTTCTGGGATCCAGGTTGGTTGTGATTCTCTGTATCCACCTCTGTCTCTAGTTTAGGGAGTTGTGGCTTGCCTTGTGAACTCAATTCTCTGATGGATATAGGAAGAGTTGTTGCTTTTCAGTTTGTTCAGCTCCATTCTTGTTGTTAGGACAGGAACAAGAACTTCCAAGCTATTTATATGTCAAAGAGGAAGTCAGAAGTTGTCTTTACTTTTGAAAGGCAAAGAAACTGACACAGACTTATCTTCTAAACATTAAGCAAAGACATTTATTATCACTGTTTTTCACCATATCCCATTCCCTAAAATTTCCTGGCTTATAGTGGGTACGCAATAATTTTGTAGCACACATTAATGGATGAATAAAAAATTGCCTGATAACTCATAAGTAAGTTACAGTACAGGGACTGAAACTCATTTCTCCTGACATACTGTGTTTACCATAATATACATACCAAATATTTAGTTATATATTTCCTATCATAAATATCATAGTTATTTATATTGCTGTGATAGCGCACTAGAATTTGGCTCTGATTCTGATTTTCAGTTCCTGAAATATATTTCTGAAAGAGAAATGAGTACATCCTTCAATCTCTTATTGTTTTACCTGTCGCCTTTTTTGCTTGATGCCTAGTTTTTCATTAGTCACTTCATATGGTTGCATCATTTAAATAACATCTGTTAAGCAAGAACAATCTATACCAAGGTATACCTTTAAAAATCTCTTTGTTTTGTACTGAGATTAAAGGATCTCCTCTGTTAACTAAAATACAGGAACGCTGTCCTATGGAAGGAGGTTAAGTAGGAGGAATATTACAAATGACATCCTCAGTAGTCTGTCTGTCAAGGTGAAGTAGTTGAGGATATGAGTCTTTAAAATAGAGAAGTATAAGAGTAGAAGATACCATTAATAGAATCTTAGAATTAGATGGGACTCAGAATCATTTATTAATTCACTTTGTTTTACAAAATAGGAAATTTATATGCAAGGTTATTAAATAAGCTTCTCTTAGTCAAAGAGAATATTAGCGGCAAAGCCATGACAAAAATCCAGGTCTTCCCACTTACAATTAAGAACTTTCTTCCCTTCATGTTTTCTTTTTCTTTTTGACCTCCACCAATTTCTGTTGTCTTGTGTCTGCTCAGTTCAGTTCTTTTATTTTTGGTTGACCAGAGCAATATCTTATACATGGTGGGCGATCACATATTAATTAGTGATAATAATGGCCTCTGTATTTGCCAGGTCGAGTTGTAGGGTAAGCTATTTATCTGGCTCACCGTTTAATTTGTTCTATTATCCTGACTCAAAGGAGAAACTATTATTGCCTTGCTTTACAATCTGGGACCTAGCGAGCATTTCTATGAAAACCCTGGAGTCACATCACAACATGAGTTTCCATACAGTTGCATGTCACCAAGAGGCTACTGGAGGTTCATCCTGAATGTGGGTTAGGGCCCACAGGCTGAGGACGGTTTCCGTTTCACATCTTTATTGGACTGTGTTTGTTTGTTTATATTTTAAGTTACAGATCTTGAGGAGAAGCTTTAGAACTGCCCATTTTTAATATCTTGGGGTAGAAATCCTGATTTCTATTTCTAGCTACATTCAGAGAACTCTGAGCCAATCTTATCTCCTCTCTGCTCTCTTTGCTGTCTTCATAATGAGGGTTAGGATGTTGCCCTCCAACTTACCTTATAAGAATGCCCTGAGGACAAATGAGATCACATACAAAAAACACTGAGAGCACAAAGAATGACACCAATTCTGTCTTCCTATTAATCTCATAAGATGTAATTCATGACTGTATAAGGTGTCAGGCCACTGCAATTTTGGGTTTTGGTGATAACTTATAAAAAGCTTCTCTGCTTTGTAGATGTTCTATTCTTATAAAGAGAATAATACTGTGGAGGAAATGAAGAGGCTTTCTCTACATTCCGCAATAGCCAAGTCTAGAAAAATCATAGAACAACATTGTATGTTTAGAGTGGAAGACACACAGAACAGCGTCTCTTGGTGCAAGTATCCCTTATAGCATCTCTGGCAGGTGAGAAAATAACCTCTAAGGATTTCTAGGGATGAGGACCTCACTACTTTAAAGACTTCCATTGTTAGATACTGGATCTTGCTTACATTGATGGAACTGATCTTGCTTACAACCTATGACAAAAATGTTTTATCCCCTACTAAACATCCTTCTTCTATTTCAGGGCACTCTCAGACATTTCTTAATTCTTCCTTTGATTACATCTCATTTATTTCTTTGTTGCTTTCTCTACTTTGACTCCAGTTCTATGAAGCCATTCTCATTTGCTTATACTTAGTATACAATGTAGTGCTCAGAATTTAATCCAGCACTACAGAGCATTGCAGGCATGTGTGAATGCCATGGAAGTTTGTCACTTGGCTCTCCTTTAAAGAAAGAACCTGACAATCAGCTGTGAGTAGTAAACTAAATTGACAGCTCCAATTCCAGCAACTTTGAGACCCACTGCAGAATTTGATCTGGGTCCAGGATCTTCTTCAGCCTTAGCTAATGACTGAACTTGGGAAAGTACTGGAGCCTGGCCGTTTCTGCCAAATGCAGAACTCCTCTGCAGGCAATCTCTGCACCTGAGCTCCCTGTTCGGCTGGAAGGGACTTTCTCAGCTGCACCAGTGAGTAAAACACTTCATACCCAATCCTCTTCTCACCCTCTTCACATGTCAGACCAGCATTGAAATCTGAATGTTTACCCTACCTACTCCTTCTTCCACTGCCATTTATCTTTTATAGACATTATTTCAGATATTTCTTATCTTTTTTTTTCTTTTTTAAAGTTTATTGGGGTGACAATTGTTAGTAAAATTACATAGATTTCAGGTGTACAATTATGTATTACATAATCTATAAATCCCATTGTGTGTTCACCACCTAGAGTCAGTTCTCCTTCCATCACCATATATTTGATCCCCCTTACCCTCATCTCCCACCCCCCACCCCCTTACCCTCTGGTAACCACTAAACTATTGTCTGTGTCTATGAGTTTCTGTTTCTCATTTGTTTGTCTTGTTCTTTTGTTGTTTTTGGTTTATATACCACATATCAGTGAAATTATATGGTTCTCTGCTTTTTCTGCCTGACTTATTTCGCTTAGCATTATAATCTCGAGATCCGTGATGTTGTCTTTCTAACTCCATGCAGTCATCTGATTTCTGGAGGACACAACTGAACATAATATGATACATACTTAGCTTGGTTTGGTCTTTTACAGCATCCATAAAGCAATAGGTAGCAATTGCTGTGTTTTCCCCGAAAATAAGACCTAACCAGACAGTCAGCTCTAATGTGTCTTTTGGAGCAAAATTTAATACAAGACCCGGTCTTATTTTACTATAATTTACTTGTATTACTTATTTTAGTATAAGACTAAGTCTTATATAATATAATATAAAATAATATAGTATAGTATAGTATGATATGATATGATATGATATGATATGGTATGGTATGGTATGGTATGGTATGGTATGATATGATATGATATGATATGATATAAGACTGGGTCTTGTATAAATTTTTGCTCCAAAGACGCATTAGAGCTGATTGTCTGGCTAGGTCTTATTTTTGGGGAAACAATGTGTCAATGACCTATTTAAGGTTATAATGTATTGGTAATCTGGGGCTCCATAGATTACTCTGGTGTCTGGTCTATTATTAGGAGGATGGATTGAAGTTTTCACCATAGGCACAATGGCTCCCATGTAAAATATCCCAGATATCTTCCCATACCTGAGAAGTTTTAGTTCAGGGCTCAAGAGGGATTTAGTGTCTGGTATCAGGTCTGGCAAAATTTCTGTAAGCTTTATGTAGGCTACCACATTAATCATACCTTACAGTCATTCCTTCATTCCTGAGCTTTTTGGCAAAACAACCCTACTTACCTGCGTGATCTCTGATCTCATTATTTGTCTTTCCATTTGTGGCTTCACCTCACTTTATCCTCAACACTGACAACCTCTTTTCTGGCTTTCATCTTTGAAGCTGTTTTTTGAGTAAAATCTGCATTTGTCTTAACCTGATCTTACATTGGTGACATTCTATATTTTATTAACCAATAAATACGCATATGATTAATTATATTCTAAGGTTAATATACATTTTTTATACCTTACAATGTGATCATCCACTAATTCTAGTAATGTGTCACTGTGCAAACTTATCTCAAGATTATTGACTATATTCCCCTTCCCTTTTGACCCATTGCCCCCACCCTCTCCCTCTGGTAACCATCCCTTTGGTCTCTGTTTCTATGAGTCTGGTTGTGTTTTGTTTTGGTTTTAGATGTTAAGAGTTCCATATGTCCTGGAACTTGCTTGCTGTGTCCATAAGCTCTCTATATCCTTGTTCCTACTTTCTCCCCATTTTTGCTTGCTCTAGTCTGCCAATTTCATCTCCCTTGCATGACATTGTGCTCTGGTATATTTAACCCTATCCTAGAGTCATATACCCTTGAAGATACGTCCTTTGGAATGTTTTATTTGAGTGTGTGTTTTCCCATTTGTTTACCCATAGCCCATTACAATGTGGTGGATAAAAACATACGTTATAGGTTTTAGAGTCAAACAGACCTGAATTTTAAATCTCAATCTATGACTATTCTGTACATATGCTAATGTGAGTAAGTGACTCCTGCTTTTTCACTTATAAAATGTGGGGAAAATAATATTTTATTCATTAAAGGATTATTGGAAAATTACATGAGTTGTTGTATGAAAAATGGCTGGGTGCCTTTTAAGTCTTCCTCCATAAAAATAATCCTATTCTACTTTAACTGTCAAATATTATAACCATTATCAGATGTTAATAACATTTCCAAAATGTTGCTATATTCACATACCCTATATTGTGCCAAATGTATTAATCACCAGTATATCTTTTTTTTTTTTCTTACTATGTTTCTTTGAAGGAAATCTGTGAGAAAACATTTGTGAAATGCATACTAAGTCCCAGGAATTGAACTAGGCCCCAGCCATTATTTGTGTCTTTTTATAGATACAAAAAGTAAAGCCCAGGTTGGTTAAATAACTCATTTATAACTTGCTTGGCAATAACTGAATAAATATGTGTCTCAAATATCAATTTTCTACTTGTATTGATCTTACTTCTGTACATAAACTATTATTTCTCCTAAGTAATACATAGTAGTTCAATGTTAAAGATATTTGATTTTAGGTGATAAAATTTCACAATGAAAAAAAGTCATGATTGGAGTTTGGTAGCAGATAAGTAAACCAATCAAAACTTCCTATACCCGCACCTTTTTCAAAACCTCCTATTGAATTAAGCAATAAGTTCAAACACTGAAGTTTAGAAATTTATATGCCTAGAATATGGACTTCTAGCTAACCATATAAAAGTTTGAGATTGTAGCCCAAATCAATTTTTTTTAACTCAGTTTCTCAAAGGTAAAATTCCAATATGGCTTCCTGAATTTCAAGCAATGTTGGAATTTATCTGAGAAAGGATCTCAAAACATCAAAGGAGAATTGACTATGTAGTAAAAATGCAAGTTGAATGTCCATGAGGACAAGGTATTCATCTCACAGAATATTTTAAGACCACTTATAAGCAATAATAGAACGACCAACACAGAATTGAAATGTAGCAGTATTCAGTAAATGTTTTCTGTGACATCAACTTTAAAGTAAATTACAGTAGTTTCAAATTTTAAGATAAAATTACAAATGAAGAGAAATAAGTTTAAAACAAACTGAACAGAGGAAAATAAAGAGAAAAAAACACACAGAAGTAACAGCAACACGATGTGCTGCTAGAATGTGAAGAAAAGTTTAAAAATGTAAGAGATTGAGGAGAATAGGAAAGTTAATTCAAGCACACCATTTACTACTTTTGCAGGATGTCTATTTGTGATTCACAGATAATTTATAGATCTATTCAATTAGCAAGTTAGACATGAGTGTGCCTACATCTGCCCATGCAGCTGAAAGCAATAATCTCTGTACTGTGGTGTTATTGTTGATAAAAACTTTCTGTAGCAAATAAAAGAGAATTTCGTTTTCTTCAGAGTGGTTGAGGGGGAAATGAATCACAAAGAGGAATCTTTAGAGATTCAAACATGGCAAATAAATCTGTGGTCTGGAGAGGAAGCCTTAGGCACACAGATGCCACACTCAGAGGCACAAAGTGAAATATTCAGCTGCAGTCTTCTCATTTTAGTTTAAATCTTTGGCATTTACAAGAAAAAAAAAATGTGTATCAAGCATATGGTTTCTGTTCACTACTTGTCCTTTGCAACTTTAACCAAGGTTATTTCCCACTTTCTGCAAGTGAAACTCCTCGTGAATGTGACCATATCATTTGTCAGCCTAGCAGGCAAAGTTAGAGATTTAATGAAAAGGGGTGCTCCAATTTAATTGGTGAGGCATCTGAACTTCATATATATATATAATTTTTCAATTACAGTTGAAGACTTTTACATTAGAATTTCTTTTAGATTGAAATCAGATGGCATTTGATTTTAAAATATGGCATCATCTCTTTGCACTGGTTACCTAGCAAGTAATTCACCATTTTGGATAATGCTATGTCATGGAAATTTTGGATACTAGACAGATGCTTTTTATGAGCAGCTGTTGAACTGAAGAAAAATGTAAGGCCTTCCAAAAATCCCAGACCTTATCTATTGCATCTCTTGCAGATAGATAGCTGTGAGAGAGATAGGAACATGAAGAGTAGTTCAAGCATAGCCTATCTATTTTGTTGGCATTATAGCTTTTCTATTAATTCATACAGATATTAAATATTAAAATCCTGCCTTATAAATTAGTAAATAGAGAATATATGAATATGTATTTCATTTTACACTCCCTGGGATAGCCATATGAGACCAACTACTTTATTAGTAATACAAAAGGACAGTAGTTATGTGTTCATATTTCAACATATAAGAAGACTTCCATAACATGCTTGGAAATTATGAAACTATCTCTTGGTATATTGTGGGAAAATGTTTCATATTGAAATTAAACCTGTTAATTTCTGTAAGAGAGGAAAAGGACAAACGCATTCCCTTTTCCTGCAAAACTTTAAAATGGTTCTGTAAGGACAAATTATGTGTTTACCCTTTGTCAGATTCACTTTTGTGTATGTTCATGTTTCAACTCCCTTTAATTTTTAGATGGGGTGTGTGTGTGTGTGTGTGTGTGTGTGTGTGTGTGTGTGTTTGTGTGTGTGTATACACACAGGTGCTTGTGTTTCTAATTTGTTTTCCTAATTACTTATGGAGAAAAAAAGATACAATAATAACTAAGCCTTCCACCACATTGTTTCCACGTGATTTATTTTACCTCCCAGGATGTTGGACTTTTATTTAACCTCCCTAAACCACAATTCCCGCATCTGTAAAAATGTTGAAGATAATAATTCCTCAATGATTTGTTGGTGGATTAAATCTTTTGTTTTGAGATGACCTAGAATATTTGTTCTTGATGAGTTGTTATGGATCCCTGAAATGCTGTGAACACTTCATGGGTGTACCAGCAAATTTTGATCAATGTACAGCATTTAATTTTATGCCTGCAATTAAGAAGTCATACAATGCAATAATATTTGCAATTAAAATGTTCAGTAGAGCAGGTCATGGAGTTCAATATGTCGCAGGATGTCCTACCTGCTCTAGCAAGGAAGGGGCATGGCCTAAAAGCAAGCTTATACCAAAATAATAGTAGCTGTTAACTGGAACATGTGCAACATTTACCTTGTAATTATTTTAAAAGAACTATATGGGCAGTGAATAACAACACAAACATAGCAACATATAACTAAAGGGTAAACCTGTGATAGACACAAATGCATTTATAGATATTGTGAGACATTTTTATGATGTAGTAATATTAAGATTGCAATTATGGCTGACTTATTTAATGTAATTTTGACTTTGTAAATCATTCAAGCATGTCATTAAATAGTCTAGATGTTTATAGTATTGAAAATTGCTCCATAAGAACAAATTATTGAGCCTACCAAAATATATGCACAGTTAGCACACATTGCACAGTGGTTTTATTTCTTTTTTAGTTTTCTTTTCTTCCCTTTCCTCCATAAAATTTTTGTTTTGCTAGCTTATATTTATGCATATTTATTTTCTCTACTTTCTCTCTCTTCCCCCAACTGCCTCTCTCCCTCCCTCCCTCCTTCTCTCCCTCTCTTCTTCTCTCCCTTTCTCCCTCTCTCCCTTTCTTCTCAACTGCCAATTATTTCTTTTGTTTTTCCTTTGGCCTTTGGCTATTTTATCAGAATTTTATTCTACCTCTAAATCAAAACTTGGTCAAAATATAAGAACTCACCTGTCCTTCATAATTAGTGATTGGTGGCTCTTTCTTAAAGGACTCTAATATATTTTGTCTGGCAGTACCCTCCCTCACTTGACCTTCTTAAACTTTTCATCTCATTAAGATAAAAATGGAGAGCAAGCAAATATAGTAGTTCTGGCTATATTTCAGACATTGCAATTTTTTTTTTTTTTTAACCAAAAAGTGCATGAATGTCAACTTTGGTTCTGTCAAAGCATGAAATTGCTAAGAATAGCTTCTTTTTTTGAGAAGTTCAGCCACCCATTCAATAATTGTAAGTGGAAGTGCATTTATTGCAGAGTAAAGAGCAATTGGTCTAAATAATAAATTTATAATTGCATATAATTGCATGACAGTTGGAACTTTATTAGGTTCTCTTGTATCATAATTGAAGATTTCCTTGAGCAATATCAACTGAGAGTCCTTATTAATCCCTCTTTCTGTTTTTCTCCATGCTAGCATAATCCAGAGAAGCATCACTATTTTGATGCGATAAAATTAGAAGAACAAGCCTTTCCTATTTATTAAGTAACTCAACTATCTCATAAACTCATAATGGATTTTTATTTTAGTATTCAAATCCTCATACATAATACTCTTATTAAAACCATGGCAGATGTAAAGAAAACTGATGTTATTTTTAACATTGTTAAAAGTAAAATTATATCTTTTTATTGAAAATGAACTCTATAGCATATTCAATCCTATTTTTCTTGTAGTTTTTTTTTTTTTTTTTCCCCCCACAGAGAGGAGTAATTTACTGATAATACTGTGGTAGTCATAGTGCTTAAGGTGGTTGAAAATTTTGATTTACTCTCTCGCAACTTAATAATGGGACTTAATGTTAGATTTGATTTATTTCAGGTATGTAAAATACTGTAGAACATATTGCCCTGAAGTGCTGTAGTGGCATATGACTTGGAACTTAGCATAAGGATACAAATATCACCTCTGGAGCAAACTGCCTGGGTGTGATTTCTGATGTATAACTCTTTAACCTTAAACCTGACATATAAACTCTGTATGCTCAAGTAAATTGGGGATTAAATAGTGAATCTCCCATGGTTATTTTGAGGATTAAATGGATCAATACATGTAAACTCATTAAAGACATTCCTGTTACATTTAAAGCACCTCAATAAAGATTAGTAATAAATAATGTGGGGGAAAATAGGCAATATATTTACACAAAGGTGCTCCAAATGTGTCCTTTAGGTATTTCCTTTCTGAGGATACTTAGGACCTGAGGCTCTGAGGAGATTTTATCTATATATATTTAATAATTTACAATTATTTTCATGTTGGTTACATTGCAGTATGGACTTTTGATTCTAGAAATTCAAGTAAAAATTAATACCCAGGGATGTGCCTGGCTCACCTTTCAGAGGCCTGGCTCACACTTTTCAGATAAGTAGAAACAATATAAAAATACGTATCATTATAATGATTATTATTTTAGAAGGGACTTGCATATCAACGTCTTTTTGACCCTTTAACAACCCTGTAACATAGGAAATATGATTTTCATTATTTTCCCCATTTTACTGATTAGAAAACTGAAGTTCAGAGTGATTAAGTAATTTACTTAAGATCTTCCACATGTATGAAGTAGAGAAAGAACTTTAAACAATATCTTGTCATTCTTAAGCCTCTGCACCTTAAAAAGTGAAATATATATAATGAAAGTTGCCCCTTAGGCAATAGGAAGAGAGGAACTATTCCTTTTCCCTATTTTTATACTTCTAAAATCAAGGTCATTATATACACTCTCTCCTATCTCTAAGTGATTGTTCTCTGATTTTCTTTATCTCAGTGAAGGATATCATACTTCACTCCATTTAACAGGTCAAAACTTAGGTGTAATCCTGAAACCATTTGATTCACCCTCAGTGTCTATCTAATCCATCACAAAATCCTGTCCATTAAATTCATGATATTTTCTTTCACAATATCTTTTGATTCTGTCTGCTCCACATCATCTCCTCTGACACGGCCTAAGTCCACACTACTGACATTTCTCTCATATACTGTTCTAATAACTCCCCAACCGATGTCTTTACAGCCACTGTGTCCTTTCTCTAGTAATCATGTATTAACACTTTTCAACTAAAAGCCCTTCACTGACTACCCTTTTTCTCTTAGATTGAAGAAGAAAAAAAAAGTCTTTAACATGCCTACATGGTTCTGCAGGGTCTGGTCTCTGCCATGTTTACATCTTCATCTTGAGGCTTTTTCTACCTCATTCAGGTGAGACTGCACCATGCTTCTCCCCCTCCAAGCCCAGTCAGTGCCTTTTCCGATCTGATTTGTGTGTCTGGAACTCATTCTGCTGCCACAGCTTCCAACTCCTACTTAAAATGCACCTATTCTGTCCACCCTTCAGGTAGATGTCAGCTTAAGCTGTGCTTTCTTGGGAAACGCTTTTCTTATCTCCAAGACAAGGCCAGAACTCTCAGTTATATTGTCTTTTAGTGCATTGTCCTTTATCTTCATTGAATTTGTCAGTTTGAATATATTTATTTTACTGTTTGATATTTAATACACCCACTGTAATCCTTGGGATGAGCATTGCTTTTTATTGTTTTTTGTTTTTTTTTTCTTGATGTGGCAATAGTGACAGGTAAATGGGCACTTAAAATATCTGTTGATTGAAAGAATGAGTAAATGACTGGATGAGCCCTTTATATTATTACATTGTATCTAATTATTCACTGCTTGGTATTTATTTTTTATTATGGAGGATTGATTCCACAGGTACTTCCCTGCACTAATAAGATTACCAATCTCAAAGACTTATTTTTTAGAACCAACTATTTATTTAAAGAAGAGTAGATGTGGCTGATACCTCCAATTTTCTATGCCAATAATGACTTTATGCAAACATTTGTGTAGTAAATAGTTTCACTAAATATTATAAAATCATTTGTAATACATACATTTATAAATATGCATGTTTTAAAATTATATGACACATACATGTGTCATATATATCATATGTATGCCTCTATAAAATAATAATGATGAACAAATATACAGATCTTAAAAATCAGTTTGTTACAGATGAATGTTCAAGTACATAAATACTTTATTGTAATTTTTAACTCTGTTCTCAGTGGAGTTGTAGGAAGAGCACTGGGAAGAAAAATAAAAATATTTGGGTCTTAGTTCTGGTTTTGATCTATAATCGCTCTGGGACATTAAGAAAATCACATTTTTAAGAGTCACTTTCCTTATCTGTGACTTAAAGTTTTATGCTACTAGGTCTGTCAAGTCCCTTTAGTTTCACAGTGCTATTATCTTTTTTGAATAGGACTAGCGTTTTATAAATAGTACTTCCAAATAAATCTAGAAGCAGTTGAGGAAATGACAAGTGAAATAAGGGTGACGATTTATGTACAAGTATTGAAAAATGGTTGGAAAAACATGCCTTAAATCAATGTGACTTCATATTGATATCTGAGAACTGCATTTTATTAATCAATGACATTTAGTGTAACTTCTTATTTTAATTTTTAGAGAATATAATTTAAATTTATTTAAAAATATCATTAGAATTTAATGTAAAATATGCAAAATATAATTTTCAGTGTTCTGGGTTTCCGGATATCAGGTAATTTTTTGACTAATTAAAAAAATCTCTCCAGTGGATAAAATAGTTGAGAATGTGAATGGATGTTTACTATGGAGTTGGACTTACTTAATTACCATGGGTTTTCAAACAGCTTCACATATTAAAGATCAATAAGGCAATTAAACATCAAATAATCTTTAAAATAAAAAGAGAATTAGGTACCATTAGATCTGAAATAGAGCTATTAATATTGAATACACTATCAACTTTGAATAAATGCGCTTTTTTGTGTTTATATGGCCCTTATTTCCATTATCAGATTACAAAAAAAAGAAAAACTTCAAGAACATAAATGAACTTGACACATCTTTGTGACATATTTTTGTATTTTTAGAGGATTCAAAATCCTTTTAAAATTTTCATTCTGTATGCTTATTGAGAATGTGAGTTAACATTGTACTCTAGATGAACAAAAGTGACAATTTCTATGGCATTTCTGTTAATAGGTCCCAAAAATCAATTTACTCTTATTGACCTTAGAGTGTAAACATAGTACTCTTCCCTTTTAGTAATAAATGTAACAAAACTTAGAATATTTGATTAAGATTGTGACCATTATGAAGCATCCCTTAATTCTTTTCTCAAGAAATAGCCAAGTGACAGCCTTAATATGTTTCTTAGTAGAAATCTCAGTGCCTGGGATTATATCCAGTCTTTTGACAGCTGTATATATCATGTAAAGGTTGAAAGGTAGGAGACAGCTTCCAGAAATAATGAGTACCTAGATATCCGATAGTCATCTTAAAACAATTTAGTTAGACAGAGTTGGGAGGCAGCCAGGAACTGAAATTGAAGACGCAAAAATTAATGGAATAAGATAAGGGTTGTAAATCACAAAAATTTGCATGCCATTGGTCTTATACAGCAAGAAGATTGAATAATGATTGACAAGACATTGATATTAATTTGAAGAGATAGAGATGGAGATAATAGAATATGGTCACCAGATAAATTGTATAGAATTAAAATACTGAAATAGATTTAAAGCAGAAAAAGACCAAAAGTAGGTTACCTTGATGCAATATTTTGAGTTTTGGCATCCTATGTAGATAATCACTACAAAATATATCGAAGAAACACATACGTATAAAATATGACAAATAACTCATTTTTACCACATCTTCTTTATCCAGTCATCTGTTGAAGAACACTTGGATTGTTCCCATGTATTGGCTATTGTGAATAAAATTACAGTGAACATAGGGGTGCATTATGTGTTTATCCATAAGTATTTTCAAATGAAACACTTCTGTTTCAGAAGGATTACTGGATCATATGGTACATCTATTCTTATTTTTTTGAGAAAACTTCATACCGTTTTCCATAGTGGCTGTTCCAATTTACATTCCCACCAGCAGTGTATGGGGGTTTCCTTTTCTCTCCATCCTCTTCAACACTTGTTATTTCTTGTCTTATAATAATCATCATTCTAACAGGTATGAGGTGATATCTCATTGTGGTTTTGGTTTGCATTTCCCTAATAGCTAGTGATTTGAGCATCTTTTCATATATCTATTGGCTGTTTGTATGTCTTCCTTGGAAAAGTGTCTGTTCAGGTCCTCAGCCCATTTTTTAAATTGCGTTTTTATTGTTTTTGAGTTGTATGAGTTCTTTATATATTTTGGAGTCAGCCCCTTTTCAAAGTTATTGCTTTCAAATATCTTTTCCCATTCAGTCGAGTGCCTTTTTGTTTTTTTTCATGGTTCCTTTTGTAATGGAGAGCTTCTTTAATTTGATGTAGTACCATTCATTTATTTTTGCTTTACATTGCTTGTGTTGGGGTTAAATTTACAAATCCTCCTCGGAGACCAAGGTTCATAAGTTTAGTATCTTTGTTTTCTTTTATGTATTGTATTGTTTCATGTCTTATATTCAAGTCTTTAATCAATTTTGAGTTAATTTTCATCTATAGTGTCAAGTATCAGTCTACTTTCATTCTTTTACATGCGGCTTTTCAGTTTTCCCAATACCATTTATTGAAGAGACTTTCCTTTCTCTATTGTATGTTTTTGAAATTTAGATAATGTTGTTAACCAGTATTATTCTGATAAATTTAATTAAAATAATTCATTTCTTTATCTGAACTTTTATTGTTAGTATAGGAATGCAATGGATTTCTGTACATTGATTTTGTATCCTGCACCTTTACTGTATTCATTTTTTATTTCTAATAGTTTTTTGGTGGAGATTTTAGGATTTTCTATATAAAGAATTATGTCCTCAACAAAAAAGTGACAATTTAACATATTCATTCCCAATTTGGATACATTTTGTTTCTTTCTCTTGACTGATTGCTCTGGTTAAGAATTTCAATACTATGTTGAATAACAATGGTGTCTTATTCCTGATTTTAGAAGAAAAGCTTTCAGTTTTACACCATTAAGTATGATGTTAGCTGAGAGTTAGTCAGACCATTAAGTTCGTGAACTCATCCTAGAAAAAGTGTTATATACCTCATTGTTGAATATCACTATAGTCACCTTCAAAGTACTCCCCTTGGGAAGCTATGCACCAATGCCAGCACATAGTCCACCCTTCAAAGCAATTTTGGAATTCTTCTGGAATGGCCAGCAGAGCTTTTTCGTATTATACTTAATGTCCTGAATGTCATCAAAATGTCTTCCTTTCAGTATTTCCTTTATGTTTGGGTAAAGAGAGAAGTCATTGGGGGCCAGACCTGGTGAATAGGAAGGGTGTTCCAATACAGTTATTTGTTTACTGGCTAAAAACTCCCTCACAGACAGTTCCAGGTGAGCTGGTGCGTTGTCGTGATGCAAGAGCCATGAATTGTTGGTGAAAAGTTCAGTTCATTTTCATCTAATTTTTTCATGCAGCTTTTCCAGCACTTCCAAACAGTAAACTTGGTTAACTGTTTGTCCAGTTGGTACAAATTCATAATGAATAATCCCTCTGGTATCAAAAGAAAAAGGTTAGCAACATCGTTGCAATAAGTTTGTAAACTTAATGTCAGACTGTATGGCCTTTATTGTGTTGAAGCACTTTCTTTCTATACCCACTTTATTGTTTTATCATAAATGGATGTTGTATCTTCTCAAATGCTTTTTCTGTATCTATTGATACAATCGTATGATTTTACCTTTTTGTTTTATGTCGTGTATCACAATGATTGATTTGCATATGTTGAACTATTCTTGTGCCCCTGGAATGAACCCCACTTGATCGTGATATAGAATAAAATACTAGGAATAAACTTAATGAAGGATGTGAAGGACTATACACTGAAAACTATCAGACATTATTAAAAGAAATTGAAGAAGACACAAAGAAATAGAAAGACATTCTGTGTTCACTGGTTAGAAGAAGCAACATATTTAAAATGGCCATATTACCCAAAGCAATATGTAGATTTAACAAAATCCCATCAAAATCCCAATGACATTTTCTCAATGTATAGAACAAAAAATCATCAGATTTTTATGGAATTACAGAGGACCCCAAATAGCCAAAGAAATCCTAAGAAAAAGAACAAGACTGAAAGTATCATACACCCTGACTTTAATTTACACTACTACTAAGTGACAATAAT
Organism: Rhinolophus sinicus; assembly: GCF_036562045.2. Taxonomy (NCBI): domain Eukaryota; kingdom Metazoa; phylum Chordata; class Mammalia; order Chiroptera; family Rhinolophidae; genus Rhinolophus; species Rhinolophus sinicus. Next base: position 100,663,315 of record NC_133756.1, on the reverse strand, counting down.
CAAAACAGGATGGTATTGGCAGAAAAACAGGCATACAGACCATTGGATAGAATGAAAACCAAAAAATAAACCCACATGTACATGGGCAGATAATTTTTGACCAAGGAGCCAAAAACATACAATGGAAATATGAAAGCCTTTTCAATAAATGGTGCTGGAAAAATTAGGAAGCCATGTGCAAAAGAATGAAAATACCTGTCATCATATACCAAAATTAACTCAAAATGGATAAAAGACCTAAACATAAGACCTGAAACAATAAATTGCATAGAAGAAAGCATAGGTACTAAACTTATGGACCTTGGTTTCAAAGAGGATTTTGTGAATTTGACTTCAAAGGCAAGAGAAGTAAACACTGAAATAAATGAATGGTACTATATCAAACTAAAAAGCTTCTGCACAGCAAAAGAAACCATCAACAATACAAAGAGGCAAACCAACCCAATGGGAGAACATATTTGCAGACAACACCTCTGATAAGGGGCTAATATCCAAAATATATAAAGATCTTGTATCACTCAAAAACAAAAAGACAAACAATCCAATTAAAAAATGGGCAGAGTACCTGAACAGACACTTCTCCCAAGAAGACATGCAAATTCCCAACAGAGACATGAAAAAATGTTCAACTTCACTTGCTATTAGGGAAATGCAAATCAAAACCACAATGAGATACTACGTCACACCTGTTAGAATGGCTATCATCTACCAGACTTGTTACTACCAGTAATAACAAGTGTTGGAGAGGCTGTGGAGAAAAACAAACCCTTATCCACTGCTTTTGGGAATGTACGTTGGTATAGCTGCTATGGAAAACAGTATGGAGGTTCCTCAAAAAATTAAGAATAGAATTACCATATGACCCAGCAATCCCTATTCCAGGTATCTGCCCCCAAAAATCTGAAAACATTTATCAATAAAGTATATGTACCCCTGTAACTTTACTAACAACTGTCACCCCAATAAACTTTAATTAAAACAAATATATGTACCCCTATGTTCATTACAGCATTATTCACAGTGGCCAAGACATGGGAACAACGAAAATATCCTTCGTCAGATGATTGGATAAAGAAGATGTGGTGTATATACACACTAGAATATTGCTTGGCCATAAGAAAAGATGAAATACTTCAATTTGCCACAACCTTGATGGATCTTGAGATTATTATGCTAAGTGAAATAAGTCAGACAGAAAAAGTCAAGATCCATATGACTTCGTTCATATGTGGAGTATAAAACTGAAAGCAACAAACAAGACAAACAAAGACACAATAACTCTACTGCACACTTAGGCTGTGTGGTATAGCCTCCTGCTCCCAGGCTGCAAACCTTGTGCAGCGTGGATGGCCAAAGCTGTTTGTGATGTTGAAAGAAAAAGCTAAACCTGAATAGGATCTTGAATGTACTGCTAGCTCTGGGTAAACAATTCAAGAATTATTATTCATTACGTAACGTGAACGTGAGTGCTGATGTGAAGGTATTACCAAACAAGAGTCTTCTGCCCAATGTGCGTAGGAGCCAAAACTGTGACACCAGAATTTCAGAAAAAGAAAGAGCCTTTATTATTCTTGGATCAACCCAGAAGGGGCCAGGAGACACCATTCAAATCTGCCTCCTTGCTCCAGGGTTCAGGGTGGGTTGGGGAGCAGGTATGTGGAAGCGCTGGGGGGGCATGTTCTGCCTGGAGAGTTTGAGAGCTTGGCCATTTTTGGTCAGAGGCTTCGGCCCTAGATCTTCCTGGACTCTTCACTTCTGAAGGGATTCCAGTGTTCAAGGACTAGTCATGTCTCAACCCTGAGGTTCCATGTGGGACTTTAGGTCTGGGTCCAGCTGGAAGACAGGAGCAGCACTTGTGCAGCGCTGTCCTTGTAAAGTAACTTAAGGATTATGTTAATCACTGATCTGCTTTAAGGAAGCAGAATCAGTTTAAAGCTGGTCCATGTGATTTGTGTGCTGCTTCAAAGGCTGCTGAAGAGTTTTTGGAAACTAGATAAGATGATTAGGGAGGAAAATTACTTGCTACTATTGACTTGGCCTCCTCATGGATAAAAGTCCTTCCAGGCATCCTTTTCCAGAATAGGGCATTTTCATCCTTATTGAATATGATGTCACTAGACAAAAGGAATTTTTTGCTCCATTATAATCTTATGGGACCACTGTTTTATATGTGCTCCATTGTTGACTAAAATGCCGTTAATGGGACAAACAACTGTGTAGTGTAAGACACAGAACAGAAGAAAATCAAAATATTTTAAGTAATAGAGGTAGGAAAGTACTTTTAAGAATAATCTACTCTATCTTAATTTATGAGGTGCATACCACACTATGATATAAAAACAAAAAGGAATTCCCACAAGAGTGAAATTAAAGTGAAGCAGGGACTTTTCCACCATGTGAGGACACAACGAGAAATCTGAAGTACGGAACCATTCTGGCACCCTAATCTTGGACTTTAGCATCTAGAATGGTGAGAAATAAATTTATGTTGTTTATAAAAAAATAAAAATGTGAAGCAGGAATGGATTCTATCAAGACTCATTGGTTACAAAGGGCTCACATACTTATAGTGAAAGAGACTCCTGGCCACAAACAAATGTCTTTTTTTTCCATGATATAAAACTGTCACAGCAATATTTGCCGTGGGCTTAGCTGCCACTACTACAGATGGAAAATTCCTTACACGAAAATATTGCATAAGAGACAGGAAAGAGCATAATGGACTGTGTGAGGCCACTCTCTCTGCTTGGATTTCAATTTAAGGTCCTGACTGCAAAAGCCTAATGCTGGCCTTTGTAAACAGAATTTCAATTCTGCTGTTTGCTTTGATCAAGTAAGGAAGTTCCGATGATTATCCCCAAATTAAGGAAATAATGATATAGAAAACAAAAAGGTTAATCATTTGCTTCCTCTGCACTGTACTAGAGCTATTAATATATGAAAAATCAATGTCATTAACAGAAATCCAGTCACTTGACAATTCTGTAATGCATCTTTTGTTTTGTAGATAAAAATCTCGTGGTTTTTTTCTTTTAATAGTGTTTTCTTTAAAATAAGATTTTCATAAGTTCCATATCATTTGCTAGAACAATAGCTGTTAGATTATTTGACTTTTTCTTTGTTCTTTACCCTAACAATGGGGAGGAAACAAAATCAAAAGCCCTTTAACCAGCCAGATGGCCAGATGAGCCCTAATGAAAGAAGAAAAAACACTCAGGCTTCCATCTTTTTAACTTGGAGTATTTTTTGCTGCATGTCAAATATAAGTTTCTGCATTTAGAGAAATTATCCCAAGCACAATGAGTTTCATCCATATCACATCAAAGTCTTATGCAGATTTTCCCATTGGTCAAATAGTGTATTTTGAATGTCTATAGAATGTCTTGCATATTTTTGAATAAAGAAAACATAATTTGGTGTAGTATGTTTTATCTTGTTTTGACTTGAAAGTTTACAAGGAATAATTCAAAACTGTGTTATCACGTTGTAGTATGTTGTTTTGTGGGCAGCAAATATAATCAGTGTTGTTAACTATGTCACACAGAGTTTCCCCACCATTTCCAGGAATAGTATTTGATAGAAAAAATTATGCATCATCACTTTAATAAAACTCACTTATGCTTTGGAATTCTTATTGCACAGCGTTTGCAATATAGAACTAATGAAATGAAATTGTCTCAACAGTGGTTGCCAAACAAAACATTTAGCCAAGTATCTGCAGATGAGTAGTAGCGTTGGCATTTTAAAGGGGGAAGAGAAATTTGTTAAAAGCACGTTCACACGTAGGACTCATGGGAACTTATTTTGAAAGAAATTTGAAGAAGGTGTTTTTACAAACCACTTAAAATTCACTGTTTTGATGTATCATACAGCATTTCGTTTTATAGGTTATTTTGGTTTCCCTCATGTGCTTTGTTGTTATCTCCCTAGTGTAAAAGCCTGATGTTTTCATTTATCATATTTCTTGTGTGATTTAATTTGGGAATGTTATAAAACATATTTTTATCTGGTACATGAAAAACAGCATCTATTTCCCAGTTTGTACACTTTTTGGCAAAATATAGCTGTACTATATGAGCTTAACATGTACATTTTTTTGACACAATCAAATTTAACTCTACTAACGCACCTCAAAACATCCTATCTCTACTAATACATTCTCTAGTAATTTGCATTTAAGCACACACAAATAGCTTAAGTCCATATTTTCTGCTACTGGCATTTGTATTTAAGGCCAAAACATATTTTATTTACATATGTAATTAGATGGGCGTGGTTATGCTATGGTAAGAAACAAAGACAAAATTTCAGCAAAGTCTGTTCCTTGCTCATAATATGTGTACACACACACACACACACACACACACACACACAGACACACACACTCATGGGTTGGCTGATTGCTCTTTTTTGTGCAGTTGTTTTCCTTACACTAGGGACTAGACTAACAGAACAAGAGCAACCACTCTCTAGACTATTAACCGCAACCCTGGTAGACAGAAAGTAGAGTGTAAATTTTAAATTCATTAACTCATCACCTGGAATAAAAGAGGGCTGGAATATTTTTGAACTGTCCAAATTACTAATATATTGTGTAAACAAAATCCCAACAAATATTTGTGGATAAGTATTTGTCCCTAGTATCAAATACTCAAAATTTTGTCTGTATGTGTCTGTGTATGAACAGAGAGAGAGAGAGAGAGAGAGAGAGAGAGAGAGAGAGACCACACAACTGCCATCTACCATTGGTACAGGATCCCAAGGACAATAGTCCAAAGAACATATCTGGCAAATGTGGCAAACGGATGTTGTTGTTTGTTCTTTGGTCCCAAATTCCATGCCTTTGTGAGTTGAGTTTGGACTAGCCAAACTACTTTAACCTAGGCAAGTAAAATCAGCCTTCCCCATATCCCCTTCTACTGATTCAATTCTTAAGCCCTTGGGTTGCCAGGGTGGGTCACCTCCTATAATGGAAAGCTCAGGTTTATCTGTATGCACTAATTAGGGAGTTCTAAAAGAGGAAAAAAAAAAAAAAAGAGGGGAAGATGGATCCAAAATATCAAAAAGGCACAAATAGAGATACCAAAGTAGTAAAACGGCCAAGTACCAGAAATGTGAATTACCCAAAATATCAGGCTGCCATTTCCATGTGTATTTCCCCAAACCTATAACCCATAGCAACAACTAAAATCATGATTTCAATTTGCCGTGATCTATATCAGAACTTCTCTGGGCTTTGCAGACTTTCTGGATTGTGGAGTGCATGCTTAAAGTTCTCTGTATTTTATTTGAATGTAGCCTATTAGACTCATGGAAACATATGCGACGTGTTACCTCAACACAAAGGGGCACACCTTGACACCCAGTGGGTTCAGAAACTCTTGTCTAAAAGGAGTACAATTGACCTTGGAAGCGGAGGAGGACAAAAGGAGACAGAAGCAAAGAGAGTTCATGGGCATCAAGAAAAGGATTTGTACATTTCCTTAAGAGGTTTAATTTTTAACTTTTTAGAATGAATTTTGTGCTATTGTGTTTCTCTGAAAATAAGACCTAGCTGGACAATCAGCTCTAATGCATCTTTTGGAACAAAACTTAATATAAGACCCGGTCTTATTTTACTATAATATAAAACTGGGTATAATATAATATAATATAATATAATATAATATAATATAATATAATATAATTCCGGGTCTTATATTAATTTTTGCTCCAATAGATGCATTAGAGCTGATTGTCCAGCTAGGTCTTATTTTCAGGGAAACAAGGTAGCACTCAGGTACTTAATTTACCTATCTGTTAGTTCATAGACAAAATGATTACTTTCTGGATGAAGAATACCAAATGTTGTAGATTCTTTTTGCCTGCAGTTCTTATTCCATCCCCTTTGACCTCCCATTACCGAAAGCACTTTTTGTTGATAATCTATGATTTTAAGCCTATTGACAGGACACTCCATGTGGTACTCTCCTGCTAAGTAATTTAATTGAGAACAAATTAGTCTGAGATGATTACCTAGATGAACATATTTATCTAACCAGCCTTAGCACTCCCTGGAACATAAAAGCAATAAGAGTGGATCTAGGGAAAAAAAACAAAACAAAAAGAACCAAGAACCACCAACCTCACATTCCCCCGCCCCTAACAACAACAAAAGTGATTTGGAGAAAATGTCATAATTATTTTCTGTAATTTACAGGTGTTATTTCAATTTCATATTTTATTATTAGAATTGTTAGGTTTTCAGTGTACAGTGTTTTTAAGTTTACAACTATAATTAGTATACTTTAAGCTGTGGGTGGTGATGCAGTAGAGAAATCAAATAAAGTTTTACAAATCAAGTTTTAAAGCAATAGCAGTTCACACAATAAAGCTAGCAATTCAGCAAACTACATCGTTTACAAATTCCCAACTCTGACACATCATGGGGTGACTTTATAGCCTACTGTTTTCACATCCTTGTTGATATCTTGAATTAATCAAGCATCTGTTACCCCAATGACATCAGATATTTATTTCAATACATTTGTTTTCAGCATTGCAGCTGTGGTCTGATTGCTTTTATATATTTACATAAGTGAAAAATATTTTTCTAATATGATTTCATAATTATTTTTTCTCATGTATGTATTTTAATGAAAGGTAGTTGTGAGGAATTGCTTTTGAAATTGTCTATCTAAAGATATATTATTTCAATATTTCCACTTACTTCCTTTCTCTCTTTTGCCATTTGAATACCATTCAAATTTAAGTGAGGACTTATTCTGAAACGTAACTGAGTAAATTGTCACGCAATCATTAACTGGCATTTTCACAGTCTCATTCACCACTGTCTGAATTTTCTGTGTTGTTTTCTTTTCAACATAGTGCAAAGCCAAAAAGGGAGGAGTTAAAAAGGGAGGGAAGGAATCTAGATAATATTTACTCAGAATACTTTTAAATACTTTAGTGAGATCAAAGATATTAAAAATATTTGGAATATCAAAAAACAAAGAAAAACCATTAAATCAGTTTTAAAACCCATACTTCCAATCTGTTAATGGGATGATTGGTCAATATACTTTCATTAAGTTGTGATTTTTTTAATAGCATAAAAATGAAGTGGGAATATTTTCAATTAAAGCAAACACATTTTCTAAATTCTGAGCGTTAGGAAGAAAGTCTTGAAATGTATTTTCCCTTTATATTAAGCTAGACAACTCTGTTAGCTTAATTTTAAAGCTGACAGAAGAATGACTTGTGTAAAAAGGTAATAGAAATTTCCTTTTCTAAATTTTGTTCACATATCATATGACTATCTAAAGGACTATTACTTAGTGGTAAATCTTTTTTTCTTAATGCTGATACTTTTTTTTTTTTTTTTTTTGCAGGGAAAAAATAAATTCCTGCCACACACAAAGTCATTGCATCCAGCCATGGGAGATTTGGAGTTCTGAAATTATTCTCTCTCCAGAAGAACAAACATAAAAATTACATTAAAAAAGTATTATATAGATGATGTATTATAGAAATGTACACTTGAAACCTATATAATTTTACTAAGCAATGTCACCCCGATAAATTTAATCTAAAAAAAGTATTGCATAAATGCAAATGACTTTAAAATATAGCAAATATTATCCACACTTTGTAAATTTGCAATAGAAAATTATCCACATGTTTCTGTCAATCAAAAAATGGATATTTAAAATGGCTTAACAAACAAAAGGTGACGTTTGGTACATTTAACCAGACCACAGGCAATTCTGAACACAGCTAATTCCCCCTAATTTACTGTCTGTGGAACAAGAAAAATCAATTATTTTATATTTCTCCCTAAGGATTTATTAAATGGCTAAGAGGACAGAGAGAACTGGGAAGAGTAACTTCAGAATGGTTGAAAAAGATTTTATTTATATTATTTTAAATAATCTTATTTAAACCTGGTTAGGAAGATATTATGACTTATAGGTAAGTAACTCAGGTTTGCCTAAGAGCACATAGCAAACACAGGGAGAGATTCTACTTGAATCCGTGATTTTTGCACCTGAAATGCATATGTGCACTTACTTGGAGGTTTTTCAAAAAAGATACTGAAAAGAAGAAACAAGTGAAAGTAGAAGGATGGAATCTAAAGAGGCTTTTCGTTCCTTTCAGATTGAGGTATAGCTAAGAGAAGGGAGGGAGGAATGGATTGGAAAGCATTCACTGTGTTTGGATTCAAAATAAATTGGCAGCTCCTAGAGGAAGTAAACGGAGGATAATGTAGGGAGAATGCAAAGGCTGCCGACCTTGGGGATTCATTAAATATGGTTTCATTAGTCAAGCATGGCATGCTCACTCTCTGTCTCTTATGGGCTGTGGGGGAGGCGCTCAGTCATCTTTCTAGTAGTTTTATTTCTTTCAGGTTTATTGTGTCAATTACTTGTAAGGGATTTTCATATAAGGCAGACAGGAAGGACCAAGGACTTTTCTCGTGATAAACACATACATAGGACAAAAGTCAGAAAAACCCTATTCACGTTTGATATTTCCCTTGTTCAGTCTTATTACTTAAGTCTAGGCTGTTTGAAAATATAAACTGAGACATATTAAAAATTTTAAGCGTTTATATGAGCAAAACTCGATTTGAATCAGGCAGCATCCAATCTAATAGATAGAAAGGAGCTCTTAGTAGCTATACAAAATGAAAGATCTTTATAGTCGGAGGGAATGGGAACAAGAAAGTTATATGTACTAGGCAGAAAAGCAGGTTGGTTGTTACAGTTACTATCCTCTAGGGGATGTCACGGGTCTATCAAGCAGGTTAGTAACTAGTGCTAATCAGGTGAGTCCTGATTGATTGTTTAAGATTCCTTTTATGGTTAAGTTTCCCTCTGGTGATGTGGGGCTTAGCATAAGCAACTCCATTTTGGGTCTATTTTTTGTTTTGAACAGTCCCCCCTCCCCATTTGATTCTCAGCCTGAGAGAAGTTGTCAGAATTTAGGGTATTAGTGCCCCTCTCAGTTACTACTCTGGAGTTCTCAGTGGTTTTTGCCTGAGTCTCCTTATGGCGTTCACAGGTCATGATGTCAGGTTCATTTTCTTCAAGTTAGTCATTCTCTTGTTCCTTTTCTGATGATCTACTCTTAAGGATATTATTAGCATCGTTCTAGGTGGCTGTGAACATGCATTTAAAACTTTTGAGAGAATACCGTGCACCAGGGTATAATTCCTGATGTCCAAAATTCATTTCGAAGCCATGGTCCCCAAGACCCAAACCAACTGGAATCACATCAAAGAAAGACTAGTTGAAGGAGACTCTTTCTTAACCAACTAGCTTGATCTTATGTAGCTGAGTCAACTTCACCAGAAGTGGCAATCCAAGTGTAGCAATTGTTGTTGGATATAACAAACCTACTTCCTTGCTCAGCTAAAAGATAATAAAGATCTATCCTATTATTAAGAGCAACTCTGGTCATAGAGTCCAGGAATTTTTGTTGGGTAGCTGTTGATTTAACATTAGATTTAGGAATAGTGCTAGCGTAAAGAGCACTGTCTTTCCTTGCATAAACAGAGAGAAAAAGCAAGTAGAAAAAAAGAATAAAGGCTTTATATTGGATATGAAGATCTTGATCTGTGATCTTTGGAGAGCTGTCCAACTCATGATGCTATCTGCTTCTGGGGAGGAACCATCATAGTCAGTATTCATTTTAGATCTTCAGCTGGTATACAGTTCCAAAAATCTGCAAGAACATTTTTCAATTGGAAGATATCGACCCGAGATTCATGTCCCTGAAGTTTCATTGCCATCTAGGTAGTGAGAAGAACCTGGCGTAATCCCTTCCAAGGAGATTCAAGGACACTCTTTGTTCTTAGTGATTCCAAATTAGAGGAATAGGAGAAAACTGGATACATTAGTTTGGAGAGTTGTAGTCAGATATTTGAGAAAACTAGAAGAATAAGGATCCAGTCCAGTTTACAGGTATATAACCAAACCTCACAAATAATGAACAGGACTAGAACCAGATATTCACAAGGTTGTATTATAATATTCTACTGAAAAAATAAAGTTTCTCTATAATTATCTTTATTTCTATCAAAGATAGTCATAGTACAGCTAATTTATTTGCAAAAAAATTCTAGTCTCACTAAAGTTGGTCTGATTATTTGCATAAGTGCAGCAAGAATACTGATTGACCATATAGGCACTTTTTAAATCTGCTTTGCTGGAACTTTTCATAAGGAGTCTTAGATTCAACTTTTCAAAGCCTCTCCAGGCTGCCAAGCCAAGGACTCACCATCAGAATTTGTATAAACTACCAATGATTTGGATAAATTCCTCTCTTCCTGAGGTGCTCAAAATATCTTGAGGTTTCTGGACCTTCTAAAAAGTGACCTCCCTTACTCACTTGGTTAGGCTGCCAGGAACCCTGTATGCAAGGTATTAAGCAGTCTCGTTTTTTTCCAGGGTTTTTTTATTGGCTCCATAAATACAACCTTAGTTCCTTAGAGCTGTCGTGTCATATCTGATTCGGTGCACATTCTAAAATCTGACATTACAGGAAAAACCTTGGTAATACAACCAATGTTTCCAATTGTGGGAACAGATTCTTAATCAAACTTATGCAAATAACAACATTGCCATGGAAATAAGAATATTGTTTCCAAATTCAGGGGAGATCAGGTAGAGAGAAAAGGTAAACGTTTAAATTATATTGACAAAGGTGTAGCTTTCAAAATTACTGATAGCCTAAAAGAGAAAAGGGTTTTAAATCTGGCAAAACAAAACATGATAGGACCATTGATGTTTCAAAGAAAAAACTGTCAAAAAAATTATTTTCATCAGTTTTTTCAATCCCATGTATTCTTGTTCTGCTTAAATCCAGTTTTTCCACCAGTTCTAGAAATGTTTATCCAGTCCAGTGTTATAATCTTAAAGTTATCAGAAACCTGTATTCTAGTGTACTTGCCAGAGTCCATTCCATAAATCTTTCTGAAGATGAAGCACTTTTGCAAAAGCATCAGAGTAAAACAATAACTGAATAACAAGATTTAAAGACCCATAAAGATTGATGAAAGTTTATTATGATGGAATTGACAAAGCAGTTTGTTTATTTCCGTGATGCAACATTTTAAGGTAACTAGGTAATATTACAAGATGTATCAGATTTCTAGGAATTTCATAGAATTTCTAGAACATTTATATTAATAGCGTGCATCATACACATATAAGCTAAGATGGTTTGGCATTGCTTTTTGTTTGATAATACTGCCCATGTAATTTAACATGTCAGCTATACCTAATTAATTTGTATCTCTTTTTTTATAAGAAGGGTAAACAAATTTTTTGAGCTGTTCCAGGGGCCCTCTGGAAAATTCCAAAGTTAGTTTGAGGTCAAAAACATTTGATTTAGAATTTGATTCTAGGAAGTTTGTCAAAATGTCAAAAAGTTTGAACATTTAACTAAGTGAGATTACAGATCATTATAAAATAATACTCAATTATCTATTTAACCAAAATGACAATTGATGTTAAAGCAAATACAGAAGGTTACATACTTGTGAACAAAATTTAGCTCTTTATATTGAAACGATTGTGTTTTCTTAAGTAATCAAAGACCTAATAAAGACAACATGAAGCATAGTCAATTATTTTGGGAAGACACAATAATCTTCGCTTTCCAGGAAGATTACTTTAAAAGTAAAGAAAAACCTTTGACATTCTCTTATTAATAGTCCAAGAAAACGTCGGTATTTTTAGGAGATGAAAATTAAGTTTTAGTTTTACATAAGTACACTATTGATATACCATTCTTTTAAAACCTTTATTATTTTTAGTAGTTTAATTACATATGTTAATCAGAATTATTAACCCTTTGAATCGTTAAATACTGGTGAAAACTAAGAAGCAACTGTGGACTAACAATTTATAAGCATATTTCATTATGAAATATAGAAGCATACTCTTCCTAATAGTATATTTTTCAATGTGGCAGAAAATATGTTTACAAATAGACACAAATATTTTTAGTTTCTCTGTAAAAGGAAGCCAAAGGTAGATAAATCTGTGTTCAGTAATTCATGTTTCATTATTTTATCTTATTTAGAAATGATCTAGATATTCAATGAATATCCATAATTTACCTTATCTCAGTGTAACTTTGAGTTACTAAAAAAATTTTGGAAACTATTCTTAAATAGGCATACATAAAGCATAATTATTATTGAAAAGTTTACAAACTTTTACTTACATCTATTTGATTTACTTATTATTAATAATGATGTTTAGATTAGTCATGAAAATTTCCTGAGACATTAAACAACTAATCATCAGCTGAAGTTGCCTTTTTGACTCACAGATTTTATCACAAAAGCTTATTTGACTTTAAGTAACCCTTGATAGAATAAAAGTATTATATTTAATGCTAATAACTCTAAAGACAGGCCTGCTTTATTAAAACGGACAAACTTAAACTAGCTGTTACTTACTGATGATTAGCTTAGATCATGTGCACTTGAAAAATATTTGTGTTAGCTTCTATATTTCTAAAAGAATACTTGATTTATGTGAATGTTTGTTTGTCTTAAAGCCAATTAAATGGAGCTCTTTACAAATTAATTTTGGTAATACTGTTCAGAGGTAGAAAAAAAAAATGACCCATTTATAACATATACATATATATACATATAATAATATACATATATATATATATACAGACAGATGCAAACATAGATCTCACAGCTTTCATTAAAAAATAGCATGAGACAAGTACAATAAAGCAAACTCACTAGTTTATAAAAGAACAGTTGGATGAAAATTGTGTTTCTGGCAGATGGATAACTTAAGGTTATTGATCAAATGATACACAGCTAAAGCTTTTTACTAATATTAGTGGAAGAGACATTTAAGATTTGTACTTGTTCTTGACATGTAGAGCAGGTCCTTGAATAACGTTTTGCACAACATCATTTGATTAAAACACTGATGAGATGCCATAGGAACTTAACCCTTGTTTATATCAACTGGCCTATGTTAAAATGTTATCACTATGCATTGTTTTGCTGCAGATCCAAGTACCTATTGATAATGTTAAGTGAGGACTTACTGTAATCATATAAATGCTGTGGACTAGATGTTTGGCAAGGGAGCTTTTATAACAGTCTATATTTTATAAAGCCTCTTTTCACCTTTTATTTTTCTTCAGTGTCAAGTGATTGTGAGCAGTGTTTTAGTTACCTCCTGGGGTATGTACATTTTAAAGACATGGTAAGATTTACATCTTCAAGGGGCAGAGAAAGAATGCAAGTTTTCACCAAGGAGTTGTAGTATATTTGTCTATTATCAGAAATCTAGAGTAATTATATATATATATATATATATATATATATATATATATATATATATATATTTATATATATATATATATATATATATATATTTTTTTTTTTTTTTTTTTTTTTTTTTTTTTGGCCTTCATTTTCTTATCAACAGGACAGTTCTGTTTCCAAAGTCCTATCTTTTGCAACATCTGCAAGCATTTTGAGATGAATGGGAGAAGTCTGAGGCATGGTATATATAGAGCTGCATTTCTGGTTTTGCAAATACTAGTAAGATAAAGACAGTTGCTTTAATTTTTTAATTATTTTTTATTTAAGTATAGTTGGTATACAATATTATATTATATTAGTTTCACATGTACAATATAGTAATTTGACATTTTTATACCTTACAACATTGCTCTAAATTCCTCACAGAATTGGGTTGTAGCCTCAATGATATTACGGGGCTGAACTGTTCACTTGACTACATTATCTTCAATTTGCTTCTTTGTGTTCAATTAAGACGAAAATCAAAAGATTCCTATATCTAGATTTAGAGTCGTGTGACTTTGGAATGTTTTAGTAAATCCTTCCACAAAAACCTTTAAAATGTTTTTCTTTCCCTCTTGGTACATAGTTTTATTTTAGCTTAGGGGAGAAAAATTCTTTCAAATACCTCATCAGGATTCAGTTGGGACAAATGGTAAATATTCCTGGCATTATTCGACAACCCCTTGCATGCAAGAGGCATCCTCAAAAAAGGTGCAAAAGATATTACCTTTCCAAGATCCAGAGCCACTTCCAAAGATGACCAAAAGAAAGAAAGACTTACATAGTTCCCTTGAGAGCTGGCAATAGTTGGTAGAACCCTAGCCACAAATGATATGCAATCTACATTTTTGTCCAGCCACATATTAGGGGCCCTCAACCTAGTGATTGCCAAGGCAAATTCTCAGGACACAAACAAGAAGACAATATCTTGTCCTTAGAGAAACATAAATTGATTCAAATCTGGCAGCATCAGATCTAACAGATAGAAAGGGGCTCTAAGGAGCTGTACAAGGTGATAGACTTTTAGAGCCAGAAGGGAGCAGGAATGAGGAAGTTACAGGAGGCAGAAAAGCAGGTTGGTTATTGCAAAGTTAGTTTCCTGTAGGGGACTGCAGAGGTCTATCAGGCAGATTACCTAACTAGTGCTCATCAGGTGATTCCTGATTGACTGAGTAGAAATTTAATTCCTGGGGGTACGAAGGCTGTAATTAAGTCATTTTGGTGACGTGGGGCATAATGTAAGTTACTCCATTTTGGGTCTGTTGTCTTGTTTTTAACAGTTGGTACAAACTTTCAAGGAGAGAATTGAATATGCATCAGAATATTTTTAAATGTCCATTTGTTTTTGTTACCAATTATAACTCTAAGATATTATGTTAAAGAAATGACACATAAATTTACAAAGATACACAGGAATATAAGTACCATATACTCATGCTTGCAAAACATTGAAAATGACTGAGCTATCCAAGAATAATAGGTTAGTTAAATATGTTACTAGGTGTCTACAAGATGAGTTACTATAAAGTAATTGCTATCTGTGGTTCAGAAATGTATATTTGAGAAAATATTGCTGAGGGAAAGAGCAGGTTTGAAACATATTCAAACATAGACTGAGAGATAGAAAGTTTTGAACGTAGATACCAAAATCTAACAGAAGCTTCTCTGGTGGTAGGAATATTGATTAGTTTAACACTTCTTTTCCTTGAATTATCTAAGTTTAGTTCAATGCATTCTGATCATGTTGTAAATTTCTAAAAGGGTAAGAAGTAAAAATATGAAAACACTTTTCCATTACTCTTGAGTGGCAATATCAAATTTGACATATAAAACTCAATACTTAGATATTTCTTAAAACTATGACTTGTAATTCATTAGTCAAAATGGCATTTGCAGAATCTAGTGTCCTCTCCAGGGAATCTTGACTCCATATCATGAAAGATTTTCTTATTCTAAGACAAAATTTTTTTTATACCATTTTTCTATCATAATCTTTTTGGTTTGTGTACCTATACTACGTCTTTATTACCCAAGTTAAGATAAGAATAAATATTGATAATTTTATAATTTTTAATATTAGCAGTATTACTGAAAACAATTTCCATTGTATAAATATCATCCCCAGCTAACTGTAACTGATGAAATGTGTGATTTTTTTTTTTTCCACTCAGATTTTGTGTTGTGAAATGAATACTCATGTTTTAACCTACTGTAGGTCAAACAGTTCCAGAAATTCTAGTGAAAACAACATTGGAAAGAAAAATCATAAAAGGAAGCTTGGATTCGGTGACTTTAAAGTATTCTGAGGTAACTGGTATTTGGATATCAGCTTTTCTTTTTTCTTTTTTTTGCAAGCTGAGCCATGAGAGGACAAGTGGGTTGATGTAGCTAACCCTTCTTACACTGAGACTGGTCCTCCATCCTTTGGCTTGCTCAGCACTTGACTTAAGTCAAAGATTCTCATTATGGGTGTGCCTGCTTCTTTGTTGGTAACCTGGCTATCTTTTTTGGTACCTCACTGGTTATAGTGTAGTCTAGTTCATATGTTTAATGCTGAGTTTAAAATGTTTCACAAAATTGAGTCACTGTGTTCTGTTTTATAATATTATGACATTTAAAATTAACTGAAAGTGAACAAAATAATTTATTTTTCTCTATCAAATAAGTAAATGACATACCATTTAAGTCTCTTCTTTGTTGATGCTTGCCCAATTTGTTTTGAGTTATAAATATGACAGAAAAAGAGCATATACAGAAAAATGAGCATAAAGAATAAGGCCATTTGGACTTAGAAGTGTAACTTAAAGTAGAGAGAGTCAATTAATTTCCTGTTGATTCCTTTGTGTCTCCTTCTACATATTGACTGCAAGTATTTGGGCGAAGGGTGATTTTTCCCTAAGATGAAAAAATACCTCTTACTTACTGACTTCTAAGTTGATGATAAACATTTCCCTTTTCAAGAGAAATAGCCAATGAAGTACGGTGAAAAAGGGATTCATACAATGTGAAGTTATAAAAATTTTGGTATAATTCCTTTATCAATTATTGCTAGGCTTGTTTCTTTGAACAGGCTACTCATACTCTCTGACTTTTGTCTTCCTACCCATCAATTGGAGAAAATAATGTGTAACTTATAGTGTTGCAGAAATTAAACAAGTTATTTCATATAAGGACACAAACATAATGCTTGGTATTTAGTCATTGCCTTTCTCTCTAAATGTCTAAATATGCTTGTCAGGAATGAATTTCAAGACATTACCTGTATCATATTCTATATAGCAAGGAATATACAATCTTTTACTTGTTTGGTGTTATATTTAATTTGGAAACTCAGACCTGCTCCTTGGCAGTGTTCCCGGCTAGTTAAACTTTTGGAATTTATCTCTTTTGGTTTCCTGAGGCCCTGATCTTCCTCATCCTGTGATCAGAGGCAAGTTCTTTGACCTTTACAAGTCTAATTTTGCTTAGGCAATATGAGAATAATGTATCATTTAAAGGGAAATGGAGATTTAAATGAGATAATCAATGTGTAGGGGTTTATAAAGTGTTATGTAATTATACTGCCATGTTGTTGCTGTCATATTTAATTCTTACATCTGCTAAGAGACTTATCAGATTCATCGGAATTGAAAGAACATGTTTCAAGTCATACAATTTACAGAGTGAAGCATAAAAGAAAGAAGTAAATTGAGCTGCCAAATAGCATGCTAGTGAGTAATTGAGCAAAGCCAATTGATGGAACCCTACAAATCACATCATTTAAGACAGCGGATCACTGAAGGCCAGTGGGTCCAAACAGTGGCATCCTGGTGCCAGCTTGTACTGCCTCTCAGTAGCTGATAGTTCCCATCTCTTTCCAATTCCAAATTCAGTGACCATATTGGTAGCTTGAAATTGATCATGATAGACTGTTTCACCAAGGAAATTGGGACACTGCAGATTAGGAATTGTTTTGTTTGGAGACTCGAACAAAAGCCCTGTCTGTGTGTCCATGCGAGAGTTAGCATGGAGGGTTGATAAAATCTACTGGCTGTATTTGTATACAGTAAGATCAATTGAGAAAGTAAACTTTTTTCTAACTTTAAGACCTGTGTTGTTCCTGACAAGATGAGTTCTTTCATATCATATCTTGAAATGGAGGATGCAGCCAAACACGTGATATTGTGGAGTTGCTTAAACTGTTCTTAGATAATCTAATTGTCACATAAAAGCTTTAAAGAGTGACTGTTGCCACAGTAATTGGTATTTAGTACTTATGCTTTATTTGACACCAAAGAATTTTCTTTTTACTTTGTTTGTGTATCTAGCATATTTTTTAGACTTGGAGGTATAATTTAGACTGCTTGTTACCTCAATGACAATGCAATTTGTTTCTAATTCGTCAGGGCTTGTGAATTTTTATGTTTGAATTTATAAATGTAAGATGCTTCTAGTGAAACAAATACAAGGGCTAAATTTACATTTATTTTATTTCTTTATATTCTCCTACAGTGCCACTGTCTAACTTTACTTTATCATTAACAGACCTCAGAACACTGACAGCATAAATAGAAATTATTTCACAGCTAAGATAGCAATCAGAAAATTTATTCCTATTTAAATGGGAATTATTTTGAATCAGTTATGTATATTTAATAATGGCATATCACTTTAAGTGATAGGAATGAACTTTGTGTTCTTTCCTAAGTGTTGAATCATATTCTCCTAGTCCAAAGTAACTCCCTGGTCCTAAGTTAGACAGACACCTTTACAATATAAGCTTAAAAATATGTTTTAGGGTTGTGAGCAACAATTCATTAACAAAAGCAGTTGTTTTATTAGGTACATGTAAAAATAACATTCACTCATAAAATATATGTACTTAGTGATTATTACATGCTGTGCTGATAACCTCTATTATTTGAGAGTTCATAATACATGTTTTGTAAATATTTAAGGAAGCAGGATGGAAGAATGTCAGGGTTCTCCAGAGAAACAATAGTATGTGTAACAGACATTTATTTTAAGGAATTAACTCATGTGATTGTGGAGGCTGGTAAATCTATAAAATAGGCTGAGAGGCTAGAGACCCAGGGAAGAGTGAAAGTTCAAATCTGAAGTGCATCTGCTGGCAGAATTTCTTCTTTCAATGAGGTCAGTAATTTTTCTATTAAGGTTTGCAACTGAGAATGAGAGCCATCCACACAATGGAGGGTGCTATGTTTTACTCAAATACCTACACAAAATATCTAGAATAATGCTTGACCAAATATCTGGGTACTGTGGCCTAGCCAAGTTGACACATAAAATTTACCATCACAGGAGGCAAAACTGATATACAAAAAAATAAAGAAAGGAACATATTTGGTTAATTGATCAAAAGTATGGATTATAAATATATACAAATAATATAGGCACTGATAGAAAATAAATAGCACTCAGAATTGGATCTTAGGGTGTAGGTGGGAGTCTAACATAAAAGGTAAGGATATCTTGTGTGAGATAAACTGTTAGTAATGTTAAGTGTGTGAAAATATTTTGCAATTATTCCATTAAGGTATTACCTTGTCTGGGTAGGTACTACCGTGTTTCCCCGAAAATAAGACCAGGTCTTATATTAAGTTTTGCTCCAAAAGATGCATTAGGGTTATGTTCAGGGGATGCCATCCTGAAAAATCATGCTAGGGTTTATTTTCCAGTTAGGTCTTATTTTTGGGGAAACACGGTACCTGGGACCCCCCCAAAGGCAAACCTACGATTGAAGTGAAGTCAGAAATGTAAGTTTGAGAAAGGGTCTATCAGCTTTGAAAGATATGATTAATTTAAGGACAAACATTAACTATGGCCAGAAAGATCAGATTCACTGTCCTATTAACATTAACTTCCTGCAAAATTGAATGGATGCTTATGTCATGTGGGGTGGCCTGCGGGGCCTCTGGTCCCGCTCCCCACATAAGAACGGAGGATATGGCTAGTCCAAAAAGGAACACCCATGGAGCCATAGATAGGGGAATCATGCCACTATATTCTCTCTGGCGGCCAGGCAAGACACACGCAGTAGTAGCCACACGATCCACAGTCCACCATTCACTCATCTGCCTGCCAACCAGCCAACAAATCATCGGCAGCCCCGCAGTTACATCAGTAGCCAATTGGCTAACCAGTTACAGCTGATGGCCAACCAATCACAGTTGATGGTCATTCACTACCTGAGCCAGCACCTCCCCTTGTGAGGCCTAGAGCCTGGAAACTGCTCTCTGGGACTCTGTCCCCACACTTATTTTTTTATTTAACAGATGAGAGCTGCCTCTACTAGCAGTATAAACAGTTAACAGCAAGTTTCTTAACAGCAGAAAGAGATTCTATTAATTCATCTATGAATTGGCAATATTTGCCTCATGGCTATTATAAAATTATTGATTGTGTATGATGTTCTATACATTGTGCTATATGCTAAAAAGACAGGAACAAAAAAGATAATATATTTATAGTTTATAGTCAAACCATTAAAATATATGCTGTAACATAAAAGTACCTCATAGACAATAAACAGAAGGTAGCTATTATTGATACAAATTCTCTTAATTTCTTTTTTCATTCAGTACATAGACATACAAATACAATCTGTAATACTTTCCTCCTTGACCTCCTTTAGTTGTCAGTTTCAAAGTTACTCTTCAAAGTACAAAAATATCTTCAAGCTAAATAGTCCTATTGCAGAATCAAACCTGATGAAAAACACAAAGCCTGACATTGATTTAATACCCTATCTTGCCCTTGGGTGTATGAATCACATTGCAGTGTATTTTAGAAAATCATGTAGCACATTTATGATTCAGAGGCTTTGGAGAGAGGTTGTCACAGATGAGCAAATGTGATTCAAATAATGCAAACTGTAGGAATGACTGCGTAGAGAACGTGTCCTAGAGATTTCTCATTCAGACAGATTGTATTCTCTTGGAACACAGCATGTGGAAACTTCAACCCCCAGCAGCGTATGAAAAACATGCTGCTCCTTTTCAGGTATAGCTTAAATTTCTCCCCTGTGGTTTGGCTGCACAAGGGACACTGAACATTGAAGAAAACGTTCACCTTAAGCATTTGTTGATAAGCTTGTTTTTTCCCTTGACAGTTATTGTGGGTTTCCTATGGATACAATATAATCAGGTGAGACTTTAATTCCCATGCTGTTGGCATTTTCCAAGGCTACTTCAATTAGGAATACAACTACCAATTGCATCATATACAATATATGTACCTGAGAAAGTGATGCCCTGGCCAGTTGCTCATATGTAAAATTCACCAATGTCCTTACAATTTAAAATTTCTCTCCCTGGATGCAGATGAGGATTACTGCAGACTCCGGAGCATGTTGTGCCTGCATGTACTTACCCTTAAGAGTTTAAGTCAAACCCTGAGGATTTGTCTCCTGGAGACAAATCTCTCTTCCGTTTGGGTTGTTCTATTTACTTGAGAGTAGTGATGAGAATTTTGCTATGGAAAATGGATGGGATAATAATGCTGTGCACTAGGAATGCTCTCTCGTGGCATATTTTACATGCATGCATAATAGCATAGACGTTAACAGTATTAGCTTTAAAACAGTATTGGATTTGAATCATATAGTTATATGTTTAAATCTTGACTCTAACCATTGGCAGCTCTGAAAAATCTGCCAACTTATTTAACATTTCTGAGTAAACTATCCTAATGTTGTTGTGTTAAATTATTGTATGTAACAAGAATTTAGAACTATGCCTTCAATAGAGTATGTGTTCACAAAATAATAGATATTCGTTGATTAGTTCTGGGGCATTAAAGGGTGAGGAGAAAACAATATTGATTTTATCAGTGACTATATATCTAAAACTATAACAGGACTACAGAGAGTTTATTTAGGAAGGTTTTGTTGGAATTGGATGTGAGAAGCCTGGGATTCAGATCAGAATTATATAGTTCTTATAGGCAGAGTGTATTATTTCATATAGGTAATGCAAAATGAAAACCTTTTTAGCCTTGGTTTCTTTGTGGTAATTTTGCAAAGAAGTAGTTCAGGAAATTGGGTATTTCATTTCCCTCAATGTTTTATTTAAAATATTATCTAAATTACTGTGGATATCCATATAAGTGTGATTTACATACGTGAATGCCTACAGTGAGTCATGTCATCTTCCAAATCATATATAACAAGTGTTTATTTGCATACACTGTAGAAAAAGTACTTCCAGAATGGGAGAGTAAGGACTTCTAAAAATCTTCTCCTCCATAAATGCAACGAGCACAAGAACAAAAATTGTGAAAATCAACTTTTTCCAGAACTCTGGAAATAATCCCAAAATTTGCAACAATCTGAAGAATTTACAAGAAAAAAGGTCTGGATTATGGTAAGAACAGTAAGCATTATGGCATTACAACTTGCCCTATTCCTATCTTTGTAGCTCAGTAGGAACTGTTAAGACCTACAGCCACTCCACTATGATAGCTATGAAAACCAATCTTCCAGCACTCAGTCATTGGAAGAGTTAGAATGGATTTGGAGCTCCCTCCCAGAGACATGTCACTCTTTGACTGACCTTGGAAAGGTCCATTCTCTGATTGGATCTGACTCAGAGATCTCTCTTTGGAACAGTCTCAACATAAGGGCATATTTAGAAAATGATTAGTGGAAATTATTTAACAAGAGACTGACATAAAAAATTAGAAGGATAAATTGGAGAATCAGATATCCAATGGGGCTCTGCAAACTTCCTATGTATTTCTGGGAATAGAGAAGGTTCACATGTACATTCACTGTTTTCTACATGCCCAGGAGAGAGCCTATATTCTCACATCTGTATGACTTGAGGCTCTGCACAACCAGAAAGGTTAGATTAAGGCAGAGTTGTCTGGAGGAGCAGTGAAAGCATGCCTCAAGACACATGGACAGCACTTTAGAAAGGCTAGGGGATGTTGTTTCAAGACATTTAAGCAAATCTCTGTTTAATAGTCTGTTTCTCACTAACATAATAGAAGAGACTTCTACAATTGCACGTGAAAAAGATTACAGACTTCACAGAATTATTTCAGGAAAGTCATTAAAGAAATAACAACCATCAATAGTAGCAAATGTGGGGGTGATTGCTTTGATTTGCACAGTTGCACATTATATATTTGAAACTGTCCAGTTTAAGAAAGAAAGGAAAACATATACAAAAAGAATCAGGAAAAGTATGCCACATAACGAAAAAGGCAGTAAATAGAAACTGATCCTGAAGAAGGAATACTTTTGAATTACTACTAACTCACTTAAAATTAGCTGTTATAAATAAATACATGAAAAGAACCAAATGAACCATGTCTTAATAACTATGGGAAGTTTAAAATGATGTAGAACTAAATAGAGTAACAATAAAGAGAGACAGACTTTATAAAAAACATTTCTGGAGTTGGAAAGTAGAATAATTGAAATAGCTGTACTAGAGGGACTCAATTATAGATTAGAACTGAAAGAAGAATCAGTTAATGTAAAGATAGAACAATTGAGGGTACCCCTTCTGAGGAACAGAAAAATAGAAAAAAAACAAAAACAAAAACCAACAACAAAAAAACAAACTTTGCACATAAAAGAACTCAACCAACTCCAAGTAGGATAAACTTAAAGAAATCCACTTAGATACATCATAGTCAAAGTGTTGAAAACAAAAGACAAAGAATCTTGAAAGAAGCAAGGGAGAAATGATTTATCAAACAAGGTATCTTCAATAGATTAATTGCTAACTTGTCAGGAACTCTGGAAGCCAATAGGCAGTGGAGTAACATATTCAAAGTGCTGAAAGAATGACTATCAACAAATACTTCTATATCTGGAAAAAATATGCTTCAAAAATAAATGGAAACTTCCAAGATAAACAAAAAACA
The DNA here is from genome assembly GCF_036562045.2 of Rhinolophus sinicus. Classification (NCBI taxonomy): domain Eukaryota; kingdom Metazoa; phylum Chordata; class Mammalia; order Chiroptera; family Rhinolophidae; genus Rhinolophus; species Rhinolophus sinicus. The sequence goes on along the minus strand of NC_133756.1, from coordinate 100,640,106 downwards.
AACAAACAAACAAAAAAAGAAAAAAAGAATAAAGAATTTGTCAATAAAATCCTGACCTACAAAAAAATATTAAATAAGTCCATTAGATTGAAATGAAGTATAGAGCACTGCTAAAAATAGCCACATAGGTAAACATTAATATAAGAGTATAAATGGATCTTTGTTGTAACTGTTTTTTCCTTATCTGATTTAAAAGATGATTGCATAAAATAAATACTCAATTGCATTAAAAAATACTGGATCTATAATGTATGAAGATGTAATTTTTACCACAAATTACAGAAAAGGGAAAAAGAACACATATTGGAGCAAAGTTTTTGTGTACTATTGGAATTCACTTGGTGTTAACCTCAATTAAATGGATTAAAGTTAAGATGATAATTGTAATTCCTATAGCAACAATGAAGAAAATATGTATTAAAATAATCAGAATAGGAATTAAAACATAGAACCTGTACAAGCAAATGAAGATAAGACACTATCAGCAGAAAAAGGACTATTATATCTATGAGATGGTTTATACAAACGTTATGGTAACCATGAACAAAAATCTAGAGCAGAGATATGAAACATGAAAAAATAAAACTGAGAAAAATATCATAGAAAACCACCAAACTAAAATGACAGAAACACAAGGTAAAAGAAACAGTGCAGACATAATCAGAAAACAAAAGATTAAAGTGGCAATATAAGTCCTCATATGTAAATAATTATCATAAATGTAAATGGACTGAACTCACCAAACAAAAGGGAGACTGGCTGGTTAGCTTAAAAAACATAGCTACATGTTGCTTTCAAGAGACTCATCTAAGCTCTGAAGACAAACATAGGCTCATAGTAAAGGGGTGGAGGATAGTTCTTGAAGCAAATTACAGCCAAAAAGCAGGTGTAATCATACTTACCTCAGACAAAATAGACTTCAAGCCAAAAATGCTAACAAGATACAAAATGGGAATTATATTATGATACAAGTGATAGTCTATCAGAGACTGAATCATAAATAAATAGAAATCTGAATAGACTGATCACTAGTAAGGAGATTGAGAGATTGAAACAATAATCAAAACTACTCAACAAACAAAAGTCCAGGACTATATTGTTTCACTGGTAAATTCTACCAGGCATTCAAAGATGTAGTTACCTATCCTTCTCAAACATTTCCAAAAATTGAAGAGAAGAAATGTGTAATTAATTTTACAAGGCCAACATTACCCTGATAACAAAACCAGAAAAGAACAATACACTCATGCACAGAGTTACAGGCCAATATTTTTCATGAACATAGATGCAAAAATCCTCAACAAATCAGTAAACAAAATACAACAATACAAGGATCATAAACTTGATCAAATGGGATTTATTTCAGGTATTCAAGGATATTCAACATTCATAAATCAATCAATGTGATATACCACATAACAAAATAAAGGATAAACACACGACCCTCTTGCTAGATACAAAACAGCATTTCACAAGATTCAATAGACATTTATGATAAAAAAAACAAAAACAAGAAAACAAACAAACAAACAAACAAAAAACAAAAAAAACACGCACACACAAAAAAAAACCTCTCAAAAAAATGGGTATAGAAGAAAACTGCCTCAATATAATAAAGGTCATACATGACAAACACACAGCTAACATTATACTCAATTGTGAATAACTAAAAGCTTTTCCTCTAAGATCAAGAACTAGACAAGGATGTCCACTCTCACTGCTTTTATTCAACATAGTATTGAAAAATCCCAGACAGAGCAATCAGGCAAGAAAAGAAATAAAAGTCATTTAAATTTGAAAGGAAGAAGTAAAAGTGTCACTGTTTGTGGATGACATAATTTTATATATATAAAACCCCAAAAACTCCACAAAGGAAACTATTAGAAATAATAATACAGAAAGTTTCAGGGTACCAAATTACTGTAAATAATCTGTTGCATTTCTGTGCACTAAGAATAAATTATTAGAAAGAGAAATTAAGAAAACATTCCCATTTACAATTCCAACAAAAATCACAAAATGCCTAGGAATAAATTTAAGCAAGGAGGCAAAAAAATCAATACACTGAAAACTATAAAACATTGTTGAAAGAAATTAGCTTTGTGCAGTGGCAGTATCGTAGCCAATGAGATTTATCCGAGGCGACATTATGGCTAATTGAAAGAAATTGAAGTAACAAACAAAGAAATGGAAATATGTTTCATGCTGATGGATTGGAAAATTTAACATTGTTAAAATGTCCATATTACCTAGAGCAATCGATAGATTCAATGCAATCCCTATCAAAATCCCAATAGCATTTTTCACAGAAATAGAAAAACAATCCTAAAATTTGTATGGAACTATAAGACCCTGAATAGCCAAAGAAATCCTGAGGAAAAACAGAATAAAGCTAATTATAACAAAGGAACAAAGAACATATAATGAAGAAAAGAAAGTCTCTTCCTTAAATAGTGCTGGGAAAACTAGGCAGCCACATGCAAAAGAATAAAACTAGACTATCTTACATCATACACAAAAACTAACTCAACGTGGGTTAAACACTTGAATGTAAGACCTGAAACCATAAACTACATAGAAGAGAACATAGGTGGTAATCAACTTGACATCAGTCTTATTGATGTTTTTTTGTGGATTTGACTCCAAAGGCAAGTGAAACAAAATAAAATAAATAAATAAATAAATAAATCAGACTACATCAAACTAAAAAGCTTCTGCACAGCAAAGGAAACTATTAACAAAACAAAAAGACAAAGTATCAACTGGGAAAAAAATATTTTCAAATCATATATCCAATATTGGGTTAATATCCAAAATACATGAAGAACTTATAAAACTCAATAGAAAAAAATAAAAATAACAAAAACAAAAACAAAAAGAAAACAAAAAAAATCTGATTTAAAAATTGGCAGATAATCTGAACAGATATTTTTCCAAAGAAGATGTACCCATGGCCAAAAGATACATGAAAAGATGTTCAGAATCACTAATCATCAGGGAAATGCAAATGACCACATGAAATATTACCTCAAATATTTTAGAATGGCTATCAATAAGAAGACAAGAAATACATGTCAGAGAAGATACAGAGAAAGGGGAATGCTTATACAATGTTGGTGGGAATGTAAATTGGCATAGCCACTGTAGAAAACAGTATGGAGATTTCTCAAAAAATTAAGAATAGATCCACCATATTATTCATCTATTCCACTTTGGGTATTTTTCCAAAGAATATAAAAGCACTACTTTGAAAGATATATGCATCCCTCTGTTCATTGTAGCATAAATTGCAATAGCCAAGATATAAAAGCAACCTAAGTGCCCATTGATAGATGAATGGATAGAGCAGATTTGGTACACATAGACACATATACACACACACACACACACACACACACACACACACACACACACTAGAATACTAGTCAGCCATTAAAAATATGAAATCTTGCCATTTGCAACAACATGGATGGACCATGAGGGTATTATGGTAAATGAAAAAGTAGATGGAGAAAGACAAATACTGTGTGATTTCACTCATCTGTGGTAAAAACAAGCAAAGAAACAAAAACAAACTCATAGCAGACAACAGATTGGGGATTACCAGAAAAATGGAATAGAGGGAGGGTGAAATGAGTAAAGGGTTAATTATATGGTGATGGATGAAAATTAGACTTTTCACAGTGAGCACAATGTAGTGTATACAAACGTCAAATCATAATTTTGTATATCTGAAACTTACATAATATTGTAAACCAATGTTATCTTAATCAAAAAATAGTAATTTTAATAGTACTCAAAACTCATCACTTCATACTTATTTTACTATTATCTATGCTCTTGAGGTATTTAAATCTCCATAATAAAAATACTGTATAAATGTGTTACTGTACATCTCTAATTAACTGCATTGGTTGGCATCATAATCTTAAATTTAAATTGGACCCAGTTGGAATATTCACATCATGGAAATTGCTAAATATGACAAAGACTCTACTGTGTTGATCTTCTATGCTTAACAAAGTGATGGAGAAAATATAAATAATTCAGATTAAACTTAAATAGGTGTTGTGTCTGTATTGACCACATTGTGAGTGGCACAAAAAATGAGAACATATTCTTCTATTACTTGGAAGTATCAGATTTTCTGATTTAATGTACACACCACTATAAGTCTTAAAGATAAGGAGACTGAGACCTAGAGCATTCAGTAACATGCCCATTGTCCCATGGACTATGAATAAGGTAGACAGAATTTGAATATCAATCCCTATTCTCTTAAATCACAATACATTTTATTTCAGCCTTCTTATAATGTTTTAAAAAGACAATGAAGCAGACATAGATTGTGATTGTGGGAAAAGAGCATACATAAGAGCCAAAAATAACAAAAACACTTAAGTGACTTATGAATATCTGATTTATAAAAAACCTGATTAATGAACATCTGATTCAACATAGAAGTTACTTAGGTCTTTGACAAATGAATGAAATGACTATATATATATATATGTATATGTATATGTATATGTATATGTATATGTATATGTATATGTATATGTATATGTATATGTATATGTATATGGTTTCATGCTTGTCTTAATAATTAATGTAAAAGAAAATACTAAGCAATATTCATATTGCAAATTCACTTTATCATGATTTGTAACCATGGGTTACCAACAAATACACAAATTTGACAGAAAGCCAACAAAAACATTCTGTGAGAATCAACAGTCTATATGCAGTTCACAATAAATCGTGTACTTTAGTGACATCTCAAAGTTGCACACTACAATGTCTGACAATTACATTTGTGAACTTGCCACCGTGTGCTTACTTTGGCAGCACTGTACAAACAGCATGATAAGGTTTCATAACCTTGGTATATCAGTGTCTTAAAGCTGTGTTCCTGTTGACGTGTGGCGGTGTCTTGCTCAGTGGCATTCATTATTGTTGTTGCGTGTTTTTGTGTGCCAACATGAGAATGTCTGAGCTTGAATTAGAGCACCGAACAAATGTTAAATTTGTTGTCAAACTTGGCAAGAGTGGAAATGAATTCAGGGACATATTAGTCCAAGTTTATGGGGATAATGCCATGAAGATAATGGCAGTGTACAAATGGATTAAACATTTTTCTGAGGGGAAAGAATGCGTCACTGAAGGAGAGAGGTCAGGGCAGTCAGTAATGAGCAAAACTGACAAAAACATTGCCACGATTCATGGAATTGTGCATTAAAATCGTTGGCTGACTGTGAGAAGCATAGCACACCAAGTAAACATGAATAGAGAAACCATTAGGAAAATCTTAAATGAAAACCTTGGCATGAGAAAAGTGTGTGCAAAAATGGTCCTGAAGGAGCTCTTGTATCACGATAATGCACCAGTTCACATGGCAGTTTGAGGAAGTTTTTAGCCAGTAAACAAATAACTGTATTGGAACACCTTCCCTACTCACCTGATCTGGCTCCCAGTGACTTCTTTCTTTACCTAAAGATAAAGGAAATATTGAAAAGAAGACATTTTGATGACATTCAGGACATCAAGGGTAATATGACAACAGCTGTGATGGCCATTCCAGAAAGAATTCAAAAATTGCTTTGAAGAGTGGACTAGGTGCTGGCATCGGTGCATAGCTTCCCAAGGGGAATACTTCGAAGGTGACCATAGTGACATTTGGCAATGAGGTATGTAGCATTTTTCTAGGATGAGTTTGCAAACAAGTCATATATAGTGAGCCAATTTATAATAAATTTAATATGTATATTGAATTTTGGAGATTTAGTTGGTAACCTTTTACCAACACACTGCTCTTCCCTCACTAAATATTTGTCTAAGTATAGCAATGTTATATCCTTTAATTCTCTGTCTCACTGCCCGTGTGTGTGTGTGTGTGTGTGTGTGTGTGTGTGTGTGTGTGTGTGTGTGTGCATGCATCCTTATATATATATATCTCTAGTTGATAGCTTCTTCTCACTGCCTGACTCTTTTATTAATGCTGGTCCCTACCTGTACAGTCTTTCTATAAACTCCATACTTACTCACCCTCCCTACCAATTGTTTCCTTAAATTCTCCTCATGACCCCTACATCCCATTCTGCACAATAGCTAGACTGCACCTTTCTAATTATAAATCAGACTCGTCACCTCCTGTTTAAAATTCTCCATTGTCTTCTCTGCACACGTAGAATAAAAAAACAAACTCCTCCTCGGCTCATCGGGCTCAGTATAATCTGGCTCCTTGTTCTCCAGCCCTGTCTTACTTTCCTTCTCCCCTTCTTCCCTGGTTTCTTGTTCAGTCATATATAGCTTGCTCCCTGTGCAATCACACAGGGCTCCGTGCTCAGAAGGCTCTCACTGTGGTTTAATCATCTGCTGTTGCAGTCTTGTCAGTCTTAATACTTTTCAACAAGGGGCTCCACATTTCATTTTACATCAGAACCTGCTAAATATTAATGTGGCCGTTCTCATGCTTTACCCATGCCAGCCTTATTTCTTTTCCTCGACTGGGACACAGTCTTAGGACTGTGGCCATCCACATTTACTCTTCCTAGAAAGCTTTACCCTGAGTAATATGCCAACATGTTTATTTTTGTCATTCAAGTCTCAGCTCCATAGCAACACTTTTTGGAAGTCTTACCTATCACCCAGTGTAAAGAGGCAGCTCCTCAATAGTTATAATCCATCACTCTTTTTTTTATTGTATTCATAATATTTACCCTTTGCTGAAATGATCTTGTTCCTTTAATGGTTTACTTGATTATTATCTATCCTTTCTCATTAGAATTTTAACTGAATAACAGCAGAGTATTTATCTATGGTATTAGCACTCTACTAGCAGAAGCTGGAACACCATCTAGCACATAGCAGCCATTCAATAAATATCTTCCAAATACATGAATTAATCCATTCCTTTCTATCATCTCCCATGACACAACTCTAGTTTTCCTCATTTGAAAACCTTTCCATTTGTGGCATCGCTGGGCTCCTCTCACACCAGTCACTGAACTTATCCTTCAGTATTTGTTGTTATGTAATGTGCCCTCCCCTTTTTTTCATCTAGTTGTAAACTTTGTTTTCTTAGTGATGTTATAAGACAATAAATAAGGCTGGAGAGGAAATTTGCCATGGTTTTGAAGAACAATGGCATTCAAATTCTGGTTTTCCTACATATAGCCCTTGTAAGAGTGGGCATGTTACTTAATTATTCCAGGCCTTACTTTCTTTATCTATTAAACTTATAAGTCTTGCATAGGTTATATGAGAAAATGTGTAAAAAGAACTTAAGAGAGAATTAATGGACAGAAACTCCTCAATACATGTCAGCAGTAATTCTTACTACATTTTTTTTTTTAATTACTGGAATCACAACTATCGATGATACCTGAATATTGTCACTCACACGTATGTTGTATCTGACTGACAAGATACATACATCTCTATCTGTGTGTGTGTATTAGCACATTAATATTGAACTATTTGTTTCCATTTTGTTTGTCAATGTGTTCTATAGACATATATCCAAATTATATTTTAATTCTCAGAAGTTGAAACAGCATCCAGCTCCAGTATTTCTTGTAATTCTGCTTGCTGACATTCCACTTTTGTCATGAAAATCTGTCACCCTTGAGTTTGAGTTTCATATTACACTCAATGATATTTGCATATGGCATACAAATATTCTGTAACAGTAATATTCTGTGAAGACATTTTTAAATCTCTATTTTTGAGACAATCTTTTGCACCAGTAAGAAAAAAACAAATAAACAAAAACAAAAACATCAACTGGGGTTTCTAGCAATGACTATTGACAAAGATGCCATAACATTTTTTAAAAGGAATGGAAGAGCAGAGTTGAAATGCTGACAGCATAGTTTATTGTAAATGCCTGAATCAGAGCAAACAACCAGTGAAAGGTCAACATAACAGCCCATTGATCTGTACAAGCACATTTGCTAAACCTAGTAATAAATTCCCCCATGAGCCACACCAGCAATTCCTTCAAATATTTGTGATATCTTTCTGTATGAGGCGGCTGACCAGAAAGTATATCAGAATTTATCCTTTATCAATGTTAGCACAATGTCAATAAACTATGGGCCATCATAAGGATTTTTTTAAACATTCTTATTCCTATAAATTTAATTTTATTGAACCCACATTTTGAGCACATACATGTCAGTCAATGATCTATGTCCTGTGGAAATAGTAACTAACAGTACCACTAATAATATATTTTCATTAAGAAGTTCAGTCTATTTAGGGAGAAATTATATGAAATCGTGACAATTGCTATTCTAGAAATATGCAATGACTGCTACTGAAAAACTTAGTTAATCTAATTTTTTCTCTTTTTATGGGGGTGTGTTTTTGGAGCTTGTGAATATTTTACAGAAGAAATTACTTTTGAGCTAGTCTTTTAAATATAAGTAGGAAAACAAAACAAAACACACACACAGAAATAAACTTAACCCAAAAGAGGGTAGGGCACACTGAATAAAGAAGAGAAAATAAAGATACACTGTCAAGAAAATGGAAGGTTACTTAAAGGCTGGCAGGACTGTGGTAGAGAAATACTATAGGAACTCCAAGGTCCATGCTATATTAACCCCTCTTTTATTAAGCTGTTCCATAATATTAATTAGCAGAAGTTAATGAATAAAGATGTGAAAGGCAACCAGAACAGATAACAAAGTCGCAAACCTTTACTACCCAAGCATGAATAATTCTCATATCCAGTTTACCTTAGATAGAAAACTTTGAGGATCAGGTGAAGATTTTACCATATGTTAAATATATGGTATACATTTTTGGTTATTGGTAGGGTTGTTACATAAAATATAGGACACAGTTAAAATTAAATTTCTTTTTAACTTTTAATATGTCCCAAGTGTTATCTAAACCTTTATTATCCTATAGGTAATGTTACATTTTATTCCTCTAGCTGCTTTTAATAATTTATCTTACCATAGTTTTCTATAATTTGACTATGATGTGATTGGAGTGATTTATTTCTGTTTATTATAATTTACTTTGGATTTGGTCTACACTGATTGTTTCTTCTACCGTACTTATTCTGTATATCCTCTACATTGTAATTTTATTTTAGAGATTGTACCTTTACCTCTAGAAACATGGGTATAAAGGATACGGATATCTAGAAAGTATCAGGAAGAAATTAGGATGTATTTCTAGTACCACACCAACTGGCTTCTATGTATTATGAATATTCGTTATTATAAAATCCTAGTGGTCACTGAATCCCAAAGCATTTTGCCTGATAATTATGGCTAGTGCTCCTCAAACAACAGTGTTAAAAACTCTATGAAGACTTTTAACATTGAAGACTCACCTTAACAATTAATGCTGAAATGTATAGGCATATGTTTGCACACATATACACAAAAATACAGCCATATGTATGGGCACACATGCATATACACACACAAAATATATTTTCTTCTCTAGTATGACTATGTACTCCTCACAGTGTAGCATGTTGTAATATAGTTTTTTTCTTTTTTTTTTTTTTTAATGCTGTGTTGACCTAGTTTTGAGGCCCTGACTAAACGCCAATCAGTTCTCTTTATTGAGAATCCAATTAAGTCCACACCCACATGTTCTCTCACACTCTAGTATGCTAAACACTTGCCCCAATCACCTCAGGACCAGGTTCCAGAAATCCAAACTAAGCTAATCCTAATCCTGCTTGCTCTGACTCACCCTTTACTTCCTGAAAAAACAAACAAACAAAACAAACAAACAAACAAACAAAACGATAAAAGCGCTTGTCCACAGTGACCCTCTTTACCTCTGCCTCGTGTGACTGGTCTCTGTGCTTCCCGAGTGTGTCTGTGTGGCATCCTATGTTCTTTTTAGCCAACTGTAAGTATAACAAAACCTGTAAAAGTTTTTCCAGTTTCTCCCTCTTGACCAGCATCTAGCCTCAGCATACCTCACCAAAGGAAACATGAGTAAAACTCATGCCAAGTGTAATCTTTATCCTAGGCTTTGAATCATTATAACCAGGGAAGTAATCAAAGTTCCAAACTTTGAAATCATACTTTTAATTAAAAAAAAGTACAAAAAAACTAAAAAGTACCATGCTCTTATAATACATATTTTTTCACTTTATGCATTTTTACTTGCCTATTAAACATGAAGGTATATGTAGCAAAGTACGGTCATGCATTTCCCTTATCTAAAGCAGAAAAATGACTATTTTCAGAGTCTCTGAAGGATACATTTCAGTATAGGATCAATAAAGAATTTGGTCTACTTTGTTAAGTAGAAAGGCGTTGACTCTAGTTTTTGAAGTAAATAGGATATACATCAGAAAATTAGAGGCTTACAAAACTTTAGAGGGATAGAGGTAGTGAAGATAAAGGAGGTAAAGAAAGTAACATCTAGCATTCAGAAATTCAGGAAAAACAGAAATTGCAGACATCACTTCTGATGAACTGTCTGTAGCACCAAAGTGCATAATTTGGCACAGGATGTTCAAAGCTACTTGCAAAAAACTGTTATGGTGTCTGCTGAAGCTGTCACATTCTTGCCAAACCTATAGCAGAAATAATGGTTTCTGTTTATCTTTCAAAACTTGTAGGGAACACTTTTCACTGGCAATTTCAAATTTGAAACCCTGATAGCAGGGTTTCTTAAATATGTAGTTTCTTAACTTCCAATCCCTGTGATAGAGAGGAGAACACTGAATTGATATGAGACAGCCTGACCCATTTACCCCTTTCCCTATCAAGCATCCATACACAGTCTCATCAATATTTAACTTAAAAGAACAACGCCAACTAGAGTATTTTTCTTTATAACATGATGAAATTATGCATTGTACAAACTAAGATGTGTTCATCTTCTCCCGGAAAGAAGAGAGACCACAGCACAATCACTGTTTCCATACAAATATGTTGTTATTCATTCCACACATTTTTCAGTCAAAATCTGCCTTTGGTTTTCTAGACTTATGATTTTAAGCCTCACTAGAGCACCTTATATAAAATAGTAGGGGGAAGAGGAGAATAAATGTGGTTAATATATACAAATGAATGTACAAAACATGGAAGAAAATATGCTTAGTTACTATAAATCTTGTTTGAAATTGTTAGTGAAGTCATGATTGTTAGTACATGCTTTCATCCATTACCTTCTTAGCTGATTTGGGTTCTTTATTTTAGAAGATGATCAAAAAATCTCATTTCTGGAGAATCTGAGTCAAGGTATAGATTCCTAATATTTTTCTGTTAATTACTACCTCCCTTAGTTTCATTATTGCACGCTACAGGGATATGAAAATGTTCCCTCTCTAGATTCCAGACATAGCCCTCATCACAATTATAAAGCAGTTCACATACTTCTACTTGATAACCAGGTTTAATATTCTCAAGGCACAGCTTTTTGCCATTTATTTCAATGGCATAAAGAGCTAAAATTGACTAGCAATCAGGCCTATTATCCAGTTCAATGGAAATATTGTATGCATTGAGGTAGACGCATCCTTTGCTGGCTACTAGCATGCATTAACTAACAGAGTTAAGGATGAAAGGAAAATGTTTGTGATTGTGTTGTTGGGCAATAATTCAAAGAAGCAGTCAGATTTCACTCTCTACTTTCTGAACTTGCGTAATTTAACTAAGGACAGATATATCGGTCACTGTTTAAAACATAACACACCTTGAAGGACAGCACCACAAAATTCAAGTTATTGCCTCCCTACACATTCTGTCAGTAAAACTTTAGCATCCTATTACACCATTCTCATAGGTTAGATATTTCTCCATGATTTGGAATATAGTGATATTAGTGGATTCTATTGGTGTATTCATATTATCTCAATTTTTGGTAGTAAAATCCATTCCTTAGTCAAAATAAAAGAAGTATTTTATGCCATGTTAGTAAGTAAGGTTTTCTGTAAAAACACAAATTTTTGTGTCTGGCAGAATTATGTCTGGCAGCTAAGAAAGGCAAATTCATATCAAGAATAATTGCCAGGTCTAGTGACACATTGCAGTCATCTAATTCATAGCCCCAACTACTGCTGTGTGTAGTACCTGGTACTGACCTTCTAGGAAGTCTGACCAGTTTAAAGTCTATTTTGTCTGATATAAGTATATATGGATCAAACACTGTTTTTCTTTTTTTTTTTTCATTGTTCTTGATGTCTCTTTCTTGAAACGTCTTTTTCCATTCCTTCCCTCTCAGTCCATGTGTGTCTTTAAGGCTAAAGTTAGTCTTTTATAGGCAGCATATCTTTGGATCTTTTTTGTTTTTTTCTCATTCAGCCATTCTATGTCTTTTGATTAGATAATTTAATCCATTTATGTTTAATGTCATTATTGATAGGTAAACACTATTGCCATATAATTAATTGCTTTATGGCTCTTTTGTAGATCCTTTTTTCCTTGTCTCTTACGCTGTTCTATTTGTGCATGTGTGTGTGCGTTTCAATGTCTTTTGGTATCAGTCTGTTTTTACTTCTTAATCATGTTCTTTATAATTACTATAGGTTTTTCCCTTGTAGTTACCACAAGGCTTACAAAAAATAATCTTAAAATTATAACTCCCTATTTAAAATTGATAATAACTTCACTTTGATTATATTCCTAAATCTTATACTGTTACTTCTCTTCCTCCTCACATTTTAGGTTAATGATGTTACAGTCTACATTTTTTAAAATACTGTGCTGTATCCAATAACAGATTATTGTAGTTTATGGTTATTTTTATTACATTTGTTTTTCGAGCTTTTACACTTCAGTTTTAAGTGAATTTAGCACCACCATTGCCATATTATATAATATAACTTTGATTATATATTTAATATTACCAGTGAGATTTACACTACCTCATAATGTTAAACAGACTTTAAAATAAAAATGGTAAAAGATACAATAATCATTATATAATCATAAATGGGGCAAAACATCAAGATTACATAACAATTGTAAATATTTATGCGCCCAACATTGGAACACCTAAATATATAAAGCAAAAAATAACAATGCTAAATAGAGAAATAAACAGTAATATAACAATTGTTGGGGACTTTAATACCCCGTGCTCAACAATGGATAGATTACCCAGACAGTCAATGAGGAAGCAGAGGATTTGAAGAACACCATAACCCAAATGAACCTAACATATACATACAAAACCTTCTATTGGACAACATCAGAACATACATTCTTCTCAAGCACACATGGAACATTTTCTAGGATAAACCATAAGTTAGGCCACAGAACAAGTCTTAGTAAATTTATTGAAATAATTCCATGTATATCTTCTCTGACCATTATAATATGAAATTAGAAATCAATAGCATGGAGAAAACTAGAAAACTCATACGAAAATTAAATAATGCTGCTTTGAACAACCAATGGATCAAATGAGAAATTGAAGGGAAAATAAAGAAGTATCCTGAGACAAACAGAAATGGAAACGCAACATACCAATACTTATGGGATGCAGCAAAAGTAGTTCTAAAAGGGAAGTTAATATTATAACAATAAACACCTATATTCAGAAACAAGAAAGATCTCAAATAAGCAACTTAACTCTGTGCTTCAAAGAACTAGAAAAATAGTAAATTAAGGCCAAAGTTAGCAGAAGGAAGAAAATAATGAAGATTAGAGTACAAATAAATAAAATAGTAAATGAAAGAAATTATTACTAAAGTTGAGAGTTGGTTTTTTTTGAAAAGATAAACAAAATTGACAAATTTTACCTAAGCTAACAAAGAGAAAAAGAAAGATGACCCAAACCAACTAAATTATAAATGAAAGAAGAGATAGTACAACCGATAACACAGAAATACAAAGGACCATAAAAGGCTACTATGAAAAACTATACAACCAATAAACTAGAAAACCTAGAAAAAAATGAAAAAAATCTTAGAAACATGCAACCTACCAAGACTGAATTGGGAAGAAATTGGAACAGGTTACTAGTAAGAAGATTGAATCAACAATCAAAAATCTCCAAATGAAAAAAAGCCCAGAACCAGATGGTTTTATTGGTAAATTTTACCAAACTTTGAAAAAAGGATTAATGCCAATCCTTCTGAAACTATTCCAAAAATTCAAAGAGGGAGCACTCTCAAACTCATTGAAAAAGGCCAGCATTACTCTGATACCAACAAAAAAGAACAATATAAGAAATAAAAATTACAGGCCAATATCCCTGATAAATATAGATGTGAAAAATTTTAATAGGATACTAGCAAGTCAAATTCAGCAGTACATTAATAGAATCATTTTTCAAGATGAAGTGGGATTTATCCATGGAATGCAAGTTTGGTTGAACATAAACAAATCAATAAATACGATAAATTGCATTAATAAAATGAAAGACAAAAACATATGATCGTCTAAATAGATGCAAAAAAAAGCATTAATTAAACATTTATTTGTAATAAAAACTCTTAACAAATTAGATATAGAAGGAACATACTTCAACATAATAAAGACCATATATGAAAAGCCCACAGCTGATATCATACTCAATGGTGAAAGCTTGAAAGCATTTCTTCCAAGATCAGGAGGAATACAAGGGTGCCCATTCTCCCCACTCCCATTCAACACAGTACTGGAAGTCCTAGGTAGAGCAATCATGCAAGAAAAAAGAAATTAAAATATCAGAATTGGAAAGAAGTGAAATTGTCTGTACTTACAGATTATATATATATATATATATATATATATATATATATATATCCCAAAATCTATCCCCCCACACACAAAAACAAACAAACAAACAAACAAACAAACAAACAAAAACGAACTATTAGGTCTAATTAACAAAATTAGAAAAGTAGCAGGATACAAAATTAACGTACAAAAATTAGTAGTGTTTCTATATACTAACAATGGGTTATTTGAAAAAAATACCCCCCCAAAATTTAAATGATCCTATTCACTATAGCATCAAAAATAATAAAATACTTAGGAATAATTTAACCAAGGAGGTAAAAGATCTGTACACTACAAGACATTGATGAAATAAATGAAAGAAAACACAAATAAATGGAAAACTATCTTGTGTTTATGTAATGGAAGAATTAATTGTCTTACAATGTCTTTATTAAGCAAAGCCATCTATAGATTCAATGCAATGCCTATCAAGATTTCAAAAGCATGTCTTACAGAAGCAGAAAAAAAAAAACAATTATAAAATTAATATGAACCACAAATGACCCCAAATACCGAAGAAATCCTCAGAAAGAACAAAGCTGGAGGCATCACACTGCCTGATTTCAAGAAAAAAAAATGTATACACATTGTAAGAGATGTTATCTATGTATTACTTAATAGTTCGCCATAATCAGAAGTGTCTGGACGCTGATGGCAGTGACTTTGAACACCTCTTGTAATTTCAGAAGTCAAGTGTGACTTATATTCCTCTTCTGTCATTGGTATATATTGAGTATTACAATTTTAATAGTTTTTTGTCCTTTCTTAAAATTTGTACACATGCTTTTGGCACCCTCTGTTTTATAACTCTATAGTAATCAAAACAGTGTGGCCCTGACGTAAAAACAGACACATAGACCAATGGAACAGAATCAGGAGCCCAGAAATAAACCCTCACATACACAATCAACTGAGAATTGACAAGGGAGCCAAGTATATTCAATGGAGAAAAATAGTATCTTTAATAAATGGTGCTGAGAATATTGGAAATTCGCATGTAAAAGAATGAAATTAGACAGCTTACTTCACTCACAAAAATTAACTCAAATGGATTAAATACTTAAATGTAAGATGGGAGACCATACAACTTTAAAAAGAAAACATAGAACTAGGGGTGGGCAAACATCTGTAATGTTATTTCCTTGATATGATTATTGGCAATACATATTTTTTGGATATGACACTGAAAGTACACACAGTAAAATAAAAAATAAACAGGTGAGACTACATCAAACTATAAAGATTATGCACTGCAAAAATAACCATCGAAAAATGAAAAGGCAATATACTGAATGAGAAAAAATGCTTGCAAATCATATACATATCCAATAAAAGGTTAATATCCAAAGTATATAAAGAACTCATATAACTCAATAGCCAACATACTCTAATTTACAAATGGACAAAATACTTGAATAGTCATTTTTCCAGAGAAGATATGTAAATGGCCAACAGATACGTGTAAAGATGGTGAACATCACTAATCATCAGGGGAATGCAAAGGAAAATCACAATGAAGTATCATCTTACAACTGTTAGAATGACTATTAACAAGAAAAAGAAGAGATACCAAATGCTGGAAATGATAGGGATAAAAGGGAAATTGTATGCACTGTTGGTGGGATTGTAAATTTATATAGGTACTATGGAAAACAGTAGAGGTTCCATAAAAAATTAAAAATAGAACTATCATATGGTCCAGCAATTCCACTTGTGGGTGAATAGCTGAAGGAAATGAGAGTACTTTGTGAAAGTTATCTGCACCCCATATTCAAGCAGTATGATTTACAATAGTCAAGACATAGAAACAGCCTAAATGTCCATTGATGTATAAATGGATAAAGAAGTTATGGTATGTATTATATATACACACATATATTACTCAGCCATTGAAAAGAAGGAAATCCTGCCATTTTCAATCATTTGTATGTACCTTGAGGGCTTGATGCTAGTGAAATAAGTCAGGCAGAGATAGACAAATACTGTATGGTCTCACTTATATGTAGAATCTAGAAAACAAACAAACAAATAAATAAACAAATTCAGAAAAAGAGATCAGATTTGTGGTTACCAGAGGCAAGGGATGGTGAGTAAAGGAATTGGATGAATATGGTTAAAGGTACAAATTTCTGGTTATAAGATAAATGAGTACTAGGAATGTAAGATACAACATGATGACTATAGTTAACACCGTTGTGTAATGCACATGAAAGTTGTTAAGAGAGCCAATCCTGAGTTCTCATTGCAGAAAAAGAAAAACAGACAAAAAAACCACATTTCTTTCTTTCTTTTTTTTGTAACTATATAAGATGGTGGATATTAACTAAACTTACTGTGCTCATTATTTCACAGTATATGTAAGTCAAATCATTATGCTGCATACCTTAAATTTATGCAGTGATTGAGGGTAAAGGGGATCAAATATATAGTGATGGAAGGAGAACTGACTCTGGGTGGTGAACACACAATGGGATTTATAGATGATGTAATACAGAATTGTACATCTGAAATCTATGTAACTTTACTAACAATTGTCACCCCAATAAGCTTTAAGTAAAAAAAAAATATATTTATGCAGTGCTGTAATTAATTATCTCTCAATAAAATGGAAATATAAAATAATACTTCAAGAGTCATCTGTCTTCTACACACACAAAAATATTGAAGTATGTGGAAGTTAATAAAAATCATCACTTTCCACATTTCAAATACTTTGTAGTGGTATTAATCCTCATGACCTTCCAAGAATGCAGTATTACATTTTATTTATTATTTTAATTAAGACCAGTTTCACATACTTCAACTGGTCATTGCTAACTTAATACCCTTTGACTACCGGGGAAAAACATAGATATTCTACAATATGCTGAGTATGTATATGACCATATGAATCTATGAGGTTCGGACAATTAAGTTCGAGAACTCATCCTAGAAAAAGTGCTACATATCTCATTGCTGAATATCAGTATTGTCACCTTCAAAGTACTCCCTTTGCGAAGCTATGCACTGATGCCAGCGTCTAGTCCACCCTTCAAAGAGATTTTGGGACTCTTTTTCTGCAATGGCTACCAGAGCTGTTGTCCTAGTACACTTCATGTCCTGAATGTCATCAAAATGGCTTTCTTTCAATATTTCCGTTATCTTCAGGTAAAGAAAGAAGTCATCAGGGGCCAGATCAGGTGAGTAGGGAGGGTGTTCCAATACAGTTATTTGTTTAATGGCTAAAAACCCCCTCACAGATAGTGCTATGTGAGCGGGTGCATTGTGGTGATGCAAGAGCCATGAATTTTTGGCGAAAAGTTCAGGTCGTCTAACTTTTTCACGCACCCTTTTCAGCACTTCCAAATAGTAAACTGGTTGTCCAGTTAGTACAAATTCAAAATGAATAATCCCTCTCATATTAAAAAACACCATTGCAACAAGTTCGCAAACTTAATTGTCAGACCGCGTAGGTGCTAGAGTCATAGTCATAGAGTATATTAAAAAACCCACTGAGCTGATTATCGGTGGACTCAGCAGCACTCCATTTGTCACTGATGTCTATAACCCCCACAGTCATAGACCTCAATTATAACTTCTGAAAATTTGCATATTACGTCTTTTCCTCAATGAACAACCTTCTAACAGGTTACTACAGGTCACTGTTTACCAGCCTAGGAGAATATTTATGGTAAGTATTTATTAAAATATTTCAGGGATTTCCTTTAGGAGCACCTTCGTCCTCTTTATTAAGAGGCTCTGAATCTGTAGACTGTCTTAATCCTAAGAAGGGGATTAAATTCCTGACCTACTTTTGGAATAGGTGAATAATCTGTTCCTCAGATCCAGAAGATTTTTTTAAAAAGTTGATCATAGATCAAATAAGAATTTAGATAGCTACCTGTCTATTTCAAACCTAGGAACACCGTGACTTGTTTACCACCATCAAACACTACACAAATCACAGAATTATGGTTACCATTCCAATCCTACTATCCAATACAGTTACCATGTACACCTGGTCTCTGGTGTTTGATACCTATGATCTAACTGTTGCCACTCTGGGATATCATCATTTCCATTAAAATCAGGATCTTGCAGTACCTTCTATTATGGCTGAAGTGCAGAAGACAGCTACTGCAGAGCAATTTAATGATGATGTATTACATCATCATTAAAATTCAATGTATTACAATATATTGGTGAAAAGAATGCCCTTTACAGAAAATGTTTGCCCACCCCTATTCTACATTATATCATACTCTAAGTTATAAGAAGGAAATTCTAGCATCTAAATTATACTTAATGTAGACTTTCATTACATTTCTAATAAGAACCAACATCCTATACTAAAATGTATTCTATATCTGTGCTGACAAAGTCCAAAATCAAGCCCCAAGAAAATGCACTTCAGGAAAAAGCATTAGGAGGTTTGTAAAATTAGAAAGGGAGGAAAAATTATTTGGGCTTTTCACAGACCATCCTTTAAAAAAGAGTTTGAAACAAATCCTACATACATTTATAATAGTCTGCGAGAAGTTAGCCTTGTTGCCAATGTAGGATTTCCCAAGACCAACATCATTTCTGACACCAATTTCAAGTTCGGAGACCCACAATATCACTCTCAGATTTAATAATTCAGGAGATGGACTCACGGATCACAGAAAAGCAATGATGTTCATGGCTTTGGCTTATTACAGTCAAAAGATACAGATTGAAGTCTGTAGAGGGAAGAAGCACATAGGTGAGGGTCAAGAGACATGAGGCGTGGAGCTTCTAGTTGTCTTCTCCCAGGGGGTCATGCAGACAGTGTCAGTTTCTCCTAGAAATGATGTGTGACAAAATGTACAGAGTACTGCCAATCAGAACTCATCCAACCATTTGTTATCAGCATTTTTACTGTGGCTAGGTCAAGCCCTATGGCTGACTTTACTCTCCAGCTCCTCCAGAAATCAAGTTAACATATTTATTATTTTTTTTTTAATTTTTTTAATTTTAAGTGTGTTTTTCCATGACTCATCAGCTCCAAGTCAAGTAGTTGTTTCAATCTAGTTGTGGAGGGCGCAGCTCACAGTGGCCCAGGTGGGGATCGAACTGGCAAACTTGTTCTTAAGAGCACTGAGCTCTAATCAACTGAGCTAACCTGCTATGCCCAACAGATTTTTTTAAATCAGGTGGGCCATTCCAAGGATTTAGAAGTTATCTCTTAAAAGTTGAAGGTAAAGGCAAAACCTCTCTTTGGGCAGTCAATCCTTTATGCTGGTACAAATAAGAAACAACACTAATAAAGGACAATAACACATTCCAGAATCCATATAGTATAATCTATAATTTTAATATGCAAATTTGTAAATCATATAAAGAAACAAGATGTTATATTGAGCATAAAAAGCTTTAAAGCAACTGTTATATGTATGTTTAAAGAGCAAAGAAATATAAAAAATAATTAAAGATAAACAATTTTAACATCTATATACATATGATTTCAGCAGAAAAATGAAAACATAATTGAGATTCAAAAGGGAATTACGGTGTTCTGGAAACAATGTACAGCTTGGTGACTGTAGTTAATGTATACTTGAAATTTACTGAGAGAGTAGATATCAACTGTGTTCACACAAAATAAATACAGGTAACTATGGGAAGTGATGCATGTGTTAATTAGTTTGATTGTAGTAATCATTTCACAATACATATATCAAGACATCATATTTCTTACCTTAAATACATATATATTTTTACTTCTCAAAAATAAATACAAATATTTTAAAAACATTGTAACCTCTTTACCCCACTTTTGCTCTTCTCTGCTTTATTTTTCCCTATAGTAATTCTACTGACACAGTGCTCATATTACTTAATCATTGCTTTGACTCTCTTCTACCCTAGAATGGAATAGTTCCATGATGATAGGTTTTTTTGACTTTTTTGTTCATTACTTTATTCTCAGCATCTACATCAGTATCTGCTAGTATACTAGCCACGCAGTTATTATTTATTAAATGAAAAAAAAATGTTATAGAACAGAAAATTACAGAAACAAATTAAATGGTCACTGGTAAAGATTAACAGCTAATGGGAAATAGCAAATATCAGTAAACTTAAAGACAGTCTTTTTTTTTTTTTTTTTTTCTAAATTATCCAACCTGTAGAAAAGAAAACATAGGGAAAATAGAGTCTCAGAGATCTGTGGGAAAATAAAATCTTTCATTATTTGTAAAGAGAAAAGAATGATATTGAAATAAAAACAGGATAAGAAATAAAAGCAAAAACCCTCCAACATTTGATGAAAAAAAACAACATTACAGATTCAAGAAGCTCAGTGAGCACTAATCTGAATAAGCATAAAGAAAACCAAAGCTGGTCACATGACAGTACAACTTCTGAATGCTAATGTTGTAGAGAAAATCACATAGCATCCAAAGAAAAAGACATGATTTGTCAGATGACAAGAATAAGAATTGTAGTCTTATCAGAAAAAATGGAGATCAGAAGACAAAGGAAGCAAAGGAATGACATATTAACAGAGATTAATTAAAAAAAAAAAAAGTCTTGAATTCTATATCCATTGAATTCATCCTTCAAAATTTTGGTTGAAGTACAAATATTTTCAGATGTATGAAACCTGAGAGAATTTGTTTCAGGCAGGTTTATACAAGAAATAATGAAAGGTGCCATATACCAAATGGGAACTTGAATATACTAGAAGAGATGACGAACACCAGAATTAAAAAATGTGGGCAAATATAAAATTCTTAGTGCTTACTAATTTCTAATTTTAAGCACTTCAAAAATGAATAATTTCTAACCTGGAGTAAAGTATTTTAAAGCCACTTTTATACATTTTTGTTATTTTATACTTATCACATGACTTAAAATATTATATCTGCCAAGATTATAAACCTCAGGTCAGACAAAAATAATGAATATCATGTTCAATTTGGCAATCCAACTTACTATAACAAAGATGGGAATTACACAGGACCACATCAAAAATAGATTTAAGCAGTGCTCACTTCAGCAGCACATATACTAAAATTGGAATGATACAGAGAAGATTAGCATGGCCCCTGCACAAGGATGGACGCAGAGCATTCCATATTTTTTGAGATCCCCAAAGACTCCACCAAAAAACTATTAGAACTGATAAATGAATTTAGTGAAGTAGCAGGATACAAAGTAATATTCAGAAATCAGTTGCATTTGTATTCATCAATATTAAACTTAGAAAGAGAAATTAAGAAAATAATCCCATTTATAATTGCTTCAAAACTATAAAATACTTAGGAATAAATTTAACCAAATAAGTAAAATATCTGTATCAGAAAATTATAAGACACTAAATAAATTAAAAATTATACAAATAAATGGAAACACATACCATGCTCACAGATAGGAAGAATTAATATAGTTAAAATGTCCATACTATAATACCTAAGGCAATATATAGATTCACTGCAATTTTTATCAAACTACCAAGGACATTTTTTACAGAAATAGAACATGTAATACTAAAATTTATATGGAACCATAAAAGATCCTGAATAACAATGGCAATCTTGAGAAATAAGAACAAAGTGGGAGGTATCGTGCTAACTAACATGAAATCATACTACAAGGCTATAGTAATTAAAACTGGCAAAAAAACAAAAACAAACAAACAAACAAACAAACAAACAAAAAAACAGACATAGATCAATGGAACAGAACAGAGAACCCAGAAATATATCTATACCTATATCATCATTTAATCTATGACAATGGAAGCAAGAACTTACACTGGGGTAAAGAAAGTCTATTCAATAAATGGTGCTGGGAAAACTGGACAGACACATGCCAAAAAAAAAACAAAAAACAAATGACGCTGGACCACTTCCTTATGCTATATATGAGAATAAATTCAAAATGGATTAAACACTTAAATGTAATATCTGAAACCATAAATCTCCTAGAAGGAAGTATAGGAAGTAAATTTGCAGACATTACCCTTAGTAATATTTTTACTGATATATCCCTTCTGGCAAGAAAAGTAAAAGAAAAAATAAACATGGGATTACATCAAACTAAAAAGTTTTTTCACAGCTAAGGAAACCATCAATAAAACAAAAAGGAATCCTATTGAATGGGAGACGATATTTGTCAATGATACATCTGATAAGAGGTTAATATCCAAAATTTATTAAAAACTCATTTAACTCAACACCAAAAAAACAAACAACCCAATTAAAAAATGGGCAGAGGACATGAAGAGACATTATTCTAAAGAGGACATACAGGTGGTCAACAGACATGAAAAAATGCTCAACCTCACTAATCATTAGAGAAATGTAAATAAAAACCACAGGAGATACCAACTCACTCCAGTCAGAATAGCTATCATCAATAAATCAACAAACAACAAATGCTGTCAAGGATGTGGAGAAAAGGGAACATTTGTGCACGGTTGGTGGGATTCCAGATTGGTGCAGCCACTGTGGAAATCAGTATGGAGGTATCTTAAAACCTGGAAATGGAACTACTTTATGACCCAGCAATTCCATTCTAAGGTATCTATCCAGAGAAATCCAAATCTCTAATTTGAAAAAAAAAATTATGCACCCTATATTTAT
Source organism: Rhinolophus sinicus (assembly GCF_036562045.2). Lineage (NCBI taxonomy): Eukaryota > Metazoa > Chordata > Mammalia > Chiroptera > Rhinolophidae > Rhinolophus > Rhinolophus sinicus. The sequence continues at coordinate 100,616,819 of NC_133756.1, read as the reverse complement.
TGCAGAAGTGTTCACAATAGCCAACACTTGGAAACAATGAAAATGACCATCAGTAGACAACTGGTTTAAGAAATTGTGGTACATTTATACAATGGAGTATTACTCAGGCATAAAGAAGAATGAAATCTTACATTTGCAATGATATGGATGGACCTAGAGAACATGATGTTAAGTGAAATAAGTCAGACTGAGAAAGACAAATACCATATGATCTCATTTTTATGTGGAATCTAAAGAACGGAACAAATGAGCAAACTAAACAGAAATAGTCTCAGAGATAATAGAGAAAAAACTGATGGTTGCTAGATGGGAGGGGTGTGGGGATGAGGGAGAAGGTGAGGGGAATAGAAAGCACAAATTGGTAGCCACAATATTGCCATGAGATGCAAAAAAAGACAGTTTGGGGAATATAATCAATAATGTAAAGATTTTGGAGGGTGTCAGATGAGCACTTGTCCTATTAGGGAGACCACTTCATGGACAGTGTAGGTGCCTGACCACTGTGCTGTACACCTGAAGCTCAATAATATTGAATGTCAATTATAATATATATATATATATATATATATATTTTTTATGTGATATATATATATATGATATATATGTGATATATATATATATATATATATTTGATGATATATATATTTTTATGTGATATATATATATATATGTGATGATATATATATATATATCATTACAGGATATGGAGTACAGCATAGGGAACAGAGTCATGGAATTGTAACAGCTGTACATGATGTCAGAGGGGTAATAGATTTGGGGAGGGGGGTTATCACTTTGTGAGGGGTGTAAATGTATAACTATTACATTATTTTGGACACCTGAAACTAAGAAAAAAATAGATTTAAGCGTTGTCTTTATAAAATGATATGTGGTACTTTAAAAAGTGTTTTTTATAATTGTCCCTCATTACTTTCAGTTGATAAGATAACAAAGTTTTTATTTGCTAATTGTAAATATTTCTTGACAATTACAAGCTGTGAGTAAAGATATGCTTTATTCCCACTAAATACAAAGTATAAATGGCAAAAATTTACTGTATTTTCTGTTTAATATTGGATTTTAAAGCACTAGAGACACCTGCATGTGCTATGTAAAGTATTTTGATTAGATAAATATGATTTACAAAGCTGGAAAAAAGTGATCTTGGTAAATTACGTCATTCATGTGCTTTATTTATTTGTTTTATTGCAACATCAGTGCTCATCCTACTTCCTATCAATTCTGGTGAGAGTACAACTCAAATTAAAATGGCATATGCATGACAGTATTTAGCACTGTTTGATGGAAGCCAGTTCTTAGAGCCAAAACTGGCTTTGTAACACTAAGGGAATATTTAGAAAGATTGCTTTATTCACCAACTGTTGGTACTCAATGTGCAACTGATCCTAGGGATATTCCCCTTTAACTAACTTTTGGTTCAAATATCTCTCATTATTTAATTGACAAATGATAGAGAACGCTACTTGTGCTTACAAGTCAAACATGAAGAGGTAATAAATAGGTACAAATACTCTGAAGGGAAGCAAATAGATCTAATTAATGTTAGGATGACAAACTTATGTTTTAGTGGTAGGAGTTTGGAATAAAAATCTGTACTCACAATGGAATATTTGAGAAATTGGAAAGATAAGGAAACCACACTGAAAATTTCTGCTCTGGCAAACGCTTCTTTGTGCTCAATACGATCACCGTTATTTCTTCCTTTTTTAAATTTAAAAAAATTTAAACAGAATAGAAATCACCAGATGATTCCTGCAGTAAAGGTGGGTATATATATAATCTATGGTGATCATCTTGGTATCATCAACATCATTGTCATCATCGATACTCATCATTTTCATCAACCTTTACTTTAAAAATACGTACAATATATTAAATTTTGAACATAGTATATTATTTCCTATGCATTGATATTTGTCATGATAAAACAAAGCAATAACTGTAACATGTCTTATAGATGAATATACTTAATTGATATTTCATAGTTATGTCCTATAATGACACAAATCACTGTTGTCAAATAATGCAGGTCTACCATAGCCGGTAAATATAAAAGAATATTACTAATGACAATGGTGCATTCCTCTTTTCAAGAATACTTTTTTTTTAGCAAGCAATTTCCTATATTTTAAATGTCACACCTATTTTTTTCAATCTTTATTTTTTATTTGCCAAATATTACTCTTTGTATTTAAACACTTTTGTGAGGACATCTCTGTGATTTATTTAAGTTTTGCATGATGTTCATGAATAAAATATTTTGTCTGTCATGCAGAAAAATGTCTTCATCTTAACCCCAGACAGTTAAAAGGTGTCTTGCCTTCAGTGTTCAGTTGGATTAATGTTTAGACTCACATCCAACTCGATTAATTATACATAATTTTAGCAACTTAAACTTCTATTTTTCCAACTTAATTTCTTCTTGTTTTCCAACTTAAGTTTTTATTTTTAATTCCTGAAATTCTCATCTATTACATTTTCATGTTCTGTTGTTTTATTCCTTATGGTCCATATGTCTAGTTTTCCACTCCTTGTATATTTTAATTCTATTGTTTAATATTCCTTTTGAAACAGTTTTTCTTTTACTATTATTAATATGCTTTCTTCTCTCTTTTTTTGCTCTTTTACTGTTCTCCCCTCAGTGGAGTTTGAGAACAATGGATTGCACCTTTTATAATCACAGCTGCTTTTGCATACCTCTTGGTGTTTGTCAAAGAATAAGTATTTGCTAAGGATAGCTGGAATTTCCTCAGGTAATATTAATAATGACAGCTAGTATTGAATGATAGTTTAATGTGTTTCAGATGTAATGCCAATCAAGTAGATATTTCTCACTTAACCCTTAAAAATATTATGAAGTATTACTATAGGCATTTAAACGTGATGAAAATCTCAGAGTGTGTTGTAGAGCCAATGCTATTTTTTCCCCCATCAAATTCTGCTTGATTTTTTCTTCGGAGCAGAGAGGCAGTCCACATTACCCAATATTCCTTATAGATAGTTTATAGGCATATGACTGGGTTCCGGCAATGAGATGTGAGCAGGGGTGAAAAATGACATTTTTAGGACAGGTCATAAGCTCCTGAGGGTTTTTTATTTTATATATTTTCCTTCCTCTGTGACTTCAAAGGCCACATGGTATAATGACAATGCTATTAAATGAAAAAAAAAAAAAAAAAAGTCTGGATTCCTAAACCCTCATTTGGCAAAGTTCTGCTTGATAAACATGAAAGAGAAATAGAAATGAATTATGTTAAGCTGTTGAATTTTCAACTTATAAATTACTGAAGACTATTCTGACTACTAATGAGTGAGGAGTCCAGCTCCAGGAAAAAATCCTATGTGAAATCGTTCATGACTAAACATTGGCAATTGCAAAGGCTTTGCATGCCATGGCCCCTGGGGAAAGCTGCCCTCCCCACGGATGTGGATCACAGCTAGTACAGTACATCCAGTACTGAAGGGAGTTGCAGTAAAAGCCTCAGTATCTCTGGGCCAGCCATGCTCAGACACATAGCTGCCTCCTAGCTCACCTCCATTTGGAGATTCCTTATCAAGGGCTTTAGCTTAGGCACCATCAGGTGGCTCAGTGGAGACCTCCTCATCAGGGGGTTCTTGACTTTCCCACTCCTAGCCTTTTCATCTCTCCCTCCCCTTTAACCAATAAATAATCTTTTTGTGCAGTGCTCCTCTGCCGTGAGACAACTCCCTCCATCTGCACTGATCCATCTGACCCCCACCTGCTGCCCTTCCGTGTGGGGAAATGAGAGCCAGTGTCATTTTTTGCCTCTCACACGTTCACAGTAAGTGAATAGAGACTTGATTATTATTTTCAGTTTGACTCACTTTCTTAGTTGACCATCTGAGCACCTCACAAGCTGACAGGGATAGGTTAAAGAACTTGACCAAGGATCATAGTTTCTCAGTGCCACAGTTGTGACACCAACACCCCAATCCTGATTCCAAAACCATTTTCTTAACAACTCACTGTTCTTCGTTTATTATAAAATGAAGGGTTACATTACTGTATCTCTCACTTACCCAAACTTACCAGTCTTTGTTATAGTTGTCAGAGTCAAAGATTTATGTAGATTTAGGCTTTGAAAACCCCTAATAAGGTGAATGCCTGTAGGCACCTAAAAATGTTCCTATGTCTTTGCTGGTAAACAACTTGTTTTTAACATAGAATACTTGGATTAGGGTGGCAACACTATAAACAAGTATCTATTTTCTTTACAATGACAGTTGTTTAATGATATTTCTTCCCCTCAAAATAGACATATTTGAATCTAATTAGAAGGTGTAAGTGTATGAGTCTCTGGACATATAAATACTTTCATATGTCAAAAACGTAAAGATGGAATGTTCATAAAAATGCTTTCCTCCTTTAAAAATAAAAATCTATCATGCATTTATTACTCTGTGATTTAATTCTCATTCTGTGTTGTCCTCTGTAGGTAGTGTCATCTATTGTTATATTTATTCTGTGGTAGAAAAAAAAGTTTCATAATGCCCCCCCCCCTTACATATCTTCTAAGACAAAAACAAATGCTAATAGTGTAAAATGAGCAAACATATTTTTTTTCAACCCACACAGGTTATTGTTATGAAGACTGGGAAATAGTAGATTAGGGAAATATTCTGCTAAAAATGACAGAACTAGTTAGACTAGTGTTTGAGTGTCAAACAAAGAAGCTTTTAGTCATGTGAACCACATCTAATTCTGAAATAACATGACCTCAGTCTGAATATTATCCTCCCACATATAACCTTCCTTATGTATGTGAACAGTACAATTGCAATGATAAGACAAGTGAGCCAGAGAGAAAAACAAAATAGTGAAACAAACTCAAGTCATCTCAATAAGTAGTCTACTGTGGCTTATTAGTGTTCTTCTACTCATAAAACATCTTAAAATGCCATATTTATCACTAAAATCTACATTTCTAGAGATTTATTCAAGTGACATGTACATAATTCACTTAATATTTCCTGAGAACCTACTATACACAGGGCACTATGTTGATAGGTAATGCTGGTCCCTGTTCTCATGGGCCTTATACTTTAGGCAGCTGAGGTGGGTGACAGAGATGGAATGCATAGCGGAAATGTATTGATTTGGCTAAACCCTCCTGTGATCTAGGATTGAAGACCCTGGCCATAACTGTAGAAGGCAATGCTAACGTTCAGACTGGGTTCTCTTGGAAGCAGGTCCTGATGTGGGATTTAAGGTGCAGAATTTTCAGTGAGAGGTGCTCTTGATATCAACACTTGTGAAAGGCAGGAGAAGAAAGCAATATTTGGCAGAAAGAGAAGCTGAGCTGCAATATAAGTCTGTGCCAGAGCTCAGCTGATGTTTTATGGAACTCCTGAATGAAAGTAGACCATGAAAGTTATCACAAGCCAGGGGAAATGGCTTGGCTATTATACCACAAAGTCATTCAATATGAACAATCCTAGGAAAGGCATGCCTTCAAACAAGGTGGCTTTCTGCATCCAAGGTGATTCCTAAAGTGGTGATGTCTAAAAGATGTTTGCTGACAATGATCCCAGAATCTGTGGTCCATTCCTTCTTAAAGGGATATCTGGATGGGATATCACCATATGCATTACAATCAACCCTTTTCTCTGCTTAGACTCATTTCTTCACATATTTTCAAGGAGTAGCTCCTCCACTGTTCAGGTGGGCATCAGTCCCTGGGAAAATCTTAAAAGAAGAAAAGAGGGAAAAACTACCACCACTTCTGCTACAATTGGTCTCAGGATCTCAGCCAAAGTTCATTATATTCCTCCTCCCCTATCCATTTGAGATTCACCTTGCCTGATTTTGGTGGCTTATGTGGTGGAGTGGCCTAGATCAATATTGCTGAGATATGCCCTCTGGTCATCATACAGAGTTACTACACTAGCCTATTTACCATCACAATTGGTCAAAGTTGTACCGAAAGGCATCTGAGTGGATCACCTGGGTACCAAGCAAACTCCTCCCTTTCTCTATTTTTAACAAAGCCCTACAATCTTCTGATGATCAGGGTCGACTACCCCTGGCGAGATGACTCCCCCCCCACCTTTGGGTCCAGGACACAAAAGACAGACATTTCTAAGCCAAAACCATATTTTATAATTCAGTGGGACTCATTTTTTTCCACAGCAGACATGTTTTGCATTTTGGATGTGGAATTCTAATCCTGCACAGTGCAGAGTTTCAAGTAGATCAAGTAGATCATTGCAGTGACAGTAAGTGGGCTACTCCTGCTTCCAACCTTGGTTTCTGGAACCATTTATGTTTCCAATTGGAGACATACCGGTATATATATGTTGGAGTAGTTTCTATGGCTGCTGTTATAAATTACCAAATTTTTAGTGGCTTAAACAACACACATTTATTCTTTCACAGTTCCAAAGGCCAGAAGTCTGAAACTAGCTTCAGTGGTGTAAAATCAGGACATAAGCAGGGCTATACTCCCTCTAGAAGCTTTAGAGAAGAATTGTTCTTTGCCTGACATCCAGATTCTGGTGGCTACAGGCATTTCTGGCTTGTGGTTATATCAATCTAATATCCAACTCTAGCATCTACAGATTCTTCTCTGCTCTGCTTTCACATCATCCTCTCTGTGTGTGAGTCTAATCTCCCTTGGCAGCCCTCTCATAAGGACATACGAGGTCTGACAATTAAGTTCACAAATTCATCTTAGAAAAAGTGCTACATACCTCATTGCTGAATATCACTACAGTCACCTTCAAAGTACTCCCCTTGGGAAGCTATGCACTGATGCCAGTGCCTAGTCCACCCTTCAAAGAATTTAGTACTCTTTCTGGAATAGCCATCATAGCTGTCATCATATTACCCTCGATGTCTTGACTGTCATCAAAATGTCTTCCTTTCAATATTTCCTTTATCTTTGGGTAAAGAAGGAAGTCACTGGGGGTGAGATCAGGTAAGTACAGAGGGTGTTCCAATACAGTTATTTTTTCACTGGCTAAACTCTCCTTCACAGACAGTGCTGTATGAGTTGGTGCATTGTCATGATGCAAGAGCCATTAATTGTTGGTGAAAAGCTCAGGTCATCTAACCTTTTCACGCAGCCTTTTCAGCACTTCCAAATAGTAAACTTGGTTAACTGTTTGTCCAGTTGGCACAAATTCATAATGAATAATCCCTCTGATATCAAAAAAAGGTGAGTAACATTGTTGCAACAAGTTTGCAACCTTAATTGTCAGACCTCATCTACTACTTTCTACAGGATGGCATCATATTTACATAGCATATTACCTCCAAACTGCTGCTTCAACTTTCTGAATAGTGGAGTATGTGACATGACCAGTGAATTCTATGATTATAGGACCACTCGAATACCTCCTAGTGTAAAGTGGGTTCCCTATGCTGATATGATCTTATGTCTGATCCTACGCCAGTGGATCAAAAATATAAGCCATCAAATAGTCATGTTGGCTTAGATCCTACGGGGATAAAAAGGAAACTCACGCAAAACTATATATCGACTCCTGTAAGAATGAATCACTGCCCTTCTATTACTCTTTTAAAATATCAAAGTCATGAAAGACAAGGAAAGATTAAAAAACCTCAAAGATTAAAGAAGACAAATAAGACATGATAATTATCTGCAATGTGGTGTCCTGGATTATTTTCAAACCGGGACAAAAGACATTAATTTCAAAACTGGGGAAATCAGAGTAAAGTCTGTAGTTAATAATACTGTACCAATGTTTTAATTTCTTTGTTTTGGTAATTGTACCATAATTATATTTACATTAGGGAAACTGAGTGATTAATGTATGGGGAAGCCTGCACTATCTTTACTGCTTTTCTGTAAATCCAAAATTATTATAAAACTAAATGTAATATGTTCTAGGACTATTCCTGCCACCAGCTGTCACCAGGGTAGCAGAATCTACGGCAGAAATCAGTGTGTGATGTGTTTATTAAGGAATAGCCTTAGGATCGACACTCTGGACAGAGGAGAAACAGAACTAGGCAGAGGGAAGAACAAACTGTAATAACTTGGTTCAACCCTATACAGAATTCTGAGGATAAAATGGCTCAATATTAAGGGTAGTCCCACTTTGAGCAGAGTGACTGGGCATTTACTCTTCAGCCTCAATGAATAACTGGATATGTGCTTTCTTGGACAGAGGAGAACCTTGAGTATGAAACTTTCTGTGACTGAAGCTGTCCCTAAAGAGACTGACAACACACTAGCCCCTTGGAAAAAAAAAAATTCCTTCCTTGACAGAGGATGAAGATGAGGCATCTCTCTGTCCAGACTAATTACTTTTATAGGCAAAAGAGGTGTGGTAGTGGGCAAAAAATGACATAATCCATTGCCTTTATTACATACTGTGCCACTCAGAAGCTTCTTGTCTCATACAGTGATCCAATGGCCTTTTGAATCTGCAGCTAGAACACCAGGTCTATGATGGAGTACCATTCTCTAGAAATTAGTACATATCCCCAAATTAATGACTATTATCTAATTGTGTTTCCTTAGAAGGTAACAGGTAGGATCTGAAACAAAACTGTGGAAATATAAGTGATCCATTTACCATCCTTTCAGTGATCCACTTGGGGAAATCTATGCTTCTTGCCCCTGCAGCTGTAGACTCTACAGAAGAGAGACATTCCACAGTGGCACAGAATGAGTCTCATTAAATGCTAAGTTGTGGCTTCCAAGAGGCCAGTGGGCAAGGAGTGATTACCCTCGTAGAGAGTAATCAACCCTGATCATCATGAAGGGTGGGTGGTATAGAAAATATGTTTGATGATCAGGCTAATTTTCTAAGGTATTTCTTATTTCTCCCATGCTTAGTTTTGATAGCAAATTGATAGGTGCAGCAAACATAAACTGAGAAAGGCATTATGGCCATCAGCTCAAACCCCTTTATGAGGGCCCAATAATCCTAGACTGCCAGATACTGTCTGAGGTAAAGCGGGAAACAGAATAGGTAGTAGTGAAAGAAAGGAGGGACACGTACCAGTTCCAGCCACAAGAGCAACTATAGTGATGGAAGCTGGACTCCATTTCACTAAACCTCCTCTTGCATATTTGCCCAGGAAGATGCTTGAGAAGATGTTTTGTCCGATAAGGTGAACTTATTGTGCATACAAGTGCATGTATTAAATCAGATGGAGACTCTAGTGGCTGTTACATTATGCTTCCCAGGTCCTTCTTCATCAGTATTGAAGCACCCATTCCCCACCTGAGAGAATTATTGCCAGTCTATGTGCTTCATAGCTGAATCTCTTTCCTGGATTTGTCCAGGCTTCCCTAAGATTATGCCTCCTCCTCCAGGGCAGTCCACATTCAACGACAGGCCAATATGTGAGTATACAATCCCAGCCTCTTTGCTTCAATTTGGGACAACTCTGAAGCATCATCCTAGTGTGGCATTAACCAAGGCCTCTTACAATATTTCTGAATCAGAAAGAGAAGAAATGAGACCAGAGAGTAAGTTGAGCATCAGATCATTTAGGATTTTCTAAGAGAGATTAGACATTATCGAGAATTTGGATCACTCTTGCTACTTTATAGAAAATAATCTCACAGTCAAAGAAAGGGAATAAGAGTGGAACAAGCAGCTCAGTAAGAAGCTGTTAAAATCATCCAGACCAGAGATAACAGTGGTTTGAATTAAAGGGGTTTAATAGAATTGATAAATATTGAGTTGAGGAATTTAAGTAAATAATATTTCAAAGCCTGTGGCAACAACGTTTTTAGTGGATTGGCTAGAAATTGTGGGACAAAGAAAAGAGTAAAGGACAACATTTAAGGTGTGTGTGTGTGTGTGTGTGTGTGTGTGTGTGTGATCACTGGGCCAGTTCTAAGTCAAACTCCTACTTGTATCTGCTTGTATGCTTTCTGCCCTTCTTCCACAGTGGGCAATGTGATTCTATCCTAACTACTTGGATATTGTCTAATATATAGAAGGAGAGAGGTAATGAAACATGAATACTATGGCAATGTTTTAGTGATACGTCAGATCCTTCATCCAGATGGCTGTCATCCAGAAGGATTATAAAAAGGATTCAATCAAATAGGAACATTTAAGGCAGCTTTCTGAGTTGAATTTTTGAGAGCTGTATATTCCAAACAGCACATGTAGTTTCCCATTGTATTAGCTACTGTGACACCAACCTAAAATGTACATGAAATATCAATGTTATGACATTTTTATGACTCATGCTTTTGCTTTGAACTGGTAGAGTTTCTCAACAGTTCTGTCTAGCAATTGCAAGAGTAGCTTGTGGCAACAGCAGCATCTGTAAAGGGAAGTAGAAAAATTGGGTCACTCAGAAGATCAGATTCATTGTGTGCCCTCACAGACCTCGAGGAGTCAGGAACCACATAGTGACAATGACCCCAAAAAAGGCACCAGAAAGAAAAGGGGAAACCAAAGGAGGAAAAAAAGCAAATGCCAATTATTTGCCATATTTGTATGTCAGTTTTGGTGATTTGGTAAATGAGAGTGCCCAAAATAAATGTTTGTAAGTTTATCTGCAAACTCATTGTGAAAAATCTATCTCTTAGTAAAACAGGGCAACATTAAAAAGTGGGAGGATAAGCGTTATCTAGCTGTGGCTTAAAAGCAGAAAAGGGAATCGCAGAGGAGGCTAGATATAAGTCTCCATTGGGTCAGAGCTTGCCAACTGCATGCAGTATTTTCAGATAGTCTGCTAAGAAATAGAGTGGACGAGGGAATGGGCATACTGAAATTTTCATATGCTTTAAGGTTGAGAAAGAATTGCTCGTATTTCTTGAATTGATAAGTAACCTACAGTTTTATCGTGTGTGTGTGTGTGTGTGTGTGTGTGTGTGTGTGTGTGTGTGTGTTTTCAGTTTAGCTGTCTGGAAACAACTGTTACATAATGATAACAAATCAGAAAAACTGTATCCAACATTATGAACCTAGGATGGAGGTGGCGGGGATGGGGGAGGAACTTTATCCATCAAAGAATATCTGAAAAAATCATAAAAAAGAAGCAGAAATCTAATTTTCTTTCTTTTTTTTTCCAAGTCAAATATAGTCAAAAGGTTGGAATTTCATCATTTTGATACAGTAGAAAAGGAATAATAGATCAGAAGTTCGTGAATGTAGTATGTCATCTGGCTTTGATGGATTTTGTTGTATGAGTTGAAGTGAGTTCATCTTTCTAAATATGATCTCATTTGAAGAATTAAGTAAACTTCAAAACTATTTTCAACAGAAAACATTGAGCAATTTGTTTCGCTATTTCTGATACAATGAATGCAAATGAACAATGAAAGCTGTTGTTTTTCTTGCCACATTCCCCTCACACATTTAAGAAATGGTTATAACCTGAGAGAAATTCTGAACAACACAGGAGAGGGGGGGATATATAATGGAAGAATGGGAAGGTACTGAAAAGAAGCACCTTATAAAAATAAAAATAAACCAGAATTTACACAAAAATCCTCTAAATGCTAGGTTGGTGCAAAAGTTAATGCAGTTTAAAAGGCTAAAAGTAATTGCAAAAGCTGCAATTATTTTTGAACCAACCTAGTAGGTTCACATCACATTCTTTTTAAATAACAAACTGAAAGAGTCATAATCTTTAATGATTAATTCAAAAGCCAGACAACACCATTTATTCTTTTATAGAAGTTAAATATTGTATATTTATGGATCCATTGTAGCGAAATTTCAAGTGTCCCACTATCTAATCCAAAATCATTTTCTATAAAATATCACTTGCTAAATACAATTCCATAAATCACCACAATATTGTAGGCAACTGGTATCTAGGCCTTTTCTCATTCTCTAGATGTTCATTGTCCCATATATGGCTATTAAAAGTTATTAAAATGCATTTGAACTTCATAGTCATGTTAGCTTTATTTCAATTGCTTATTAGGCTAGTGGCTACCATATTGGATAGCACAGCTATAGAACATTTCTATCATTGGCAAAAATTCTATTGACTGCACTGCTCTAGATTATTAAAAGTAGTGACTTTTCTATCTCGACCCCATCCTTCCAAATAAATCAATTGTGAAAGAGGCATATTTATATCTTCTTCAATGTTTGTTAACGGAGATTATAAACTTTATAGATAAATCAAGCAAATTTTGACAGAATTACTATTTAAAGAGTGCTTGCTCTTAGCATGTGTCTTACAACAAAAATAAAAAAATGTCAACGAGAAAACATAGTCTTAAAAAAGTTAAAAATAGAACTACCATATAATCCGGAAGTTTCACTTCTGAGTATTTATCCAAAGAAATCCACACTCTAATTCCAAAAAAATTATATGCATCCCTATGTTCATTGAAGCATTATTTACAATAACCAAAATATGGAAGCAACCTGTGTCCATTTATAGATAAATGGATAAAGAAGATGCAGTACATATAGACAATGGAATATTACTAGCCATAAAAAAGAATGAAGTTTGCCATTTACGACAACATGGATGGACCAAGAGGGTATTATACTAAGTGAAATAAGTTAGAGAAAGACAAATAACATATTATTTCATTTCTATATATAATCTAAATAACAATAAATGAACAAATAAAACAGAAAGAAACTCATATGTGCAGTGAACAAATTGGTGGTCGCCAACTGGAAGCGGGGCTGGGTGAAAAAAGTCAAGGGATTAAGTACAAATTGCCAGTTATTAAAATAGCCATGGGGTTATAAAGTACAGCATAGATAATATAGTTAATAACACTGTAATAAGTATGTATGGTGTCAGGTGGATACTAGACTTATGGGGTGATCACTTCGTGAGGTATATAAATGTCTAATCACTATGTTGTACACCTGAAACTAATATAATATTGCATGTCAACTGTAACTGAAAAATAAATTTTAAAAAGGCATATCAGCCAAAAAAAAAAGGTACACTAGCATACAATATTAACTCTAATAAGACATTTGAAATGCTCACAGTGTTTTAAAGTTTTCAATGCCTGAAGATGTTGGGTATTCTTGATAATCAAAGATCTACTGAGATTCATGGTAGGGGTAGTTAATACAATCTCTGGCACATGTCTAAGGATTCACGAGACTAAAGGACCCCATGAGCTCTTAAGTAGTTAATTACATGGGGAGGATACACATACTGAGAGCTCAGTAAATTGTAGAATGAGTTTGGGCCAGTACCACTGATAGGTGATTGGCAAGGAGATCCATTTTCTAGCTGCAAAATCCTCTCTGTGTCACTTTATTTGTACAGAAGCTATTTTGCAATTTTTCAGAAACTCTGTCGAATTAAATTGTAAGCACAGAATGTGTTGTAGAAACTGAAGTCATGGGTGTATTGTGTGACACAATGACATAGGAAAAGAGACCTGGGTGTGAATGTGTTCCTTTGCTTTCCTTTCTTATTCTCCTAATTAGTGCAGTGATGAATGAATGGGATAAAGTGAAGTGGCTTAGAAAGTGAGCACTGACTCTATCACGACAGCTCTGGAATAATAGAAGATGCATTTGCATCTCCACAAACCAAAGAAGGGTGTATAAACTTGGAAAATGATCTAATTTAGACAGCTGAGGGGAGAAGCTATTGGGAGCTATTGTAAAGGTAGATTGCTACTTGAGAGCATATAAGAGAAATTATTGGAATGTGATAAGGTGAATTGGGTCTGTAGTTCCAGAATCTTTCCTCATCATGGCTGAGGCAAAGAGCTTTTTATTTAAATGTTATTTTTTAGGATTAATCTAACAATAATCTCAAAGTTCTCAGGAATAACCTGAATGCATCTTTTACAACTGAAAGAGTGTTTTGTGAACATTTTCAAAATATATTGCTTATATGAAGATGAAGTATTCCTGAGATGCACTTGTATAACTGATATGATTATCTTTGGTTCCAAGGTAATTCTCTTTAACTACTCAATTTTAGTGTAAATTAATTCCCTGGTTTTCTGATTTCCATTGTCTTTTTGAAATCAACCAGGTTTTTGTGGGTTTCAGAGTACTATGTCCAGATCAGGTTTAAATATCTAATTCAGGAATCATTTGCTTTGGAATTATTTCTTTCCCTTCCGTATATTATTACATTTTATATTCACTAGTATATTATGTTATGCTAATATTGGGTTAAAAATTGTATATTAGTTAATTCAAATTAATTTAATTGTTAAGAATGTGTTATCCCATTCTTTAAGGGAAGACATTTTGAGTAAGATAAAGCACTAAGTACTAGATTCACTAATGTTAAAAATTGATAACAGGAGTTTAAAAAAAAACAAAAACGGAGCAATGGAGGTTTGTAATTGTATTCTACACATTTATTTTCTGAATAATGCCCCAAAGTCTGTATGATCCCATTCCTAGAATTCTTCCTCTCTTGACAATGAAGTTTGAAGAATGATCTCATGGTATATCCATCTTTTTTGTCATACTAGAATTTGATAACATCATATTCTGGGACGAAGTTTGGCTAAAAAGAGGCTGCGTGTAGCTTCATGTCCCCTCTGCCCCCCAGAACTGCATATAAAATTATTTTTCTTCTGTAAGAGCCTGGATTATACTCAGTGGTTAGTTTCTTCCTCATGAGTGGGTTAGAGACAAAGGATAAATACAATGTCTTGACAAGGGAAAAGTTAGTCCTTCCTGGTCCAGAATAAGCTAAAGGATATGCCTATGTCTGTTTAATATTAACCAAAGGCAAAATAATTTAGTGGAAATCATCATTTGGGGAACTGATATTAATTAGTACATGAGATTTTTCTAGGGGTCTGGATCTTGCATGTACCATGCATCATCTCTCAGTAAATGACTTAACCACAACTTTAAATAAATATTATGTCCTTTAAACCAACCAACCCATCTCACACATATCTGTGTTTTACATTGAGCTACATCTCAGGCAAGTTGGTACCAGGTTAGGGGTAGGACACACTCCAGTAGACAATTTGGAAACTAGTGGATTATTCTATATAGAACCTGGCAAAGAAGAGTGAACTGTATTAGTTTCATTTTGATACTAAAGAAAAATCTGGCAATGGCTCACCATATTTAAATAACTATCTAGACTGTGTCTAGTGAAAAAAAGACATACATATAAAATCAATAATTTTAGATAAAAATTTTGTGATGTTAAATTTGAATTGAAATTGTAGTAAGAATTCATGATTTCCTTTTTTTTCATATATAGGTATAATATTCCTTTTTCTGTCCACTGAAAAATAATGTAGAAATGATTGACAACTTTCTAATGACTACTCTCTATTCCCCAGATTGTGGTATGTAAATACTATTTCCCACTATAAGGAACCAAGATGTTTGGAAAAAATGGTTAATTCAAAGTCTGAGACAGAAAATATGTAACATGAGCCTGAGAAATCTTGTGTTAGAAAGCAAGGATGTGCAACTGTATAGAATAAAAACAGAAGCCAGCATGAAAGGATATGGTGTAAGATGGGACAATTTAATGATTTCAGTTTATCAAAACATATAAAATGTGTATAACTCCATACATTTATAATAATACTTTAAAAAAATCTTTCCTGTTCACTAATAAATTTGGCTAGGCTAACAATGCATTTTAAAAACTGAGAAAAAAAAAAGGAAGCAAGTAAGCATTTACACTGTATTTACTATAAAACTATATTTCAAGGAAACCAAATAATTGATGAGCAAAGGTTTTTAAAGAAAATGCTAGTTAATTAAGGCAAAAGAAAAGATTAAACTAGAACATTGTTCTAGTTATTCCCGATTATATAATAAAAACTTGTGACAATCATTAATGGGTAATAAAGCCATTAGGCATAGCTTGATGGGGAACTTGACAATAGATGGATCAGGCTGACAGTATTGAAATCCTGTGACCAATCTTACCATCAATATGAGTGGGAGAGAGTGATGTCCTCAAGATGATGATATAGATAGTTCCTGACTTCAGTTGTCCTAACAAGAAAACCAACTAGCAGCACTCCATCATGATAATCCTGGAACCTGAGGGTGAGGCCTAAGCACCCATGTGGACCACAGAGACTGAGAAGAACCAAGATGGAAAGTTAAGAGGAGCAGCTACACTGACCGTGTCACACGTCCCCAAGCCCATGAATGCCACAGCCAATGGGAGCAGCTGAACCTATGGGTTCTCCAAAAGGGAAAAAAGAGCCCAAGGTGATTGTCCAACTCCCTCAGCATCATGAGACATTTCCCAGGAGGCTTGTTTGGGTCTCACTTCACAGGGATTACTGGGGAAATCTATTTGGCTTGATCACTGAGGACGTGATAAAAAATAAGGAAGGTGAGCAGGGCTTATAACAACCAGTGATTGCATCTTGGCAGGTTTCACTCTTCCTTGTAGCTGCACCTGAGCAGAGATGACAGCCAGCACCTCTGCCATCTGCAGAGCCAAGCTGGTGGCACAATCTGGCCAGGGCATTCAAAAGGCAGTTCTGCCTGGTACCGATGACCAGCCAATGAGCTGTGCTGGCTGTGGATCTTGTTCTATGGCCTTCCCTGGGCAGGAAAACAAATCTGACGCTTCTTCTACTGTTAACTATGACAAGCTGCTCTGCAAGACCAGGAAGCATAACTGGAGAATCTCATCAGCTGTGCAGCCCATCTTGTAGCCATGCTTATAGCAGCACCTGAGCAGAGATCCTCACCAGTGGCCCTGACTGGCCGGGCTTCTTGTGGGCAGTTCTGCCTTATTCAGGTCCCCAGGCAACAGACCATACTGGCCACAGAGCCTGCTTTATCTCTTCACACAGGCAGGGAAACAAAATCGAAGACCTTCTCCACTGCTCAGTATAGATCCCAGTCCTGCCCAAGTAGGAGCGTGACCAGAGAATCTGGGCAGCCACAGAGCCCATCCTACAGCCACACTTGGCAGGGAACCGAGCCAGCACTGCTACCCAGCTGTGAGGTATAGCCTGCGGGCCCGCATAACCTGGGAGCCGTAACAATCACTCTGGACAGCCTCAGAATAGCCTAGGGTACAACCCAGCCAAGAAGTTCATCTTATAGTCAGTCCAGCATATGGCCTTTCCCAATTGCTGATCACAACCTGATACCTTGTCTAGGTAGAGAGCTCAGCCAGTGACCAAGTCCAATGTCAGTATAGAGCTTGTGGCCCCACCCTATGAGGAATCCCAGACAGCTACCTGGCCCAATTGCAGAGCATAGTCTCTTGCTCCAACCAAGTGCAAGAGAATAGCTGGAGGCCCCTTCTGACTGAAGAGCCCAGCCAGTGTCCTTTTACAACAGTAGAGCACAGCCAGTGGCTTATATGAACTTTAAGACCAGAATGCAGCCCCACCAAATTCTGGGCACAGTCTGTGCCTCCACCTGATTGCACAGCACAATTTGAATTCCCATTCAACTATTCAGTGTGAAGCCCTGCTTGAGGCTCTGCATGAACAGAGAGTCCGGCCAGAGACACCATGCAGTCAGGGATCATAGACTCTACCCAACCAGAAAAATTGTGGAGTCAAGCCTGCAGCCCTGCCAAAATGATAGTCCAAACAGTGGCACCACCATGCCAGGGAACACAGCCAGAAATCTGGTCCAAGCAGAGTTTATTGAAGAGTAGAGTGAATGGCCACACCAGACCATGAAGAACAGGGAGCGGTTTCACCTAATAAGTGATCCCACCCAGAGGCCCTGTTTGAACACGGTGCCCAGCCAGTAGGCCCGCTCAAATGCAGAGACCAGCAATGGTACCTTCCCTGACCTCAGAGCACGGGCAGTTGCTTTGCCCAAATAAAGCCAAACTCCACCTGCCTAAGGATGCTACCAACTGACCCATCCAGAAGCCCAAGCTGAGAAGGCTGGCGATGGTGAAGGCTTTTCTCCATCAAAGGGAGTCTGTAACCCTGGAAGAGGAGAATGCTTACTCAAATGCACAGGTACCAGCACAAATAATAAAGAATCATGAAAAATCAGATAAAAATGATAGCACAAAAAAGAAAACTATAGGCTAAAATCACTGATAAATATAGATGCAAAACTTCTCAAGAAAATATTAGAAAACTTAACAGCACATTAAAAGTATCATACACCATGATCAAGTGGGATTCATTGCTGGGATGCAAAGATGTTTCAACATATGCAAATCAATAAATGTGATACACCACATGGATAGAATAAAAGATTAAAATCACATGATCATATTAATAGATGCAGAAAAAAATTGACAAAATTTGACGTCCATTTATGATAAAATTCTCAACAAATTAGTTTTGGAGGCAATGTACCTCAACATAATAAAGGCCATGTAAGAAGTCGACAGCGAATGTTACACTCAATAGTGAAAGGTTGAAACTTTTTCCTCTAAGATCAGGAACAAGAAAAGAGTGAACAATCTCATCAATCTTATTCGTCATAGTACTTGAAGTCCTAGCCAAAAATGAAATCAGAATCAAAAGTGAAGAAATAAAATTGTCTGTTTGAAAGTAACATTATTTTACATATATAAAATCCTAAAGACTCAAACAAAACCTGTTAGAACTAATCAATAAATATAGTGAAGTTGCAGAACACAGAATCAATATACAAAAATCAGTTGCATTTCTATATGCTAACAACAAATTACCTGAAAAATAAATTAAGAAAACAATCCCATGCATAATAGCATCAAAAACAATAAAATACTTAGAAATAAAATTAACCAAAGGTGAAAGATCTATACACCGAAAACCATGACACTGAGAAACAAACTGAAGACACACAAAAATGTAAAACTTTTTTATACTCAAGAACTGGAAGAATATTATAAAAATATTCATACTATTCAAAGGCGTCTATATATTTAATGCAATCCCCACTAAAATGTCAAAGGCATTTGTTTGACAAAAATAGAAAAAAAATCCTAAGATTTACATTAAACTACAAAAGAACCTATATAGCCAAAACAATCTTGAGAAAGGACAAAGATGTAGGCAACACACTTCCTGGCTTAACACTATATTACAATGCTATAGTAATCAAAACAGTACAGTCCCGGCATACAAACAGACATATAGTCCAAAAGAAAAGAACTGAGAGCACAGAAATAGAGCCTTGCATATATAGTCAACTAATGTTTGAAAAGAGAGCCAAGAGTTGTCAATGAGGAAAGATTATCTCGTCAATTAATGGTTCTGGCCAAACTGTATATTCAAATGCAAAAGAATAAAACTAGACCCCGTCTTACACTACTCATGCATATCAACTTGAAATGGATTAAATACTTAAATATAGGACCTAAAATAATAAAACTTCAAGAAGAAAAAAAAGGAGAAAAATTTCTTGACATTGGTCTTCACAATGATTTTATGAATATGACACTCAAAGCACAAGCCCACAAAAGCAAACATAAATTAGTGGAACTACATTAAACTATCATCCAAATATCAAACAAATGTAGCCCCATTTAGCTGTACATAAAGGTGTGCTGCACATTTGCTAAGTTACTCTATAACTGCTGCTGACAACACTGTCTGGAATCTGATCTGATTACAGCTCAGTCTCCAAGTAAGAAGGGCCTTTGTGCATAAAATGTTCTCTAGAATTATTTTTTCTGTTTCTCTTCCTCTCATTTCATAGAGATTGTATTTCTACAGAAAGAATGTGACCACCAAAGAGAATATGAGATACAGACACATAGCTCTCACCTTAGAGACAGCTGGATCCTTATACACATGTGATCAGTCTAGACCAGAGGAAATAGGGAAGAAAGACCTTCGTGGAAATATGATAAAACGCTATACTTAAGGATTATACTTTGCACAAATTTATAAACAAAGACTGATTATTAGTAATAATGCCACTAGAGCAAGATGTGAGCAATCCATACCAGATTAGACCATGTTGTAAAAAAGATCAATGTTGAATAAAGAGTACACAGCATAACTATACCCGTTAAAGGTTAGTTAGTTTCCTAGAGGAAAAGACTGCGTTATAACAGAACCCACTATATGATCTCCATCCTGTGTTGTACACAAATTTTTTACACTATGTCTAGTTCTCATTTGAGAAATATGGCTCAATCATTCTGTCCAAAGTTCAGCCATTTTTACCAATTAAGAAAAATACAGTTGTCACATACTAATATCTTACCTAGATGGATTGTCCTATTTAAATCAATATTCTATTGTTCAGATGGAATAGAATCATGTGAACAACTTCTTATCTCACTGAGCTGAAAGGAGATGCCATATGTGGATTCAGAGCTTGGAGCTGTAGTCAGATTGGGTTAGAATTTTGCTCCTCCAATTTCTTGTATTTTTTTCCTGGAATAGGTTTTCTGAGCTTTCTAAATCTCAATTAATTATTTAATATAATTAATAACATTACCAAAATCATACATTATTAATACATTAGATAATGCATGTAAAGTAATTAATACATATATACCTTTAGTAATATCTCTATATCTGTAAGCTGTTCGCTATTTATTTTCATTAGTAGTAATATTATTGTTTCTAGTGAGTTTTCCAAAAAATGTATGTAGGTAGGCAAGCCCATGCGAAGATTTTGTTACACATATTCCTACCTCTGTGTAAATCCACCTTTACTCTCTAATGTTCAGATAGCTCAAAAAGTTAGAGTCCAGTGAAAAGCCATGTAAATAGCCCCTTCAAATGGTGACAGCCATATTACCCAACGTTGTATTCTTAAATGTACTAGTTTATCAGAACAGGTACAATTTTGATGGATACATTGCCTCTTCTCTTTAGTCCTCTCCCCACAAAAATATTCTACAGATTGTCTCTGCTACTAATGAGCTTTGAACTCCAGAGATGGCAGTGCAAGAATGCACTAGGGAAGGATATGGGTGGATGAATGATGTCAAGAATCTTTTCTCTGTTTTGATATTCTCATAACTGACACAGGATATGTTAATCACAGAAGTCCTAAGCTCTATTTTATTAAAGATAAAAATTATTGACTTTCTGCCTATTTCTATATAGTTAAATGCCTAACAATATGAAAATTGCCAGTTTTCATTTTTTTCCCCTCAAAAATTCATGCAGGAATTGGGAGCATAATTTTAGAGCAAAAGGATGTTTTTGTTTTTGTTTTTATTTATTGGGGTGACAATTGTTAGTGAAATTACATAGAGTTCAGGTGTACAATTCTGTATTACATCACCTATAAATCCCATTGTGTGTTCACCACCCAGAGTTAGTTCTTTTTTAATATACACATATGCACGCACATGTCATAGTTAATTTTCTGTGCAACTGGACTGGGGCACAGGGTGCGTAAGTAGTTTGGGTAAAAACATGACTCTGAATGTGTCTGTAAGGGTGTTTCTGGATGAGATTAAAATTTGAATTGGTAGATTGAGCAAAAAAAGATTGTCCTCTCCACTGTGGGTGGGCCTTATCCAATCTGTTGAAGGCCTGACTAGAACAGAAAGCCTGATTAGGAGAATTTGTTTGCTCTGCCTGTCTTTCAGTACATTATTCTCCTGCCTTCAGACCAGGACTCAGAATGAAACTTCAGCCATCCAATTTCCGGGGTCTCAGGGCTTGGACTTGAACTGGAACTATACCATTGGTTCTCCTGGATTCCAGTGTGTGTGTGTGTGTGTGTGTGTGTGTGTGTGTGTGTGTGGTGAACTGAACTATGCAAGGTACAGAATATAGAGAAAAATACATTAAAATCTATCTCAAGGAGGTCACAGCAGAATAGAAGAGACAGCTACTGATAATTCCAAATCAGTATAAAAAGAACACTCCTGTGCTGCTTTTAAAGAACTGTTGTAGCACAGATTCAGGTACTTTCAACAAGGCTTCATATTACGTGCCATGCTTGAGTCGGCTCTCAAAAGGGTAGTTTGGTAAGCTAAACATTCAGAACATTTATAAGCAATGAGGTATAGAGAAGCCTGGCACAATTAGGAAGCTACAAGTTATTGTGCATTGGCTGATCTTCAGAAAAGCACTGAGAGTAGAAACTGCAGTGCAGGGAAGGTAAGTTGCAGAGCTCAGGGGTCATTTCATACTGTGTGAGAGTGTTTAGACACCTTTCTACTGGGTGATGGGTAGCCACTGGTTTCGTTTTAATCAGTGGAATGACAAAATCTATTTGTTCCCTAGAACAATTGTTCTGTCATAAGTATAAAAAATGGAGTAGAGGGACAAGAGGGAAGAGTTCACATATTTGTTTTTACCTCAAACATATTTATCTGCTTGCTTTTTAAAAAGGGTTTGAAGGGGGGGAGGGTATCTAGACAATTACAAATATAAATAATAATTTCATAGTAAAAATAAATTTGCCCACTGTGTTAATTTTAATAACTTTTTGCATTATGGCAATATGCTTTAAACATTACCCTGGACTACAAATGTCTCAGCTGAGAAATAATGCATCCTTGGCTTCTCCAAGTATAACAAATGATTTTCCAAATTTGAACCTAACTCGATTAGCGGCCCTGGCTATTTGGGAAATCCTGGTTAATAGAGCAATTCTTATAAAAATAGTCACTAGTTTGGAGAGAGAGAGAGAGAGAGAGAGAGAGAGAGAGAGATACCTCCACTGGGAACTACAGTTTCTAACGAACAGGAACGCAGGGTCCTCAACTCCAGAATACAATTTCATAAATATAAAATATTAATGGGGAATGGATATTAAGGGATTACTTTTAATCAGCCAATTTGTTGTTCAAGCATAATTCCCACAAGTTGGTGCATTATTTGAAAAAGTAGGAAGGCATTTATATGAAAATAAGTGGGTAAATGACAACAAAAATTAATTAAGATGAGAAAAAAGCTTGAGATGCTTTACAACAGTACTTAAAACCTCATGTTATGTTATGTTCAGAAGAGTCACTGAGAAATGGCCAATCTTCTATTTGGATGAGGGTCTATGAATTGTATTCAAGAGAAGTATATAGCTTTAGAGGTGATGCCTCTTGAAATAGGTGTCAAGAAAACATCTCTTGCTTATGTCAAATCTATCTTCTGCCTCCTTTTCTAGTCCTTTGAATGGGGGCAGAGAATTGGGGTGGTGAATGTAGTGTAAAGGGAAAATACACTACACCCTCCATTCAACTAAAAATGCCAGACTGTGCCGTTTTAGTATTATACATTTCACCCCACCTTTTCATGTGCTCCAAAGTCAGGCTTGAATTTTGTTGAAGATAAGAAAAATTATTCATCCCCTGGATGTTGAAGGTTGAGTTTAGTGTGGGGAGTACAAAGTTTATTTCTCTGAACCAAGCATCTATGGATAAAACACTTCTTTTTGTAAACAGTCATGTCTGGGTCATCTAAGAAAATGTCTACTCTGAGAAACACTGTTTTCACATAGTAAGTCATAGGTGTTCCCATAGGGAAAAAAATATCACTGTGTGTTGTAATCCACTTAATGAAGCTGAGTCTAATATAGAATGTGTACTACAATGTAAATGAGCTGATTTCCTAGTGTTAAGGCTCCAACTCACATATTAGCAGTCACTCCAGGGCGGGGGATGGGGGGCGGCTTGGAAAAAGAAAACTGCATCATGTCTGGTTGCCCTGTGCTTAAAACATACAAAGCTTTCATTCTCTAAAGCAATGGTTGCCAGACAGCTGTTTCTTAGTCTCTCAGTTACATGGAGGGAAGTTAGCAAAACAGTTAATAAATGATAACAGTAATATGAAGACCGATGACTGCCCACCAATGAACATTTGAGCCAGTCATTTGGACAAGTGAGAGTAAGGAAACGTGGCACATTTAGAAGTATCTAACAAGGTCATAATGAGAGAAAATGTTGCTACAACTCTGCAGTGGAAACTCAACTATGATGATATTTTTTCTTAGAACAACCATAGGTCTATAATTATTAACAATAACTTCTAATTATTGGAACTAGCTACTCAATAGAGACATTCAAGATGGGCACCTATGATTTTTCAGGCTTGGTTTTATAACTGCAAACTAGCAGGCTTCTAATGACATCTTGATGTTGGTGAGATGGATTAGAAGGGAATGAAAATGTGTTATGAATTTCTCAGAGCACTAATTTTAGTTCATTTTAATTAAAAATAAGAGCACTCTTATAAACAAAATGATATTACAAAATGAAAATGAGAAATTTGAAACACTCAAATATCACTGATTTTAAACAGTGACATGTCAACAACAACAAAAAATCTAAGTTAATTCTTCAACTATAAATCACTTTCAAAATTTTCTCTTAATTTTTATTTCATTCATCTTCTGCATGCTTTCTTTCATGATATATTTGACTACCTTTAGTGAACATTGTATATGGGGAGAGTAATATGTGCCACTAATACGTGTAAAGGGAAATGTACTTTTCATCCTGTGGCAGAGAGGGTTAGTTCAACACCAAAGATCTTTAGTGCCATTTCATAACAATTTCTTAGCTAGGTAATTGCATTCCCCAGTCCTCTTGCATCTAGGGGAGTCTGGTTTCTTTTTCTTGTTCTCTTCTTTCATGGAAAACTTGGCTGTGATGTGGTGAAAACAGCTACATCACAGATAAAAGAAACCTAGGTTGCTGCATTACTGCTTGGGAAAGAACCTTTTAATCAGAAACATCTACAATGAACTTAATGTGAATGAGCAATAAATTTGTAAATTAAGATACTAAGATTTGTTTTGTTTCTGTTGTTTTATTTTAGCAAGTAGACTAAACTGAGTAATATATAGTCCTCAACATACCCTGAGTTGAGTAAAAGTATTATGCCCATTTAAAAGATAAATGCATGTAGCTCAGAAAATAAATATTTGTACAAGTTTGTAAATGATGGGATATATTGAACTGAGGGTTGCATAATTCAAAACGCCATGCATTAAACCAAGACTGACACTAATAATAGCTCTACTTCACAATTGAATTCATTGATTCAAATTTGTTATAGGCAGTAAGATAAAAAAACATAGGCATAAAAGAAGATGGGATATTTGAGGGTTCATTTGATTGTATTCATTTTCATAAATATTCCTTTCTTCTCTCATTTTTGCCATGCTGCAATGGGCTTAGAGTATACTACTTACCTGTTGATTTGGGGTTTGGCCATATAAATTGCTTTGACTAAGGCATGAGTAGGGAAGTGATATGGCCTGTTAGGCACAGTATCTTTAAAAGGCATCATATGTTTCTGCATCCTTTCTGGAGTTTCATCCCTGTACATGAGAAAATTATAGACAGTGGCTGTTCTCTGTACCAAAGTTACAGAATGAAAAGAACAAATGGAGCACACTTGAAGCTAGTCCAGCTAAACTCATCTAAAACCAGGTGAACCAAGCTAAATTCAGCTCGGTGATAGATAACCCATACTCCATGGATGAAAACTAAATATTTCATGTTGGAAAACACTGAGATTCTGGGTTATTATCTGATGATATATTTGGTATGGATGAAACAAAGAGTACATTGAGGAGTATGGGTTACTGATATAGTAAGAAGATATGATTGAAATGATAAATTGAGGCTAAATTATGACTGGCCTCATATACCATGCCAAATAGTCTAAAGTATACATTGCAAGAACTAGGGAGTTATTGGAGAGGCATAAGCATGTTCTCCATTTTGGTTTACTGACAGAAGCAATTTATCCTCTGACATAGTAAAATTAAAATGACAACAACAGCAATAACAATAATAATAATAATAATGATAATTTTTTTTAAAAAAGAAAGTTTGCTGAAGGAAGCCAAATTTCTAGAAGGGTAGTAAACATGGCATGTCCAAACAAGTCTTATGTCAGGTATATCATATTTTGTTTATGCGTTATCCCAGATTGGCACATTTATCTTGATTTTTGAGCACAGTGGCCCTAGCATTAGCTTGTCGTGTTATTTCCTTCTTGGAACCAAATTGCTACTGCTAAAGCCATGGTAGTTATAGCTCAAGAAACACCATGAGTGGTGTTACTGTTAAAGACAGACTGTTTTGCCTGTTCACTGGCCCAACTATTCTTAGTTGTCCTGGCCTTTCACCACCTGGGATTGTCTGGAGAAGAAGGAAACTGGTTGTTCAGAGAAATAAATGGTCCATGAGACAGATGTTGACCAAAGAGACATTGACGATGAGAGGGAAAAGATGGGGGGGGGATGCCCTTTCTAGTCTGAGATGGAGTAGGCATCCCATGTGATAGTAACATATACTGTGCCAACCAAGAAACACAGCTTCTTGTATTTGTGTTCCCCGCTCTCTGATTATTTCACATGTGTGCACATCTATTCTTTCTTCCTGTCTCTCTCGTTTTTCTCCTTAGGGAACCAAGATGAATATGATGAGCTAAACAAAACAGTGTTGGTTTCTGGCTTTCAGGTCAGAGAACAGTCCTCATTAATATAAATATTGGCTTGACATTAGGAGATGCGAGTTTGAGTTTAAACTCCATCAATTATGATTTCAATGATCTTGGATAATTCTGTTAAACTTTCTAAGCCTTACTTTCCTTATCTATCAAAAGAATTGATCCCTGCTCACAGAGTTGTAAAATATCATGAGTTATGCTGTACAGAATACTTATTAAATGGCACTGCCTGTGTTCTGAAAGTGTCAAAATATACCCTGGGGTGAAAGATTGGGCATAATGTAGTACAGCAGAGAAATGCTTGGTAATAACTAAACAGACATGTAATTTGGATATAATATCAGGACTTTTTTTGAGAAATGTAGATTAGTGCTTATTAAGTATTCAGAATATTGTAGGCCTTGCTTAAAGCCCTTGATGTATATTAATATATTTAAAACTTAAAATAACTCTGCAAGGGAGCTTGGAAACTGGAGAACAGAGATGTTGAGTACACGTATCCACAGGCTAGAAAGTGCTGGATCTGGGACTCAGATCCAAGATGTTTGTAATCATTATGATAAACTGACAACATATCTTAAGAAAATTTTGAGGACTTTAAACAGTGACCGAACTTAGGTAAATTGGCTATAACAAAAAGGCAATATTTATAGCCTATGTTTTGGGATTACTATTCACTGTTACTGCTTAAAACCCCACTTTGTCAAATACAGAGATACTACCAGTAGGAGCATTTTTCATCTTGGACAATGCTGCTTAGGAGAAGACATGGATTTCCCTGTGACAAATCCTTGCAAATCAGTTTGTTACCGGGAATGACCTTGGTTCTTCATCTTCTTGAGGGAATGAATTCAATCAAGAGACAGAATTTTGTTCAGCATGAACAGCAGAAGTTTATTAGTAAAAGAGAGTACAGTCGAGACATGGAGCGGGCTGACCCAAGAGAGGGGGAAGCCTCTCCTTACACTACTTGAAGACTTTTATTTCTATGGGTAGAATTGCCTCCCTCTCTCCTTTCTCTTATCTCTCTTTCTTCCCCAGATATGCCCAGTCCTCAGTCATTTAGCAATGCATGTCTTTGATTTAGAGGCATGTGTAAACTCATCCCTTTAACTTAGGGCATATAAACACATCCCCTTGGTTTTGGGGGATGTGTAAACACATCCCTTTGGGGTATGTGAAAACCGGGAATCCTGCTGGGCAGATGCAAGGGGTCCTGACCCAAGTAGGAACAGAAAGGGGTTTTCTAATGGGGCTAAATTTCTCCTTCTCCTGCACATTTTAATCTATTTACCTACTCTATCAAGTTCTTATAAACAGGAAGAGAAAAGGTAGACTATACCTGATATTACTTGATAGTTTAGTGCAGGATTTATTTAATCACGATCATGGACATTATGTATCAGCACTTAGTTTCATGTAATTTATACCTATATGTTTATAACTTTTAAAATGTCATTGAATACTACTAATATATAGAAAATATTATTATTTTTTTTATTTTTTAAACTTGTTAACTATAAGCCCTAATTTAAAAAAAAACAAACCAACTCTATTAAGGTATAATTTCATACAATTCATTAATTTTAAATACAGAATTTAAAGAGTTTTAACAAGTATACCCAATTGTGTATCGCATGATATAGAATATTCCCATTACCTCAAAATTTTCCTTTGTTTTCCCCTTTTCTGTTAAGTAATAAAGCAGAAAATTCACACACTGACAGAAAGGAGATAATGGAATTGCATCCACAATATATAAAGGACACTTACAGTCAATAATTAGAACAAATAACCAACTATAAATAAGCAAATGTAGGGGAAGAGTGGACTACATACTCCCCCAAAGTACATATCATCCCTATGGTAAGAGAGACAACTATGGCTTAGAAAGGATTAACAAGCAGTCTAAGTTTACATTTGATAAACTGGTCAGTTTGGCATTCAAACTGAGGTCAGTTTGAGAGTGAAATATTCATTTTTAAGTGAGGAGAGGTAAAGAGTAGAAAGAAAGAGAGGTAGGGAGTACAGAATAAAAAACAGTTTTATGGTGGTCATAATTTGAATGAGTTGCCTTACTTCAAGTACTTCTGTTTTATCTCACATCATGTTGGCCCAAAAGATGAGTACATCTGTAATGACAGCACTGGATTACTACTTATAGAAACTTGAGAGAAAGCTTCCATGACTTCCAATTTTTACAAAGACAAAGGAAATACCATATATATATATATATATATATATATATATATATATATATATATATATATATATCTTTCTGTGGTATTTAAAAACGTAATCACATGGTATAGGGTAAATATTTGTGATGGTAATGTTTTGGGTTGAGAGATTCTAAGAATAGATAGTAAATAAAAGATAATTCTAATAACTTTCAGTTAGCCTTTCTTTCCTAAGATTATCAAGTAGAGAAATCAAGGGATATTTAAAAAAAATTGCAATGCAATGGCCTTGACCATTGCATATGCTAATGAAAAGTAAAGTACAGGGGGCGGCCGAATGGGTCAGTTGGTTAGAGTGCCAGCTCTTAACAACAAGGTGGCCAGTTCAACTCCCACATGGGATGGTGGGCTGCACCGCCTGCAACTAAGATTGAAAACGGCAACTGGACTTGCGACTGGACTTGTTGCTGAGCTGCACCCTCCACAACGAGATTGAAGGACAATGATTTGACTTGGAGATGATGGGCCCTGGAGAAACACACTGTTCCACAGTATTCCCCTATAAAAATAAATAAATAAAATAAAATAAAGTGAAAATGAAGCCAGGAGTGTGTTTGCAAAGTGAGAAGTGTGGTTCAGCCTTTTTTGGAGGGAGTATTCTAATAAATTAGTATTCTAATAAATTAGAGGAGAGAACATTCTTCTTGTTTAAAAGTGTTAAAGGAGCATAAGTAAATCACTAAAACAGCTTTGAAACATTTTATGAGTGTGGGTATGTGAATAGAAATGTCCTCTTACTACAAGACAAACAGAACAAAGAACTGCATCTTATTTGAGCTCTTAGTTGTTTTAATTTGTGAGCTTTGAGCTGTGAATTATTTTTTTCTTAATTTTATTGGGGAATATTGTGTTTCTCCAGGCCCATCAGCTCCAAGTCATTGTTCTTCACCCTTCTTGTGGAGGGCGTAGCTCACTGGCCCATGTGGGAATCGAACTAGCAACCCCGTTGTTCTGAGCTCAGGCTCTAACAAACTGAGCCATCTGGCCACCCCGAGCTGTGAATTTCTTAAACTGAGTGAATCAAATCCTTTAAAGACAAGAGGTCCTCAGATAAACACATGAGCTAAGGACAAAGTGCTAAAAGCCTCAAATCCTCAAAGCTAGCTGTTCAATGCACCTGGTAACTGAGTCTAAGAAATATTCACATTACATGAAGGATGTTGGAGAAAGAGTTGGAATGGTTCAAATATGGTTAATACTGATCATATTAAAGCCTTTTTCTTCAATATGAAGAGTCCACAGATTCATATGTATCAGCATAAGTATTCTAATTATTTTTGGTTCTCAGAAAGTAGTTTGTTAAAAATAAAAAATAAAAATAAATAAAAATTTTGAATTTTTCTTATTTGTTGTCATCAGTTTGTTTTCACTCTGTTTTAGTCTGTGCAGGCTATGAGAAGAAAGTGTCATAGACTGGTGGCTTATAAACAACAGAAAATTATTTCTTACAGTTCTGTAAGCTGCAAGTTTAAGACCAAGATGTCAGCGTTAATGGAGTTCGGCTCTCTTCCAGGTTGCAGACTGCCCAGTTCTCACTCTATCCCCACACAGCAGAGCTCAGACAGAGGAAGCCAGCTCTAATCCCATTCTAAAGGGATCTATAAGGATACTACTACCATTCATGAAGGCTCTATTCTTAGGACTTCATCTAAGTCTAACTACCTCCCAAAGGCCATACCTCCCAACATCATCACATTGTGAGGTAGGGTTTCAACATATGAATTGTGAGGGAACACAAACATTCAGTCCATAATACACTCCTCACACACACAAAAAAACATTGTAAGGTGAGAAATGTCTACATGGACAAGGGAGAGGTAGATTCTGTTGATGGCCCTGCAAATGTAGTTACCCAGAAATTGTCTATCTTCTCTGGACTTTAGTTTTGCCATCAAAAAGTATGAAGGGGCTGGATGGAATTATTTCAAATCCCCTTCTTGGCCTGCACCAATGAATATCACTGAAGTATAAATATATGAATTATAAATAGCACCACAATAAATAAAAATTTCAACACCTAATAAAGTTTTTGTTTCTTAAAGTCCCAAGACATACACTCTGTCTAAATATGTTAGTTGATAATCACCCCTTCACAATGTTTATAAGTAAAGTGCAAATCAAATGAGCCCTGTGAGGCTTGCAACCTTATTATGCTGCTAGCTTCTTGCCATTCTGACAGCTATTTAGATTATTTTTGCATAAAATAATATAAATAAAAATGCAATTCCATTTTCCAATCCTTATAATTTGACTGTAGGCTGCACCTTTACTGGCTTCTATTAGAAAGCTTAGATGACAAAGGAAACCGGCAGGTAACTGCTAAATCAAAATTGATAGCACTGGATAATGGAATTTTACTGACTAGTAATAGGAGAAAGAAAAAAAAAATCATCTGATACCATAAAATGCTTATGATAAACATTCCTAAGAAGAGCAATGCACCCAACTCAGCACTTTGTTTTGTTAAGTAAAGGCCTAGAAGAACTACCCCCAAATCTGGCTTTACTTCTTCATCTATAGTTTTGCATTGCTCAGTGAATTTCTAGTTTCTTGAGAAATGTATGCTTGTGATTTAGTACTACAGAACTTTTCTCAGGCAAATTGAATAAGAGAGCTTAAAGAGTATTTAATAGAATGCAGGCAAATTTTTTAAAAGCTCTTATTATTGAAGAGAAATCTTTTTTAATGCTCTTTGGTCAGACTGACTGTCTACAATGATTGACTTTGATGAAAAACAATGTGCCTGGCTAATATCTACAGTAGGGGAAAAAAACCTAGCAATTACATTATCTTTTGTTCAGACCTCAAACAAACAAGCTAATAGCTTCTCATTTAGCTAACTGGTTGTGCTTTGATTATAGGCCATTAGTGGGCATTATAAAATGAAAAAGTTTGCTTAAACTTCTCCCATGGAGAAGTTTCAACTTATATTAATGAGTCAAGTTCAGTCAATTATTTCATATTTTAGACCCTTAATAAGGCAATATGGCTTAACATAAGCTAAATAACAAATGTATATCCAAATTGTATGATAAACTTTATATTTCCTCAGTAAAGATCTTTGCTATCAAAGTCGAGTGAAAGCTCAAACTAGGGATTTGAATTCCAACAACAGTTATTAACAGAAGAAACACTTGAATTCTCCCAGGGATTTAGTTTGTTAATGTATATTCTCCTAGGGTCTTATAAGTTCTCAGTTCTATACAAGTGTTTACTTTATTTGTAATTCCTTGCCATTTTAAAAGACAAGTAGAAAGAACATGGCTGCAGTTGGATGAGTTTCGTAAGGACAATGGGAGAGGAATAAAAACCAACAGTATACTCACTGAGAGCTCTAGCCCAGAGAATAGGCCATTCGTGACTAGAGGAGATAACTGTGTTTAGTCATTGCCTGAGGAGAGAAAGATTTTTGTCTAGTTGAGAGTTGTGTGGCTGTATTGATTCTTCTTTGAAGACAGCTGCCTACGTAGAGAAGACTCTCAGTGTTTAAGTACTTATGAACAGATGTTTTACCTCCTACTGTTTTGATTTTTTTCCCAGTGGGAAACACTTTTTGGATTATTCAACTTTCTCTACTTTCAAAGAATAAAAGCTAGCTTTTGGCTGTGATTTGTGATACATAACAAAATATATTTTTCCATCTCTAGAGTCCTTCTGCCTCCCCCATTCAACACAACCTTCTGACGACTGTATCTCTATTGAACAAAAATAATTAAAATAATAAAGTCAACGTTATGCCTCCATCGTGCTTTCATTTGTATAACCACCTTACAATTTACAAGGTATAGATATGTATAGTATTTTTTCTCACAGAAATATTCAAGGAATGTATTAATATAAATCTACTTTTACATATAAAGCAGTTGTAGTTCAAAGATTATTGAATTATTTGACAAATATAGTACTATGATTGTCCAGCTTGGGTATGGAACCTAAATCTTCTGATGCTTCATTTAGACTCCTTCAGCACACCACTAAGTAAAGCACCTTGCATCCTTGAATATTTTTCAATATTAAATTCTTTGGATGATACCTTCGAAGTGAATAAGTAAGAAGATGATAACCTTTAGACTACTAAAAACCAAAAAAAAAAAAAAAAAAAAAAAAAGAAATCCTGGAGAGCACAACAGTTAATGCTGTATGAGCAGAGCTTTAAAGAGAGACATGCTAGAATAGACATGTTTAAACATCTCTCTGATATGGGAGTTCACAGGCAGGAGAGCGGACATTAAGGCGAAAGTAATCAGGAATGCTTGATGATGAAGGTAGCACTTTCCTTGAAAGACAATTAGGATTTTGACATGCACAGAGGGCATTGTGACCAGAGAGAATAGCATGAACAAGTCTAAAAGTTATAAAGCATAACAGGTAAATGCTGTTATAACTAGGATGTGGGGCATGTAAAAGGGTAGTAAGATAAATAGATAAATAGAAAGTCATGCTAAGGCAGCAGCATTGAATTTCTTAAACAGATTAAAAATTTTAGACTTTAGAAATCAATAAGGAATTTTACCAATTTTTCATCTGATTTTAATCTGACTTTAGCAAATTTTGAACTGATCCAGGTATGATAATATGACAGAAGTCATGGCAAGACAAAAGTGAGATTCAATTAAGTTCCATGTAGAGATTCAAAGAGTCCAGATCTCAGGTAAATGCCACATGACAGTCAGATGGCAACATCCGGAAGTGGTATCTAGGATATTGTGTGTGTTGTGTTCAGGGTTATTTGGTACAATTTTCACAGAGATAGGATACATGACCCAGATTTTTATTCAAGTCCAGGTCTTATTATAAATAGATTTTGATATTTCAAGTTAGCTTATTTCTCATTTTTATAAAATGAGGGCAATTTATTGATATTTATTTGTAACCACTATAGATATGCTTGGTGAGTAATTCTGAACTCCTCTCGAAACCTGAATGTGTGACTTGAAACTGCTGAAACCTGAGTACAAATGTAGTCTATAGCAATTACAGTAGTGCTTGTTAAAGAGTTTCCAGCGTCGCCTAGAAGTCATGCAGAGAATTAAGGGACAGAACCAGATCCATTAGTCTAATGTTACAAATACATATTCCACAGGGTTAACAAATAAAATTAAAACTATAAAGCATTTTTTTCCAGTTTTGGCAACAAGTTGACTCAATTTAATTATGATAAGTAAAATAACAAAGAATGACCACCAGTCCTGTTTAACCTGGACTATCCTGGTTTTAGCACCAAAAGTCCCATAGCTCTAACACCCATCATCCCAGACAAATCAGGATGGTGGATCACCCTAATATTTCACGATAATGAGAAGTAACTGAGTGTTTGTATCTAGCATGAAATTAATTTTAGCTATAAATGGCTTAGAATATGCCTTGGCATTCTCAGATTAATCAAATGAGAGGTTGTAGTTTCAAATATTTACCCTACTTTTAAATGATCATTTTAGCACCTTCCTGTTACAGCTAAGACCCAGGGTATGCTTAAAACGCTATAAAAAGACATGTACTGTTTGCTATTTTAAGCATGTACGTACATTATACACTCTATTATTTTAACTTATGTATCAAAGTAACCAAGGTAAATTTTTTTTTACAACATAAGAGAGTACAGCAAACAGAATTCTAACCATGATAACTAATTTTAAAGAAGAAGAATGTCATCTTTGTTTTTAATGGAGAATAAGTCAAAGAAAACAGAAACTCATAGACACAGACAATAGTTTAGTGGTTACCAGAGGGTAAGAGGGGTGGCGGGGTGGGAGATGAGGGTAAAGGGGATCAAATATATGGTGATGGAAGGAGAACTGACTCTGGGTGGTGAACACACAATGGGATTTATAGATGATGTAATACAGAATTGTACACCTGAAATCTATGTAATTTTACTAACAATTGTCACCCCAATTAAAAACAAAAGGTTGAAATAAGTCTAAAATTTTGGCACAAATAATGTATTCCCTGTAATACAGTTCTTTTTCATACATCTTACATACATCTTAATGTTTGGCTGTAAAACCAAACTGAGATTGTTCTCAGTGAAGTGGTGCTATATCTAAAATGTAACCTCTTGACATAAAGAAAACCATAGCATATGGAATACAGAGGGTACACACACACATACACACACACACACACACTCACAGTTTTGGAAGCTTAGCAAGACCAAGGTAAGCTGTTTCAGAATAACTGTCCCAGTGTAGCAAGTATTTAACCCTAATATTTCTTCTCCTGTGCTTAGTAAAAGAAAATGCAGTTCCTTTAAAAATAATCCTGTTTGGAGATGGAGTTAAGAATAAGGAGAGTCAGGCTCCTTTCACCAAGTGCTACAATGTGTAGGAGATTGCCCTTGGCTGACAATCCATAGACTAGTATAGGTAATATGTCTGCATCTTAGGTGCCATTCTGTCTTCTTCCTTTTCTCTATGTTCCTCCCTCTCTTTCTAAATAGGATATAACTTAAACATGTACACAAAATTAACATATTTCTTTTAATTAATGATCTGAGGATTATGTACATTGAAATTAATTTTAAGTTACTGACTTACAAGAAATTCTAATTGCTGAAATAAAACTGAATGGGAATAAAGTGGGGAGTTAAAGGAATCTTTCTCTCACAAGGCATATCACACACGCAAAATGAAGTTGATAGCCAAAGCAAACTTATTACATCAAGTTTTGAGAGAAAGGTAACTTCTGTTCTCTACTGCTCATCCCAAATTCCTGAGCCATACTTGTACATTAATATGCAAATATGATTTTCATTTAGTTTGCTATTTATGTGTGGAAAACTTCATGAAAGACGATAAAAAACACAGACACGGGCAAGATTTAAAAAAAAAATATATAGGTGAAATTTCTTTGGCTCATTGTTTTTATTCTATCATGAGCTAATGAGATGACCTTGAGGCGAATCACTTGAATTCTATGCACATGTATATCTAGGAACCTATGTTTACAGGTAATCTTTTCCATGATATATATATATACACACACATATATATCATATATATATGATATATACATATATATATATATATATATATATATATATATATATATATATGCACTTGATTTACAAAACAAAACAGAAGTGATTTAGATTAAAAGCTCCAAGGTGTATTTTTTCACATAGGTGCTATTACTATCTATCTATACCTTCACTCCATTTATTAAGCCATTTCAAGTAAATTCAGGTTCACAATTTTACAACAAGGTATAGAGTCCAACCAGGATGGGACAGAATGTGCTCCAAGTTAGAAGAGGACAGCATGACTCCTTAATGATGTCTCTTGTGGAGCACCTGTGCTCCATTGTACAATTAATGGTTTCTTCCTGCACATCTGAATATGACCTTTCTGATCCTCTGGCTGTGGCTGGTTTAGTCTCTTGATCCTAACAGTGTGCTGCTTTGTTGCTTAGGAGTTGATCCAAGCTTCCAGGCCCCCCTCTTGTAGACCTCAATTATGATCCTGTGACGTTCAGAAAAGCTGACCAATCTGAAGGTTGTGAACAGCTGCATAAAGAAGGAACCACCATTCCAGCGTATGTATGTATATGTGTGTGTGTATGGTCTATATCTTCTGATGTCATGGCCACTTACTATTTAATTATGCTTCTTTGGCTCACAAAAAGTAAAACAGAAATCACAGTAAATTGCCCTCTCTTATTGACACCTACATATCCATACTTGTGTTTTCCTCGGGTGCATGCTGTTGATGCTTTAAGATTCCACCAGCTTGTCCTCTGAGTTCAATTCTCCTTCAAACCACAGCCATACTGACCCAGGCTATGTAATTGCTCTCAATGTCCTTATTTTCTCTCTAGTTGTCATATGCGTCAAGCATATTTTCCTTATGAACAGCTTAGTTGGCTAGGTTCTACAGATGTTACATCTTTCTGGTCCTCCGTTTCTTTAAGGAGGACACAACCTGCGGCCTAGAGTTCATCTCTGATCTGGAACAGTTATCTAAATCCACATTCTTGTCAAACATCTAACGTTGAAAAATGCCACAACTCGTCTTTAGGGATTTCAATTTCAGAGCAATATTTAGAGAAGTTCATTTTACATAGGAGACATCTATAATAGCATCAGATTTCCAAAGTATTTGAGAACTCACAAAAGTTTAGGCACTATTGGCCTATAAACCTTTGCTGAAATGCAGTGTGGGTATGTGCTTCAGTGCAGTCTGTATTCTCTAAGCCCATTTGGATATGAAAATATGTATATTTTTATTTCTATTGCACTTAAACATATTAAATGGGAAAGTGATATAAATGCAGATTTTCTTTTCTTTTATTTTCCTAAAATTCTTTCTCTCCAAACGTCCAAACCAACAAACCTGTAACTAGTCTGCATTCTGCATTCTTATACATTTCCCTTCATGTTAATAAAATATCAATGTCTTTAGTGACTAGAGAGAATATATGTTAATATACATGTGCCATATACATAATAGTATAATTATATATATATATATATGAAAAGCTCCTCTTTCAAAAGAATGCCTACAATCATTACTTTACCATCCAACAATTGACTGAGACAGGTTTCATCATTATTTACACAAGCAATTAGATTAAAAGTGTCTGGGAAAACTATTCACAATATTACCTCGTAGATTACTAGATAACAGGAAAAGGAAAACACACATTTACAATAGTAAGATCTGAAAGTCATCACCTTAACTAAATGATCAAACTGTAGTTGCCATCAAATAATGGAAAAACCTAATATTACGTACCTCCAAATACCATTATATATTAAGTAAACAACATTGCACATAAAGTTGTCTTGCCAAAAAATACTTAACCTGAATCTAAATCAAGCCTCTACTAACTTCCAATTTACATAAAATTCAGAGAAACAAGTTAAATGACATCATGAGGAAACAGGCAAACCCAGAAACAATAGTAGATATTCTTCAAGAAAGCTGGTCCATCAATAGATGAATGGATAAAGAAGATGTGGTATATATGTGTACATACGTACATACACACAATGGAGTATTATCAGCCATAATGAAGAATGAAATATTGCCATTTGCTACAACATGGAGGACCTAGATGATATTATATTAAGTGAAGTAAGTCAGACAGAGAAGGATAAATATCATATGATTTCACTTATTGTGGAATCTAAGAAACAAACAAAAGAAAACAATACAGACAGACTCATAGACCTAGAGAATGAACTTATGGTTGCCAGAGGGGAAAAGGATGGGGAGAAGGGTGAAAAAAGTGAAAGGGAATAAGAGGTACAAATTTCCATTCATAAAATAAATAAGTCACATTGATGTAATGCATAGAAATATAGTCAATAATATCATAATAACTTTGTACCGTGTCAAATGGTTACTGGACATCATGGTGATCACTTCATTAGGTATATAAATGCTGAATAACCACATTATATACATGAAACCAATATAATATTATATGCTACCTATAGTTTAATAAAAAGAAAAAAGTAAAAGAAGAAAGCTGGTCTGGACCCTTGTCAAAATCAATGTCAGAAACCTCCCAAAATCGTGTATACCTATTCAGCATAAAAGGGACTAAAGGACCATAAAAACCAAGAAACTGATATGTAAGTGTTGACTGGATATTTGTTCAAAAATTTCAATAGAAAATACAATAAGCTGGCAACAATTAAGGAATATAAATAAGATTAAAATTTTAAAGTGATATTTGCCTTAATTTTTGAAATATTGGTGATACTAAAATATACATGTATAGTTATGATTACATAGGAAAATGTTCTTAAATTTCACAGATGCCTGAAATATTTATGGGAAATATATAACATTTTCAAACGGTTCAACAAACATTTCTGTATGTGTGATTGTGGAGAGTATTAAAAGTATATATTTATGTCTAATCTGCTGGTTAATATTTATTAAAATTTAGATCTCAAATTTAATTTTAGAATGTATGTTTTTTTTCCAAATCAGATTGATAATGTTTTATCATCTCTTTTCTTTTAGTCATATTTTTATTAATTTATTTTACCATGAAACATTAAAATATTTATTTAATAGTTTGCATCACAGCAAATGCCTTTAGTTAGGTTGTCTCCATGGATTCTTAACTTTCCTCACTTCTTTTCCTTTCCTATTTGTGACTTGACTATAGGAAATTTATCTTATTTTCTTGCTCATACGTATGTATAGATTCAGCTTTGTGTTTGAAAGTTAATTTCAGAAGATGCATTTGGTTATATTGACAAAAATGAGTCCAGGCTTCATTTTTCAAAAGCATCATCTCTATCTTCATAATCTCCCAATTATTGCCATTATACTAAAATTTGGATACTCATAGTTTCATTCACTAATAAAATAAACAAATGAGTATTTAATCAGTGCAAGGTTCTATTGGTGGCTATGCAGATGGACTCTGGTGCACAACTCTGTGGAGTGCAAAACACAGGTCCACATAAATGGAGTAGACAGTACAAAATCTACAAAATCTTAAAATAGTCTACTATATATGGGAAGTACAGACACTAAAATAACTCATCAAAGTGAACACTTGAGATAGGAAGAATATTTTACTTAATTCCAATCAAACTGTTTGTGTTCATCTATGACTGATTTGGTACTTTCCAGAGTAATTAATGTGATGATATCTTTGATAAATTGTATACTTAATGAAGTAGTGGTAGGTAATATTTTATAGTTACTATAATAAATTGGTTAATACCAATCATACGCTTTAAATTTACTTGCTTATAATTATATTTCTGAAAATATTATCTTGAATTACATTCTTTGGTTGTTCAAATTTGAAATAATTTCCTTTGCAGTGTAGTGTAAAACTTGTTAGTAATCATAATTATGTTATGTGGGTTAGGTGTGATTATCACACACATAAGTGTAACTAGAACAGATGTCTCTGAAAGAGTTTTATATTTTCCTTTTGATTGAATGGAATATCTCAAGCAGAAATAAAACATAGAAAAATTGAAATAGCACATTTGAAACAAATCAAAACAACAATAGTATTTGTATTCATGTCTTTTTGTTTAATGATCGTACTTTTTTTGAATTTACTAAAACATAAGTTAAGAATGCATTTCACTGTCAAATCTCCTTAAATAAAATCTCTAATTCTTCTTCCTGTTAGTTGTGACACTTTTTATTTAAAAAAAATTTACATTTTCAAATCAAATACATATGTTTGTCACCAGTAAATGTAATTTCCCCTAGAAAAATCTTCGTAATCTGAGAAAATCTTTTTTTAATGTGGTTAATTGAGTATATATTTCAACCTAATTTTAAACTTATAAAATGACTGAACTCTACATAAAACGTGTGTGTGTGTGTGTGTGTGTGTGTGTTTCAGTGGCTATGTTTTATGGTGTATAGTAAGGCACTTAACGAGTATTTGCTTAACAAAAACATGAAAAGCATTCAAATGGTTGAATACTCTTACTTGCAAACTCTCTTCCTATGGCTTCTGTGACACCACACTCTTCTTATTCTTCTCTTCCCTCACTGGCTTTCTCAATCCCATTTGCTAGTTTACCTACCAAAGAAATACTGTGCAGTTTTAGTCAGGTACAGTGAAATTCATATATGGAAGGTGTCAAAAATG
Source organism: Rhinolophus sinicus (assembly GCF_036562045.2). Lineage (NCBI taxonomy): Eukaryota > Metazoa > Chordata > Mammalia > Chiroptera > Rhinolophidae > Rhinolophus > Rhinolophus sinicus. Next base: position 100,576,768 of record NC_133756.1, on the reverse strand, counting down.
TACACACATTTTAAGAGGAAAAAACTGTATTAAAATCATTATACTCAATACATACTGATAACAAAAGACGAATACAAGTAATGTGAATACATTTTTTAGCACCCCCCAACACATTAAGTGTAACTGAGTCAATAAAGTAAATCATAAGTTTCAACATTGTGTTCTACATAACTAAGATTTCTCAAAGACATATTGGGGTTTTCCAATGGACTGAGACAGAAAACCTCTACTATAAATCCAACATCTCTAATTTGACTAAATGTATGGAGACAGTGATGTCCCATATTGGAATATAGAATACAAATAATCCAAGCCCACTTCCTTCAACTACTACCCTAGGTATAATTCTCATATATGATAAGTCCAGATGAGCAGAAGTTCCTTCTGTCTCTTAGGCATACACTTCCCCAAAGCAAAAGTGGGCTACCAGAAAGACTGTTACTGCACTGACATTGTTTGAATAATTCTCCTTGACCATTTAGCTCAATTCAGTTCTGAAATCAAGACTTCTTTTCTTTCCTTTTCCCATTCCCTGTTCCCCTTCACTTCTCATCTCCCCTCTTATTTTCCTCCTTTACATTACTGGAATGACTCTTTTATCTGAAAGAGCTCACTGTCCTTTCCTATTATAGGCCAGCGCTAAGCCAATTCATCCCAAAGAGTCTCAGTAATGAGTTCAGCAAAAAGGAGTTGTAGTCATGATACCTCTATACTCAAGTTAATGAAGCAAATTTATCTGCACCCTCAGCTACAAGTCTCAAGTTTTAAATATGAAAGTTTTCCAAAAGCAAGGAAAGAAAGGATAAAGGGATAGAGAATGGGCAAAGATAGAGAAAAGGAGGGATTGCAAGTCCACACTATTAGATATTGATGTACTTAGTTACTATGTTATTCCTTTATTGGGTGTCATAGAGATTTATTTGAATAAAATCTTCTAGAAAAAATTTGAAAACTAGTGCTCAAAATCCACTATGTTCAAATTTGATGAGTTTATGCTATCTAACCACAATATCCACTTTAGAGTCTCACATATTTAACTAACTTTAATTGGCTGTTTCATAATTTTATCTTTTTTTCAACTTAAAAAATAATAAAACTTTGGAAAGCAGATGACATGATTCTTTATATAGAAAACCATAAAGACTCTGAAAAGCTATTAGAAACAATAAACACATAAAGGTACAAAAATCCATTGTATTCTTATATACTAACAGAGAAATTTCAGAAAAAGAATTAAAAAAAAATCCTTTGCAATTGCAACAACAACAAAAATGCTTAAGAATAAACTTAACAAAGGATGTGAAAGACAGATATACTGAAAACTATAACACATTTTTAAAAGAAATTGAAGAAGACACAAAGTGGAAAGATATTCTATGTTCATGGATTGGAAGAATCAATATAGGTTGGTGCACAAATAACTGTGGTTTAAAAGATTCAAAATAATTGTGAAAACCTCAATTACTTTTGCACCAACCAAACAGTTAAAATGGCCATATTACCCAATGTAATATACAAATTTAATGCAATTCCCATCAAAATCCCAATGGCATTTTTTAAAGAAATAGAACAAAAAATCATCAGATTTGTATGGAATCACTAAAGACCCTGAAGAGCCAAAGCAATCCTAAGAAAAAATAACAAGGCTAGAGGTATCACACTCCCTGACTTCAACTTGTACTACAAACTGGCAATAATCAAAATGGCATGGTATTGGCAGACATGCAGACCAATGGAAAAAGATTGAAAATACAGAAATTAACCCACATATACATGGGCAGAGAATTTTCGACAAAGGAGCCAAATTCATACAATGGAGAAAAGAAAGCCTCTTCAATAAATGGTGCTGGGAAAATTGGAAAGCCACATGCAAAAAAATGAAACTAGACTGTTATCTGTCACCATACACCAAAATTAACTCAAAATGGATCAAATCTAAACTTAAGAACTAAAACAATAAATTGCATAAAGAAAGCATAGGTACTAAAGTTATGGACCTTGGGTCAAAGAGGATTTTATGAATTTGACCTCAAAGGCAAGGGAACTAAAAGCCAAAATAAATGAATGGGACTACTTCAAATTGAAAAGCTTCTGCACAGCAAAAGAAACCATCAACAAAGAGGCAACCAACTCAATGGGAGAACATATTTGCAAAGAACTCTGCCAGTAAGGGAATAATATACAAAATATATAAATAATTTATACAATTTACCAACAAAAAAGCAAACAATCCAAATAAAAAATGGGCAGAGGACCTGAACAGACACTTCTCTCAAGAAGACAAACAAATGGGCAACAGATATGGAAAAAATGCTCAACTTCACTAGCTATTAGAGAAATGCAAATCAAAACCACAATGAGGTATCACCTAACACCTGTTAGAATGACTGTCATCAACAGTACTGTGGGTGGTGAATACACAACGTGATATTCAGATGATATATTACAGAAATGTACACTTTGAAACCTATATAATTTTACTAACCAACGCCAGCCCAACAAATGTAACAATATAAAATTAAAAAAATAATAAATTGATTAATATTTAAAAAAGAAAATATAGAAGCATTTAAAAAAATTATAAAATTAAAATGTACCTATGCTCACTACCGAGATAAATAGTATTTTTATGATAGGTTATTCATCATAAAATCAGGATGCAACCTTTTCACTTACCATTTCTCCATTTCCTATTTATTATTGAGAGGCAGCCGGAAGGCTCAGTTGGTTAGAGCACAAGCTCTGAACAACAGGGTTGCCAGTTCGATTCCCACCTGGGCCAGTGAGCTACTCCCTCCACAACTAGATTGAAGGACAACGACTTGGAGCTGATGGGCCCTGGAGAAACAAACTGTTCCCCAATATTCCCCAATAAAATTAAAATATATATACATATACATATATATATATGTATATGTATATATATACATATATATATATGTATATGTATATATATACATATACATATACATATACATATACATATACATATATATATATATATTCTTGAAAATGAAAATTGAAAATGTTAACTATTTCATTGTGTAACAAGGCGGCATTTATTCAATATTGTGATAAAAATTCATATCAAATATGTTTGTTTATGTATGATTATCTGAAGTTCTAACTCTTAAAGAGGAATTGATAGATAAAGTAGTACACATATGTTTAAAGTTCTTGATACATAAAGAGATACCATTTTCTGTGACTCTAACATAACAGAATTATCAATCATGGGCTTAAATTACGATTTGTTTTATAAACCCAAGACCAAGAAATATACTTTTCCTGGACTTATGTAAAGCAACCATTTTCTCAATAATTCAAAATAAAGAAGATTATGTTTTTGACCTTGCTCATCCAAAATTTATCTGCTTCTAAGAACTGAGAACTGAAATTCTGCCTTGTCACTAACCCAAGTTACTGTTCCTCATTTTTTTTTTCTGTGACCGTCTGTCTAATAAAAATCTATGAATGGAATATGGGACATAACCAGATCAGTTTGAAAAATCCAAAGCAAGTAGGACTTCAAGTATGAAATAAATTGTTATACCTGAAGATAACCTCTTAGCAGTGTTCTTTTTTTTTTTTTTTTAATTTTTTAATTAAATTTATTGGGGTGACAATTGTTAGTAAAATTACATAGATTTCAGGTGTACAATTCTGTATTACATCATCTATAAATCCCATTGTGTGTTGATCACCCAGAGTCAGTTCTTCCATCACCATATATTCGATCCCCCTTACCCTCATCTCCCACCCCCCACCCCCCGCCCCCCTTACCCTCTGGCAACCACTAAACTATTGTCTGTGTCTATGAGTTTCTGTTTCTCATTTGTTTGTCTTGTTCTTTTGTTGTTTTTGGTTTATATACCACATATCAGTGAAATCACATGGTTCTCTGCTTTTTCTGTCTGACTTGTTTCGCTCAGCATTACTCTTTTAAAGAGACTCAATCTCACTATTTTTGACATTTTCCTTCTGGAAGTTCCACTGGTATGTTTCAGGTAATATTTTTTGTATTTTTTAAATTAATTCTTCCTGTTTAGTAATCTCACTCATACACTCTTGCTGCCCAAATTGAAAAAAAAAAAAAAAAAAAAAAAAGGAAAAAAAAAACTTTCTGGGGAAAATGCCAAGGACATAAATCTCATACAATTTTTGCTTTAGAGCTGAAAATATGAGGAATGCAAACTTTATAGCTTATGACAGAATAGAATTAAAGTTTGGAGTGCAGATTGCTGTACTCTACTTACTTACAGAATAAGAAAAAAGGACATCCATCTTGAAAGCTGTCAGTCCAAGTCCATTCCAAAACATGACACTCACTCTTTTAAATGAACAATAGTGCCAAAATGCCACGAAGTAATACGAATGTTAGTTTCTGCATTGTAACTTACTGAGTAAGAGTCAATACAATATTTGATTAATTGATTTCTCTGTTAGTAGCCTTCTTTGATATTAGATGCTGCTTTATTTCCTGAGCCATGATAAAGAGGTTAAACATCTACCAGGCAAAAGATATAAGCTCTCAAGAATAAAACATAAAAAAATAAACAAAACATACAATAATTCAGATCGCAAATTCAAGGAACTTGAATTTGTAAACTTGCGTTATATAAACTTTTCAGTGTTTTCAAGCTTAGCACAAAAATGTCAACTTGCTACTGCATGTAGTGTTTTGAATGTTTTTTGCTTACTTTTCTGAATATGGAACACAATTTTCCCCTGTAAAATTATTTTTATCAAGTAGCAAACATTCTGTAATTTCCACAATCTTAACACAAATCTCTCTTTATACCACACTCCCCTCCAGTTGAGTGTCCATTTTTCTGCTCCCTTTCATAGCAAAAATCCTTGAAGGTTTGTCTCTACCATTTATGTCTATGTCCTCCTTATCTAACATTTTGTTTGAAGCACTGCAGTCAGGCGCTAACCTACAATATCCCACTGAAACTGCTCTTGTCAAGGTCCCCAAAGATCTCTACATTATAAAACTCTATAGTCAATTCATATTATCATTTCATTTTTGTTACCAGCATTTACTCCATTTGATCTAGTTTCTCCTTGGACATCTTACTGTCCTGAGTTTTCTCCCTACTTAACTGGTCATTTTTTCTCTGTTCTTTTGCTCATTATTTCTCATCATTTGACCTCCACGTGTTGGAAAATCAAGTGTCTACCTTTGGACTCTTTTTCCCTTGGACTCATTCAGTCTTACGATCATCTACATGATTATAGTATGTCCAGTATGGAATGTTGCCCTGAAGATAACATTAATGTAATCCACCACTTTCTCAACATCTTACATTAGATGATAAAAACATTTGGAAATTAATATCTGTAGAGAACTTCTGATTTTCCTCACCACTGCCAAAATCTGCTCTTCCTACAGTCTTCTCTTCATCAGAAAATGACAAATTGTTCCAGTTGCTCAGATAAAAACAGACAAAACTGAAAAACATAAAAAAAGAAAAGAAACAAACAAACTTGGTATTATCATTAACACTTTCTTTCACACTCTACCTCAAATCGATCAGCAAATGTCAACTGGTCCTAACCACTATCATCTTTTTTGTGATAAAATAGCTTCCTACCTGGTCTTTTGCTTTCATTTTTGTCCCCAGAGAGTAGCCAGAGTGGTATTTAAAAAATATATATATATGTCTCTTCTTTAATTTTTTTTCACCCAATGATTCCCATCTCACCCAAGAGCTGTCCCCTGATCCATACTTCAAGAGCTGCCCCTGATCCTCACTTCGAGAGCTGTCCTCTGATCCTCAATTTCTTTGTTAGTTATCTGATTTCTTCTCTACTAGTCCCCTCCACAATCTCTCCACTGGAGGCAAACAGATCTCTTTATTGTTTTGGAAAAGGTCAGAAAGTTTTGACTTATTTTTGTTTGCTGCCATATCTCCAGCTCTGAGAATAGTGCCTGAGACATAGTAGATGCTAGTAAATATTTGCTAATTAAAGAATAATTCCATTTTGAATGAACAAGATAAATAAAGCTAATTTCACAGTGAATTTCTGCTTTAATGACGCCAAGCCATTTTTTTAAGATATAGATAACAAATACAAATTTCATAAAAAATAGTGATGTCTGAAATCTAAATAGATAAATCTTGAGATACAAATTCCAACAATATTTTCATAACCATTCAATGGTCTAGGTTCAGTGGCTATCTATGCAAGCCACAGCAAATTATTACATTATTCCCAAAGTCTCTGGATATTTCAAACAATAAACTGAAAAAAATCCAACACATGGACACTTGTTTGAATTATCTACTTTGTGTGTGCAGATAGTGTCAAAGACTGTTTTTAGTTAAAATTTTCTACTTTGCATGTGCTCTCAAATCCTGGTGTGAATGAATAAACTAGGAAAATGTCAGGACAACTCATTTTGATCTTTAGAAATGCTATTAGATGTTGAGGTTAATGTATGTTTTACAAAAAGTAAAAATTTAAAACTTTGGTGAATACTTATTCTTTTACTCTTATGTTTTCTGAAAGGACCTCAATCTGAAATGAAACCAGAGAATATAAAATGGAAAATCTCACGCATATGGTCCAAGAAGAAAAGAACTTAAGAAATAATAGACTGATTTTTCATAAATGCCTAATTTGAGAAAGCTGATACTTAGCTCCTGACCAATGAACATCTGCCAAGAATCTTCCATCATCCTCAAGCCCATGAACTTGCTACTTGGACTCTGGCTGGACTTTTGCCTCTTTCACTCCTTGCACATGAATATCATCTATTCCAAACCTACAAGGGACTCACCTGTAACTTGCTACAGCACACTTTTTCCTAACTGTAATTCCTCTGCTATTCTCAAATAAACTCAATTTCTGGTAATATGAGCTTTCTTCAGTTTACCTCTTTATTTAGGTTGATGGTTTGTATATTTTTAATTGAAATGGCTTTTATTTATGTCTTCTTACCTAATATAATCCCACTTTTTTGAATGGAAGATTCAACTTTTCTTCAACGCCATTTCTTTCCATTGTCTCGCGTAACAAAATACTTAGGTGATAGTAGTTTCTTTCTTCAGCAGACAATCTTGCAGGTAAATACAAATTTATGTGGGAATAAAGGGGAAGGATGTTCACATTCTCTCATTATGAACAGCTGTATGGTATAGCAGATATGGAGGAGCATGTATATTAGGCTCAACACATTTCTTTTTCTTGATTATACTAAGCCAAGCCAAGTAGTGAACAGCACATTTTGGGGTTAGCGTTGTTCACTACTTGGCTTGCACTAATATGTAGGTTTTTGTGGTAGCCTGAAGAAATCAAAAGTACCTAGATATTGCATCCCAGTATAGAGCTCCCTTTTAGGTCACTTTCTCTATCCCAGTGTTTTGTTTATGATCCATAAAACGATGAATGCTACATTCCCTCTGACTCTTTAACAAGGCCCTCCTTGCTAACTTGTTTATCCATGTGACTTTTAAGATTCTGACTGCTCCATTCCACCCAACTTCCTGATGGCCTTCAAAAGCTACTCCTAGTTGGCCCCAATCTGGCTAGTACCAACAATTCCCCACAATAGGTCTCCGAAAGGTCTATAATCTTTTCTACTTGACTACTTTACTTACAGAGACAGCTCTTTTCAAAGTGGGGCAATACTCACTGTTGCTGGAAAGTTTTTTTTTTTTTAAATCCTCAGTAGAGTGTGTGCAGGTATGTGTATACGTATACATGTTTATATACATGTGTATGTATGTTTATGTGCATCACATTATAATAGCATATCATTTTACTTTTTTTTATTCCAAATGAAAGTTTGAAGCCTATGGTCAACTTATTTGCAGGGTTGTAAGCAAAACATTAAATAATTTATTCAATAATTACCAAAATTATTTTGTCTTTTTTTAACCTTTCATTTGTGGAAAGGTGGTAATAATACTTTAAAAGGTAGTTAGAGTGAGCAAAAGATTACACACATGAACACATACAGATACACACATACAGATACACTATCTGGTACATTCTATAAACAATAACATATTTTTGAGATATAGTAATCATAATTTTAATACAATGGCAGCTGACCACTAACTGTGCACCTAAATAATTGGGCCAAATATATTGGCCCAATATAAACACAACTGGTGTTCTTCTAGAACATGAAAATATGGCAACTTTTGATTAACTAAGGAAGACTGATGACCGTGACTAATCAGAGTATCTCCTTTGTACAATCTATATTAGGATGTTAATGTTTTCATAGATGCTTACCATGTTTTTCGATACTGAGATTTTGCTACACAGAATTAAACATTTTTAATATTAAAGTTTGGTAAATATATTACTGTTCAAAAGGAAACGATGGCTAATTATTCTCAAGGAAATTCTGACACTAACTGTTAATCAATATGTGAAGCTCCTGCTTGACATTAGAGTACTGATCTGAAGAAAAAATTAGCCAGTGTTCTGCATAGACTATCTTTAGTAATAATTAACAAAGGACTTAATAAGATGTGTCATTTATAAAATAAGCAAGTTGGAATGTTAACACCATGGAAACTGCAATCTTATTAAAACACATTCATAATTTAAACAACTCAATATCCTGTTATAGCATGTTGTTAGCTCCTATATGAATCAAAAGTAATGCCACACATTTCTTTTCTTTTTTTTTTTTTTTTTTTTTGTGATTAAGTTACATATTTCCTACTCTTGAAACATGGATAGGAACTGACACCGTTGATCTCCTGATAACAACATTCCCTGGGCCTGAATTATTTCTTCTAACTGTAATTAATAGAAAAAGGAGGACACAAATGCCTTTCAGTCCCCTTTTGTGATTCATTTTGGCTCAATTTTTCTGTTCTGGGATTCCATTTGTTTGCATTAATCTAGTAGTTTCTTGAGATATCATGGATTGCTTAAAATGCACAGAACAGAGAGTTTTGCTTCTGGCCACTCCTATATATTCAAAATGAAGTATAAACATTATTTATTCCAAGCCTTGGAGTCAAAAAGACAGTAAGTGTTCCCTGGTGAGATGCTTACTCTCTGTGTGGATGTCTTGCTTCATTTTTAAAGGAGAGAAACTTGGATTGAATCAGCAGCAAAATTTAGATGTCCTTTTTACAGTTAACCAATAGAAAATTCATAGCAGCCACGCTACTTTAGTAGTTTTTGACAATTGACGATCTCTTGACAGTTTCTTAACCATTTTTATAGTATTATACTAAGTTCTAAAATGTGCAATTAAAGTGTCTATCTAAAAATATGTGTAGTATTTAATATTTCCTTAAGAGTTGTATTTCATGGAAATCACACGTTTAATTTGCTTTAACTGAGACCAAATTAAAAATATGTAAATGACATTACAGGTATATTCTATTATATTTTTATGTTGGATTTATTTCTTGACAGATAGGTCCTAGAGAACAAGGACTAATTTTGTCTCTTTTAGATCCCATTCAATTAGTGTAATGCTACATGATAATGCTCAAAATAAGTACTTATTGAATGAATTAACAAATACATGAATAAATAGTAAGCAAACAACATCATTACATAGATTTTAGATGCATAAATATAAGATATAAGAGCATACAAGTAGAATTTACATAATTTTAATTCTGGAAGCCTAACATACACCATAAAGTAATATAAAATACATCTTTTTTCAAAATATCATTAATGGGTTATGCCTTACATATTATACTACAATTAAATATGATTTGCTCTAGCATAAAGTGGTTAGGAATATGGACTATAGATTGAAATAAGCCTGGTTCCAAATATTTATTGGGTAATTTTAATTAGGTCATCCACTCTTCTCTGTCTTGCTCATAAAAATAGTGATAATAAGGTATACTGTGTATATTGTTGAGAATTTTAAAAAATGGGTTAAAAATGCCTACATAGTATGTGGTACAACACAGTAGTACCCCCGATAAGTGGTAGCTCTTAGTGTTAATATTAATATCAGTAAAATTTTGTACTTTAAGATTTTTCTATTATACCTTTATCTCATTTAATCCTCAGATTCTGCTTGAGGTAGGCAGGATGGTATTATCACAGACTTTTAGCAAAGTAACTGAGGCTCATCAAGGTTGTCATTTTTTTATGATTATATAATTAACTAGGGTAGATTAAGAACCAGGTCTTTATAAATTATAACTCATTCATCTGACTAGATATCACAATCTCTCTTCTGCTAATCCAGAAACTCAATATTCCCCAGCATCTTTTATGTTAAGCAGACTTTCTAATATTCATCCATATAAAATTTCAATCTAAGTTCTTATTAATAAGTTATTTCAACTGCTATTAACAAGTCACTAATAATAATAGTATTACTAATTCAAAGGATTATGTCACAAGCCTTATTTAAGTTAAGCAAGTGTTTTTCACCTCACATTTGGTATGTGCTACAAGTCATATATTGACTTGCTCAAAAATGAACTGAGAGATCTTTACATAAATTGTCTCGAATAATTTGATGTGCATAGACAAAAACAGGAAATTGGACTCCATTCTCATCCTATCATATAAGCAATTTCAGTGGGATTAATAGCATTCATATAAACCCCAAAAGTATAAATATTTTAACATATTATAAAAGAACATATTGCTCATGTTAGGGGAAGGTTTCTTAAGCAAGACACAGAAAATGCTTACCCAATTAAAAATCCCTGTTATTCAAAAGATATTTTAAAGAAAGAAAAGAGGCAAGACAAAGATGAGAGAAAGACATTATACGTATTAATGACAAAGAAGAATATTTCAGAAAAAATTCTACCTATAATACAAAAAATTAAGGAAACCCAAAAGAAAATAATATAGGCAGGTGACTTTTATAGATATTATATAAAATGCCTAGAACATATATAAGACAATAATTAATCATTAATAATCAGAAATGTCAATTAAAATGATAGAGATGCTATTGCACACATCAGATAGAAAAAATGGAAAACGGTAATACTAAGGATTATTGTCAATGGAAAACTCCCTAACATTTATGGACAGAGTGCAAATTGGAAAAGTGTTTGGCTTATCTAACAAAATTGGGAGTACCCATTTCTTACAATGTAGAGAAACTTGTGTATTTGTATAAAAGGAAATATATCCAAGTATATTTATGGCAGTTTATTATAGCTAAACATAGAACACTCCAAAGGGTCATAAAAAGTAGTATAACTAAATATGTTATTGTATGTTCTTCTACTGTAATTTCATATAGAATAGAAATAATTAATGCTACATAAAACAAAATGGCTATATCTCTAATACAATGTTGAATGAATTAAACAAATTAGAAGGAATATACACAGTATGAGTCTAACTACAAATAGATCACAATAGAAAACTAAATTATATTATTTAGAGTTATAGTAATAATTGATGAAAATAAAAAGCAAGGAAATACTTATCACAAAATGGGGTTAAATAATCAGCAACAGCGAGAAAGCAATGAAAGACAAGCTGGGGTAAGAGTAAAAGAATTAGGTTAACTCTGGCTTGGGTATTTATTTCAGTAACTTAGTTCATTTCAATTCAACATATATTTAAAATTCTGTGCTTAGAATAGGAATTAGGAGCTAGACATATAGAGATAAATAAATTTTCAAAGAACTTGAAAACTAGCAAAGATAGAGAAATGAAGAAAGAATGAAATAATTTTTCAGGACAAAGGAGCTCATAAAAATATAAAAAATACATGTATAAGGTACAGAAGCATTAGCGTGGTTAGAAGGAATTTACTAATCCGTTATATTCAGTCATATATAAATGTACTCAACAAATATTTATTGAGCTTCTATTCTGAGGATTTGAATTAGGAAGAAAACAGTGGACAGGCAGACAGTAAACAGGTCTAAAACACTTTGGATGTAGAATTGATGGGGATTTGGTGATGGTTTGATGTGTTGCAGGAAAGAAGGTGGTCTCAAGGATGATCCTAGGGCTTTCTCTCTGTACCTCCAAAAGAGTGGGGGCCACTGATAAGGATAGAATGATTGGTAAAGCAACAGATTTGGCTGAAGAGAATGAGGTAGGAGTCAGGGTTGTAGAAAAGATAGAAAGTTTTGTGGGATGCCTGCAAAAATTGAAAAGTAGAAACTTCAATTATGTTACATTTGTGTCTGGAGTTCTTATAAGAGGAATAGTTTGAAAATAACATTGAAGGATTATCAATATTGAAATGATATTACATACATAAAATGCATACAATCATATTGGTAAAGAATGTACAGGTTTTCATGAGAAGCCCCAAGGGCCAAGTTCTGAAGAAATCCAGTATACAGAAGCAAGATTAGGAAGGAAGACTTGTCAAAGGAGATGAGATGAAGAGACAGAAAACTAGAAGAGTGTAATTTCATTGAAGAGAAGAGTGTTTCAGGAAGATGAGGTTAAAAGTATTTATCTGAAGTCTTTTTGAAGATTTGATATTTTAAAATGTTGCCTAAATCACGAGTGGGATTCTGAATGGTAGTGGATGGCTTTCTCTGGAAAGAAAATACTGAAAGGAGGGAGAGAAGTGGAAAACCACATGATCTGTCTCATAGGTATTTGCGCTTGGATTTTAAGTGGATATTATCTAAACTGGAACAAGACATTCTATACACACACAGTTAAGAAAATAAGTAAAAATATTTATATTTTGTATGTTTAACTATTTTTTATGCTATTTGTTTCACTTTTATAACTACATGACTGAGGAGAGTCAAAAATTAAAGAAAGGAAGCTATAATAAGAGACTACAAATTTCTGATAATGCAATATTATACAGTATCTCTGTGATTTCAAGACAGAGTTTGATGAATCTTAGGACTCAGACATTTTAAACAACAGATCCTTTGGATGCAACATAAGTACTGATTGATTAATTGTTCTCTGTCTTTCTGAATTAATAGAGACTGTGTCAGTGATACTGGGTTTCCTTTCTCATAGTTTCACAATCTATTTGAATAGACTCAGGATCAGGATCTGTATTAATAAATGATAAATTTTCCAGTAGTAATTTCTTGTTTGAAACAAAAAAAAAATGTACTTTGCTAAAAAGAAAAATCTGTTCATAATATTTTAGGTTATACCTAAACACCTCAAATCGTGCTTGTCAATTCTAGATTCGAATTCATCCAAGAATGTTCATATATAAATGCATCTGTGATTCATCTTACATGATAGATAAATTTTGGGGAGTTTTGGAGCTTTCGAACACCAAAAAAGAATAAAAAGAAAACTTTTAGGAATCTCAGAACTGTATAAAATGCTTTCTTCATTTTATCAAAATATGTTTACAAAATTTCTCTTTTCCTTTAAATTTATATAAGGCACAGATAGTGTGGTTTTAGAATCAAATCATTGCTAGTTAGCTAGCAAATGCATTGATAATGTTCCTCTCATTTTGGAAACTGCTCAAGAATTATTATACTTATTGACAGAATTCTCTGTAACTTTGTAAAATTATTTTCCTGAGTGCTTTGTATTCTAACTCCACAATTTTAGGAGTTAGGAATATTGACTCAATTTTTAAGGCAGGATATGGGTGAAAAATGGATAATGCACCAAGGTTGGGTTTGTTTTAAATTTATTAACAGATAAATGTAATCATATAGAAGGTATTTGCTTCTATAAACAGAATTACAATTATGTTAGACTCTTCCCTTGATTCTGGTTTCATCTGCTGACACTAATGTGGTCAGATACTAAAAGCAGCCATTTCTACTACCCAGTAGGCAGTGCTTCCACTCTCTAGATCCTCACCTTAATAACTATCCTTCAAAGAGGCATTTAAAACCAACTGATCTGAAAAATCTACTTGTCTCTTCATGGTGACTCTCAAAGAGCATCAATGATAAGGAAATACTACCAGGTTAAAAATGATACCTAACTAAACATGTTTAAAAATAAATAAAATATAAAACAACCACAATAAAAATAAGATTCTCCCTCTACTGTTTCTATGCTTTAACATTTTATTCTTTATATCTTTTGCAGGACTAGCATAGCTACCAGTAATGAAAATAGGTTCTTTCTTATGGCATTCATTTTACCTGTTCTTGATATATTTGTCAAATTTTCCTTCCATAAAAGCATATTCTTGGTACTATGGCAAAAAGCGTAGGAAGCTTCATCCATTTCCCACTCATAATTGGGAAATGTATTTAATTTCACAAAGTTGTGTGAACCTTTAGTAATGAGGTAAGGGACTTGCGATGTCAAAGTGCCTCATGCATGCTTTTGGGTTCTCTACAAGTTATACTCACTGAGAGCCAATGGTTCAGTCACCTCTTCTAGTGAGTCAGATCTCCCATCCTAATCATTTTTCCTTGTATTATAGAAGTATGTGGGAAGATTTGCCTTAAAAATCAAGGTAGGGAGAAAGGACAGGAAGTTGGTTGGCTTAGAATTATCTTGTATTATGAAATACCATATATAGTTTAGATCAGCAAAAATAGAATGGGGCAGAGTAACTTGTATTCATGTTTGATCTCAAGTCTTAATCTCTAATCACTATTGAGGAAGATAATTATTCTTTTAATTCTTACTTTTTTATTCCAATCTGATTACATTGATGCTTAAACTTTTACTGCAAATTTTGGAACTGAATGATTATACATATATGCATGTGCTGCCCAGTGATTCTCAAACTTGGCTCAGCGTGAGAATGATCTTTGCTTTCTTGCCCAGCCCTAGCAATTCAAATTTTGAAGCTGCAACCTCAAAATTCATATTCTATACCAGTAGATCTGGCATAGAGCCAGATTCACAGGTAATTTTGAGAACAGTGTATTTTGAGAACTGCACTTTCATTGTGTCACTTTTCATGAATATTCTCAGATAATCAGATTTATAAAACACTAATAGAATAACATAGCCCTCAGTCATTCTGGTAAGCATCTGAAACACAGGACCTCTTTATAATTGTTTAAGTGAAGGGCACTTCAGCATCCTGAGCCTCCGTCACAACCTCAAGTCACCAAAGGTTTAATATGTTAAAGATAGTCTATTTCTTTCTTAAAATGAATACTGTCTATACCATTTGTGCATCATTCACTCAGAAATGTGGTTGTTGCTTGAAGAAGGAAAGGGGTATCCAGACTTAATGAGGGGTTTTCTGACTTGCAAATTTATATGTCTCTAAATTCAAAGGAGGTATATGTGCGGCATCTCTTTAATTCCTTCTAGCTATAGCTCAGTCCATCTATCCTTGGAGTTCAATAAAGTATTTTCTTGTGCTCTTAAATGTAGGAATTTAATCACTTAAGTGATATCAACCACACTTCCCACTACAAAATAATGAAATAGTATGCAGTTGCATTAGTGCAAATTGCTACACATCATATATATATAGAGAATAATAGTTTATGTTCCGTATCTGACTCTAAAACTTCCTGGATTCATTCAATGTTAAATGTTTCACTATGACTGTTGAGGTAAAGACAAAGACAAAAAGAAAACAAGAAAAACAAAATACAACAAAAAGTGAATATTCTGTTTCATCTCTGCACTTCATATCCATGCTGCCTAGTAACTTTTGAAAACTATTTCCATCAAGTTTAGGGAGACTTGAGGGGATCCAATTATTAGCACCCCTTCTCCACCCCAAAGTGGCTGAACTGATTTACAAAATAAATAAGGGGAGGTAAAGCTATGAAGACACAAATATTAACTATTATTCATGTGACTTTGGAAAATCTGGATTATATCTCTGTACTAGTGGTCTTTGAATAACGGATCTTAGAATTAGTCAGAATTATCCACCCAGGAATAAGCAAGACTGGAACACTGCAGGCTTTTCTAAGTGGTGAGCCTGCTCCTGCCATGAAAGCGCAAAGCAGAACACGTGTTCACTATGGGTAAAAGAGGGGAAAAAGAACCAGACTATAAATTTCCAATTTACCCTTCTATATTTACTAATCAGGTTAAGTTATTCCTCCATTTTGGAGAAGGAATGGGTTAAAGGTGGAGAGAGCAAGGGACTCTATGCAATTGGAAAAACAAACAAACAAACAAACAAACAAACAACAAAACAAAACACAGAGCAGTAATAGGGAGAAAAAGTCCTCTCTTCAGTACCCTAGATATTTGTTCTTATAACCATTTGTGATAACTATGAATTCCTTAGTCAACCAGACTAAGGAGATAAGCAGTTTATCAGGATATGTTCTGGAACATTTGTTTTACAGTTTAATTTTGTCTAACTAGGTTTCCAAATAAGTCAGAAGAGAATATTAATTAAATCATTCTGTACCAAGTTTGAAAATTTACTCTGTATTCTATAATATTTCCCATCAAAATATATATCCAAATATATCATCCTAGAGAGCCTATCAGAAATTCTGCAGAGATTAAATTTAATTTGATACTTTAATAATAGAATGCCAAAGTAGAGATTCCCCAAATTTGAGCATAATTCCTTTTTCCATTATTAAATCTCAAGTAAATTAAAATTCAAACAGTTTATCTCATTGCAAATTAAATTCCTAAGACGTTCAATTCCCAAAGAATCAAATCCAAAATTAAAGCATCTTGACCTTGTGAGTAAAGGAGTCCAAACAAAATTCTTTCCTTGTTTTTTACTCTTTTCAGTCTCTGCTGGAAGTATTGCCAATGTCTGAATTCAGTGGGCATCCATTCAACAGTTTCAGCCTGTGCTGTTTTGTAGTGTACTAAATATAATTTTTTCAAAGTTCTAAAGTTCTACCATTTTAGCACAAAGCCTGTACTTCCTTTTTATGGATTTCTTTCTCTCTCTACCTTAAATCTGCATTTATTCAATATCTCACTTCCAGTGAATTTCACTATAATCCACTCAAATATCCAAATAAAACATATCTGTGTCTTTTCTGTAATTCACTTAATTTCTACATCCATGCACTAATAAATACTTGTTGACTCAATACTTACTCCCTGCATTTAATCACTGATTTAAATTCACTTACTTCCCAAATTGCCAGACTTCTCAAAATCTGCATCTTAATTCAGACTATAATTATCCCTCATTTGATTATTGTAACAGTAGCCCTTCCTTTTAGAAAAGATAAAATGTTCTCACCTCTATCCAAGGTATCATTTTTCACCTGGGTTATAAAACATTCTCTTACCTACTCCAGGACTTTGATTCTGCAGTATTCCTTTCCTCTGCTCTATCAGATACTGTTGTCTCTTTCTCTTATAAAATGTTGTTATCTTTCCATCTTTATCTTTGCTTCTCAAACCCATCAATCCATTCATTTCTCTGATCCACTGTACAGCAGAACATTTCAAATGAGTTCTCACTACTGTTGAGCTCTTAAGCTTTTCCTTATATCCTCTCCTGAAATTACTCCAGTCAAACTGTCACCCCCAGTAGTTTGGTAACTGCTCATGTCACTGTCACATAATAGTCAATTCCAATAGTCAGTTCTTAGTGATTACTCGATTACTCAGTTCCTACTTTTAACAGCATCTGTCCTACTCGATCACTCTCTCTTTCATAAAACATTTTGTTCATTTGATCACCCATAGTGTCTAAAGATTTTATTTTCTACCTTACTCAGTCTTCCACTCATGTGTTTTCCAATTCCTCTCCCTCTTCCAACCCGCTGAAACTTAAAAAGCTTCAGCGCCCAGGTTTTAGACTTCCTTTTTTTGTCTTTCTGTACTCTCTGTCTTAGTGATTTTGTCCAGTGTCTGGACTTTAAAACATTATCTAAGGTTGACTTCCATATGCACAAGTTCAACTCAGGTATATTCCCTTAACTTCAAACATGTATTTGCTAACTATCTCATTTTCATTTGGATATACAAGTATAGTAGTCATCTTTAACTTAATATTTCCAAAAGAGAAACCTGTTTCTATTCTTATCTGATCTTTAAGTGTCTCTAGCTCCCCTATCTCAGTAAAAAGCATGGCCATTCACACAACTACCGATACCAAAACTCTTGTCTCCTTGTCTTATTCCCGAAATCATCAAATCATATTAGAATCAGACTAGTCCTTAACTTCTCCTAAGACATAACACTGTTCCAAGTCACAATCATCTTAATTACAGTAATATCATGACTGTTAATTGATCTTTCATTTTGTATCCTTTGGTCAAAAGGTATGTTTTTAAAATTTTTTACTTTGAAATAATTATAGATTCACAGGAAGTTTCTGAGATGACAAGGAGAGGTCTCACGTATCCTTCACTCAGTTTCCCAAAGATTAAGTCCCACATAGCTATAATACAGTAGCAAAGCCAGGAAATTGATATTGGTGGATCATTTGTGCATAATTTTATGTCCTTTTACCATATGTATAGATTCACATAACCACCAGAATGATCAAGATACATTATAAAACTTTAGATGATGTTACTTTTTCTTCAAAAATCCTACTACAGCCTCCATGTACTCTTTCCTAGCCTCTCTCTCCTTACCCTTTTGCTTTTACTTGCTACCATTGGTATTATCTTGCCTTACATTACGCATCTTTTTTTTCTTCCTTTTTTTTAATGTTGTGCCTGTCATGTTCACCACAAGTCAGCTCCAAGAGGACTGGTACACTCTTTGTCTTGCTGCTGTTTACCATCACTTAGAAGATTGCACAGCACAGATAAAGCACTCGTTAAGCTAGTTTTCATGTAAGAGCTAGAGTAAGTTTCCCAAATTGCTTTTTGATTTTTTTTTGGGGGGGTTCAAAATTCATCAGTAGCTCCCCAGTAGCCTTGAAATAAAGTTATAGCTCTTTAGGGAGTTACTCAGCTTCCAATGGTCCCACCCCAAGTTATTTTGCTAATATTACTTCTAGTCACTTTCATCTTCTATACTATACTCTTATTGTGAACCATCTATGTACTATTCTGAGAACATGCCTCATTTTTTCTTTCATGGACAGGTTTTTTTTTTGTTGTTGTTAGTGTCATTTTCTTTGTCAGGACATACATCCCTAGCTATCTACCTTTCTAATATTTTCCTTAGGGCCTGGCTTTGTTGTCATCTCAGAAGGCTGGTTAAGTTTTCTCTCACGTGCTTCAATAGCAATCTGTATCTCTATTGACCCATTTATTGCAGTACAAGAAAAATGTATGCTGGAAAAGATAGGGTCCAATCACAGATAATAGAAATCCACTTATCTAGTTTAAAAATAAATAATTTTAAGTAGATCATGAGGTACTTAGAAAATTGTTAGAAGATCCAGGAGAAGAGACATATAATCTTATTCATGACTCAAGCATAAAATCTTACACCAGACTATACTTTCAGATTCATACCTTGACTGCTACAACCTATAGCAGCAAAATGGATACCTCTTTGCTATAATTTCATGCCCTACTTATTCTGGGTCCAAATTCTATATTTTTAAAACTGTATTTGATTGGAACTTCATTTATATCCAAATCCCTAACATGAAGACTGACCAGGAAATGTATCTATTACATTGGTACATTGGTATCTATTGGTATTCTGTACCAATCTCTTTTGTACAGGAAGACACATTAGAAGGAAATTGGAATAGATGTGGAAAATTCAATCCATCATATTTTTTATTTATGTTTTCCTTTATATTTTCCCTCTAGCATGTAAGTGCCATGACTATTTTTCCTTATTGTTATATCTTCAGCACAAAATATAGTGCCTTGAGTATAATATGTTCTTAATAAATAATAGAAATATTAATATAATGAGTTGATTTTTCTCACTTCATCTGAGAACAAGAAGCTATACTCAAAATCCATTAAGTCACAGAGATTAGCAATTAAAAAATCATGTTTGGTATACTCTAGCAAACTATCATGCAACATAACTTTAGGCAGCCAGTAGTTTTACAGCTATCACTGGCTATCTGGCCAAGTCTCTTAAGTCTTGTTTGGTTTCATTTAACTAAACCTGAAGATCAGAATGCCACTGCAGAAGTAACGGAGGGGGAAGTCAATTAACTTCACCTCTAGTAGCCACATTGCAATAGTTATTTCTCAGCTTGTCAGAGAATCATTTCAACGACCCAATGAGACCACTTTGTCTTAATAATTCTCTTAGAGTGTCTCTGCTCAGTCATTAAAACCCCTGAATTTCTTGATAATGCAGCATAGAGCTTCAGATAATATTTAGACAACTTAAAGCCATCAGACTGCTCTTGTCAGGATTCTTTTAGGTGCAAGTGATAAAATACCAGCTCAAGCTAAGTGAAGCAAGAAAAATCAAAGAAGAAAAAAAACACCACAGTAGTAGTAGTTCTGTGTGAGGCATTATTGTACTGATAATAAATATATTCAGGATATTTTCCCTCATTCTCACATTTTTCCTTTTTGCTTTGTCTATTGAATCCATTTTTCAGGAATGCTTACCTCTAATCAGCCCTCTCATTGACTGGCAACAATATTGAAAGAAAATAGTCTCTTTTGCATTAGTACCAAAAGATTTTGAGAATTAAATATCATTGATCCTGCTCCACTACTCAGATTATTCACTGTGTTCACAGAGCAAAACACTTTGATTGGTGATCTGTGGGTAATACAAGATGCCCCATTTGTTAGGAGCTATGAGGTGGAGTCAATAGTATCAAATTCCAATAATCACCACATGAGCACTGGACTTATCAGGGAGAGCACTTCATAGACTGTGCAGATGTCTGACCACTGTGCTGTGCACCTATAACTGAAGTTCAATAATACTGAACACCAACTGCAATTAAATACATACACACACACACACACACACACACACATGCACGCACGCGCACACACACACACAGGAGGTCTGACAATTACATTCATGAACTCATCCTAGAAAAAGTGCTATGTACCTCATTGCTGAATATCACTACGGTCACCTTTGAAGTCCTCCCCTTGATAAGCTATGCACTGATACCAGCACCTACTCCACCCTTCAAAGCAATTTTGGAACTCTTTCTGGAATGGCCACCAGAGCTGTCCTTGTATTACCCTTGATGTCCTGAATGTCATCAAAATGTCTTGCTTTCAATATTTCCTTTATATTTGGGTAAAGAAAGAAGTCATTGGGGGCCAAATCAGGTGAGTAGGGAGGGTGTTACTATATAGTTATTTGTTTACTGGCGAAAAAACTCCCTCACAGACAGTGTCATGTGAGCTGATTCATTGTCCTGATGCAAGAGCCATCAATTGTTGACAAAAAGTTCAGGTCATCTAACTTTTTCATGCAGCCATTTCAGGACTTCCAAGTAGTAAACTTGGTTACTTGTCCAGTTGGTGTAAATTCATAATGAATAATCACATTGATATCAAAAAACAGTAGCAACATCATTGCAATAAGTTCGCAAACTTAATTGTCAGACCTCATGGGTGTGGGTGTGCGTGTGCGTGTGCGTGTGTGTGTGTGTGTGTGTGAGAGAGAGAGAGAGATGTGGAGTACAGCATAGAGAATATAGTCAGTGGTATTGTAACAGCTATATACGATGTCAGAGGTGTACTAGATTGGGAGGTTATCACTTTATGAGGGGTGTAAATGTCTATTACATTGCTTTGTACACCTAAAACTAATAAAAAAAAAATTCAGTGATCTTCTTTCATAAACTGAAAGATCATTGAAAAATCAGTTTCATTTCTCAATAGAAAAATCAGTTTTATTTACCAGAATAAAGGAAATAGATATTGAGCAACTGAAAAAAAGAATAAACCAGGAGTTTGTGCTTGTCCCTCTCCCCCAGCTCTTTATGCACTGATGTCTCTGTGTGGCCTTCCAGGTCCACTCTCTAAAATACAGTGAAAACTTCAACAAAGAGATAGAAAGTACGAGAAAGTACCAAACTAAAGTCAGGAAGCTCAAGAATACAATAACTGAACTGAGACCTGATGAAGCAGAAGAAAGAATCAGTAAATTCAAGGACATTGGAACTTACCAGTCAAAGCAGCAGAATGAAAAAAAAAAATGTCAAAACAGTTTAAGGGACTTATGGGACAACATCAAGTGGACTAACATTCGCATCATAGGGTTTCAGAGGAAGAGAAAACAAAAGGGGCAGAAAACTTATTTGAAAAAATAATGGCTGAAAATTCCCATAACCTGGAGGTGGAAACAGATATCCAAATCCAGGAAGCCCAGACAGTTGCAAATAAGAAGAACACAAAGAGGCATACACCAAGAAAAAGTAGTAAATTAAGTATAACTAAAATACTTAAGGGATACACAAGATAAATAGATGTGAAATGTGATACTGAAAATCATTAAATGGGGTGAATAAAAATGTACTACTTTAGAATGTATTCAAACCTATGTTGTTATCAAGTTAAATAGATGGTTATAAATACAGGTGGCTATATGTAAGCCTCATAGTTACCATCAAGTGAAACCTACAGTTGATAGACAAAAAATTAAAGAGAAAGGAATCTAAGCATACCACTAAAAATAGGTCAAATTATGAAGGAAGAGAGTAAGAAAAGAAGAAAAGATCAGAGAAGGACAACCAAACAGCTAGAAAACAATTAACAAAATGGCAATGAGTATAAACCTATAAATAATTACTTGAAATGTAAACAGATTCAGTTTTCTAATAAAAAGACATAGAGTGGTTGGATTAAAAAAAAAGACCAATCTATACGCTGTCTACAAATGACACATTTCAGATATAGGGATACACACAGACTTAAAGGGAAGGAATGGAAAAGGATATTCCATACAAATAGAAACCAAAAGAAAGCTGAGTAGCTATACTTATATCAGACAACATAGACTTTAAAGCAAAAATTGTAATGAGACAAAAAAAGTCATTACATGTGACCACAATGATATAAAACTAGAAATCATTTATAAGAAGAAAATGGGAAAATTCACAAATATGTGGAGATGTAACAACACGCCACTGAACAACTAATAGGTCAAACAAGAAATTAAAAGAGAAATCAAAATATAACTGAGACAAATGAAAATGGAAGTACAGTATACCAAAATATGGGATTCAGCAAAAGAGGTTCTAAAAAACAGTTTATAATGATAAATGCTTACATCAAGAATGGATATGCTACATCCTGTGCACACCTTTGTAATACACAGTTATCTTAACTTGAGTGTACAAGTTTTCTACAGAGAATCTGTCTGATACATATACAATTTATATTTAGTTTATTTATTTATTTTTTTTCAAAAAAGAACTAGCTGGTTAAATGACTCCAGCTTAAAAGGAACACATTGGAAAATAAACTAATAATTTCAGAAATCATAATTTAGCAGTTCAATGAAACTATGTAAAAATTTTGTCCACTTTAATAAAAGCACAATAAAAATATATACAAATAAGACAACACTAAAGAAAGAATATTGATGTTGTAAAAGTGATCTCAGTAATAGTTACCTGTTGAATAGATCCTTTTAAATGATTATTTTTAGTTAATAGGTTTAATGCAAAATCAAGACCTCTGTTAGTGTAATGCAATACTGTGATGAAAAACACTGAAATATTCATAAACATAAAAAGAAAGGTGGGAACAGAAGAATAAGATCTCGTACTTGACAGATGTAGGTGTGAAACTGAATATTAGGCTTCAAGTTTTAGAATATGGTATAGAATCACTCATCCTTTCAATTTTTATTGAGTGCCTACCATGTACCAGAAAATATCTATAGAATGGACTACCATCTGTGCACACACACAGAATTCCTGATTTCGTGAAGTTTATATTCTAATGTAAATAAAATTAAGATGTAAATAATCATGTCATCCCAGTACATAAGAATCACTTCTAAGCTATCTGGAACCTTAGAAATCCGTCATTTAATTTAACCATGGTATTGTATAGGTGAACAAAACAAAATAAAATCTTATAAAGGGAGAGATAAAACTAGAACTTTAATCTCCTGAACCTGAGATTAGAACAGAATGCACAAACCAAACCAAAAGAATATGAATGTTTTCTACAATTTTTGAGGCTTAATTTCACCAACTTTATCTTCCAAAGACGAGTAATGAGGTTACACGTCAAATGTCAATTTGTAAAAAAAAAACCTGCTCTCTATTTCAAGTTGTTCTATAAACAGTCAATACATTTTTCCTGTTGTTCTACGAGGAAAAAATAGAATTTTAAGGGTATTTTTTCCTCTTATGATTTTTGAACCTACCTTCAAATGTATTCCTTGAACTTCCATGCATAATTCCTCCAACAGTTACTTCATTCTGTCTCGCTTCTTCCCCACTTCCTTTAAGTCAGCTTATCTATGACACACTGTTACATATTTTTCTGAAACGCTCACCAATATTCCAATAAATTAACTAGATATAATTTATTACAGTGTATTGGGTTCTCAAACACAAGATAAATGTTTGGGATCCTGTCATTTTTCTGTATCAAAAGAAGGGCAATGCCATATTAGCTCATCATCTTACAAATTCTCCCTCATTAAGCTGTCTTTTATATGCTTAGCTTTTACTGAGAATCATTAACAAAAATAGCCATATAAAATGAAGTCTGCATTTTCTCTATAAAGGTGATAAGAGCCATTTTCTACTTTGTAGTTCAAATATTCTATATTAGGTTGCATGTGAAAAATGTGTTAAAAAGTATGAGTTCACTTTGTCTCCATTGAGAATGTTGTGTGTTTTCCCCTTTCTAAAAAATGTCATGCAGTTTCTGGTGATATATTTTGGTTGCTCAGATTCTAATCTTATATTCCATTATAGTGACAACATTAATTATATCATTTAATATTTTGACAATGCTACATTTTTAGCTTAGTAAATACTGAGTCTGTAGAACTTCTGACTGGAAATAAAAATAGGCCTGGACCTCTAGAATAAATCCTTAACATAATTCTCTACCCATCCATTTACTGATGGAGGTACAGATATATGGATTATAGATAACTTGAAAGACAATTTTTATATAGGATGTGGTTGAATAAAAGCAAATAATATGAATGAAAGGATAATGCATCTGGCCATCACTGTTCTGGAATTTCAGGACCTAGTGCTACCCCATAGTCTGTGAGAAAGTCAGGGCATCTAAGTCCAAATAGCCAAGCAGGATCTAGGGCTGTAGCATTGTCTGGTGGTAACTTAGACCCAGGGTTCCCATGTGGAAAGCATTTCAGATTATTCCTCAAAGCCTTGGCCTTTTGGAAGATAATATCCAAGAATATTCCAGAAGTATTTGAAGCCATTTTAGGGCAATATGTGAGACCAGCCTGCCAAAGGAAACCTAATGATAAACGAACCAGTTTATATAAAGAAACAAAGCTGACGATCCTAACAGTTGTTAAGAGTACTTTGTAAAGGGCCTTTCTCATGGATGTCGTTCTAATGAATAATGGGCAAAGCTGCATTCCAGAAACAAGCACTGCAGGGTAACATATCCCAGACTTACTATTCTCCCCACCACCAGCTTTAATGAAATATAATTGATCTATAACATTGTGTAAATTTAAGGTGTACAATGTGATTTTATGCTTCCCACGTATGTTACAAGATGATTACCATAAGGTTATTTAACAAATCCTTTACTTCACACAATTACTGTTTTTTGTTGTTAAGATGAGAACGCTTAAGAGATACTCTGTTAGTAAATTTCAACTGTACACTAAAGTATTATTAACCATAGTCACCATGGTGTGCATTCGATCCTCAGAAATTATTCCTCTTATAACTGGAAGTTGTACACTTTAACCAACATCTCATTCTCCTGACCCATTAATCCCTGGCAACCCCCAATCTACTCTGTGTTTATGAGCTCAGCTCTTTTTGATTTCTCATTGAAGAGAGATTGTACAGCATTTGTCTTTCTCTGATTTATTTCAATTAGCATAACACCCTCAGGATCCATCTATGTTGTCACAAATGGTAGGATTTCCTTCTTTTTTATAGCTGAATTCAATTTTATTTAAACACACACACACTCACACACACACACACACACACACACACACACACACACCTTTGTTATCCATTCATCCAATATGGAAAATTCACATAACACCTGCTTGGGTTTCATGGGCATATATGGAAGAAGAGAGCCATGGCTTCTCTCCCCACATGGAAGTCTCACCTCTTACTGACTCATTGTGCTGGCCTCTTTGGGAACACCCTACTGTGTTTCCCAGAAAATAGGACCTAGCCGGACAATCAGATCTAAAGCATCTTTTGGAGCAAAAATCAATATAAGACCCAGTCTTATTTTACTATAATATAAGACCCGGTCTTATACATATAATATAAGACCGGGTCTTATATTAATTTTTGCTCCAAAAGACATTAGAACTGATTGTCTGGCTAGGTCTTATTTTCAAGGAAACATGATATTTTGTCCAC